>NC_090652.1:226700225-227067636 GCF_040937935.1 Hyperolius riggenbachi | reverse complement strand
GCCACGTAGAAAGCAATCCCATACTATTGCTCTGACTGCAGATAAACTTCAATAGAATAACAGTCACTGGGCCAAGACGTCTTGTGCGTGTAATTATTATAGCCTAGTTTCTGTTATTTTTTCATCATTGCACAAACCCCACTGCAGAGACTCCTGTACCGTGGTGTAGCAATAGGGGTTGCAGAGTTAGCGACCGCATTGGGGCCCTCTCTCAAGCACAATATTAGCTCTCTATTGGCCCTATGTTGGTAATAATCACTTCTACTATAGATGCTTTATATAGTAGTAATCATTAACAAACTGTTTCCCACCCCCAACTTGCACCTCTGACACTGTTGTTGTCTTTTGCAGATTTTGGTGCGCCGTATCAATTGTAATGTATAAAGTGCTTGGAGGGCCCCATGCAAAACTTATACCGGGCCCATAGCTCCTTAGCTATCCTGTAACTATCCAGCTCACACATCTATCTCAGTACAAAAGCCTGTATAAAGTGCATAAACCTCACTGTCAGTGACTCCCCTGCCCTGGCTTCTGCTCTGCAGATACCCTGGAATAGAGTGTGCACATATTCTGACTCATACAGTAATCAGTGGGGGATGCATAAGAGTTTTGATTTGTTCTTTCATTACAAATTTCTCCACTATACAGATATAAATGAGTGTTGAACTATTATTAGACATCTGTACTGATTGTAGGTTTCTTGGAGTGAAAATCTGCCCATGTGGCATGGCAGAGCCAGAGGCATTACTACAGATTATGAGGCCAGTGAACATTTCATAAGGGCCCCTGCCAAACTTTTACACCCTCCACCTCACTCCCCATGGTAATCACCTTAACCCCCCCCCCCCCCATTTAACACCCTAGTAAATGTAGCCAATCGTCACAACAAGTGTTGCCATTACTATTAATATTATTTGGATTTATGTAGCGGCAACATATTACGCAGTGCTGTGCAATACATAAGGTTACAGACAATGATAATGTGTAGCTGACAGACAGTACAACACTGGTGATGAGCAATAAGATACACAATGCCTGATCATACACTGGAGTGGTAGTCCCAATAATACAAGCTCACGTTATTATGTAGGTAGAGTGCACAATCAAGTATGATGCACAAGGTACAAGGGCCTAATCTAAAGAGAGGGGGTGGGGACACGATAGGAGAGGGGCTGAATCAAGAGGTTCTTGGCAGAAAGAGTTACACTATCAAAACACACTCCTCCACCAACAAGTGTGGCAACTGTCACCATCACCAACCTCATAACAATTGCTGTAACCATTACCCATCCCCAAGAATAGGTGAGGCTTACACAACTCGCCCCCTCCCCCACCTTCTCCCGATCAACACAGAAACTGTGGGTGTATAAGTCCACTACCCGACCAGTATAAAAATCCCCCCAAGTGCTGCTAGTATACAGTTTGAACAGCTGCTGTGGAGAGGAGGTAAGAGTGCCTGCTGCTGGAGCATGTACCAGTATACTCCACTATGCTGCTCTGCATATTCAAAGGTGGGTCCCCTTAGTGCATTAAATAAGAGTGTGAGGGAAAAAAGGGTGTAAGGTGAACCCGAAATTTCAAAATATTGTTTATAGCAATGTTTTTTTTTAATAATTTCTTCATCTTTATCTCCATTAGAATAATAAATATGGTAAATTAACGGTATTAAAAAGGGCAAAGGGTGAAGCAAAAATTGCAAAATAGCCTATATAACAATGTTTGTTTTTTTTTGTTTTTTTTATAATGAATATCTCTGTTAGTCTAATAAATATGGTAAAATAACGGTATTATAAGGGCCCGGGGTGAAGTTAAAATCAGTGTAAAAGATAAATATCATTGTAAATTGGGTGCCAAATGAACACGACAAACACTGGTATATATCACCGATATTTTACTACAGCTAAACCTAGCCCTACTCCCACATAGGACCCTCCCTTTACCAATGCCTGAACTTAAAACCCCCTTTCCTAATACCTAACCCTAAAACCCCCATTCCTAATGCCTAATCCTAAACCCCCCCTTCATGATGCCTAATCATAATACCCCCCTTCCTGGTGCCTAACCTTAACACCCCCCCTTCCTAACTCATAACCCTAAGACCCCCCTTCCTGACACCTAACCCTAAACCCCCCCTTCCTAAGGCATAACCCTAAGACCCCCCCTGGTAACCCTAAAACCTCCCTTCCTGACACCTAACCCTAAGACCCCCCTTTTCTGATGCCTAACCTTAAAACCCATTCCTCAACCGCAAATAACGTTAATTAATAAAATTATACATATAAAAAAATACATAGAACAATAATTTACAAAATTATAATTCTCCAAATGATTTCCGAAATGATAATTTCCAAGTTGATAATTCTCAAAACAAAAAAACTTCAGTTGGACGGGCCCGGCGCCGGCTATTTATCGGGAGCCTAAACTTCTACTTCTGGCACCCAATAGTCGATATTTTACATTAGCAGGCATCCAAAATGTCATGCTTCCTCCTTAGCCCCCCCCCCCCCCCCATATTGTACCATTATGATATATCCAAGAGAAAAATGAGCTTTCTTAGAGATTTGTAGGATGTCAAAAGCCAACTCACATACATTGGCCAGGGATCAAACCCAGGCCTACCGCTCTGTAGGCTGCTATTCTAACCATTATACCACCAACACAACACACTACAATGCACATGCTGAAGCCACCCTAGCATGTACCATTGTGATATATCCAAGAGAAAAATTACCTTGCTTAGGGATTTGTAGGATGTCAAAAGCCAACTCACATACATTGGCTAGGAATCGAACCCAGGCCTACAACTTGGTAGGCTGCTATCCTAACCATTATACCACCAACACTACATGCTGAAACTTCTTGGAGCAGACTTACTTCCTCCCTCCAAAAGACACACACACACATCCCCATAAAATCATTCAACAGCAACTGCGTGCACAGTCATTGTGGTACCAGTCTCTGTGGCACAATTGGTTAGCGCGTTTGGCTGTTAACTGAAAAGTTGGTGGTTTCAAGCCCACCCAGGCATAGCCTTGCCTTTTGTGTTCAACAGTTGTCGAAGAGAACCCCAGATAGCCATGCAGATTCATCTCTCTCTCTCTCTCTCTCTCTCTCTCTCTCTCTCTCTCTCTCTCTCTCTCTCTCTCTCTCTCTCTCTCTCTCTCTCTCTCTCTCTCTCTCTCTCTCTCTCTTCTCTCTCTCTCTCTCTCTCTCTCTCTCTCTCTCTCTCTCTCTCTCTCTCTCTCTCTCTCGTAGGGATGGTCACCGCTTTCGCGGAATTGTATTTTTCGACAATTTTGCGCGAAAATTGGTCATTCCGTTCCGTTTGGTCGGAACGGAATTGCTTTGTCAATCCGGCGGAATTCCGAAATTGCCTGTGAAATTCTGCCGGTATCCGTTGATGGTTTTAAGCTGAAAATTCAGTTCAATGGCGTCAATGGCGGAACGGAATTTGCTCTTTCCAATCATCCCTACTCAGAACAAGCAGATAAAGCATACATTACTTTTACATGTCTTGTACTTGTCAATTACCTCACAACTGATGATCATCATATGGTTTCACTTACTAATACCCCCCAAGTCACCATCCACACGTCCCTCTCTTTCATGCTTCAGCTATTGCAGATGGTTTCAGTATATCATACAGTTTACCATCTCCCATCAGCTTCCACTGAAGAGGCATGAGCTGAGCTGGGTCTCAGTTCTAGTCTTTTTAATGGTAAGCGAAGTTACAGCAAAATAGCATCCTGGAGACAATTAAGAACAAAGCTGATCACAGAAGGAAACGTTTTGAATGATTTTGTGGACAGCAGTAAACTGTCTGATCAGGTATAATGCATTCAGCAATAAATGTGCTTGTACAGTATATTTCACTATCATTATCTATCAATTAAACTATCACTCTGTTTTATACTTGAGTCTAATAATGCATACGTACTGTTGTTGAAGCATCAGTTCAAAGAACTATTATTATTTCAGAGTATCCCTTTCTTTCATTGACACATCTATCATTTTATCTTTAAATGACAAAAAGCACTTACTGTATGTGCCAATCTGCTGTTAACTTTTTATTATACTGGGGAGGACAGTTGAGCATTCATGTGTAGCCCCTTACTGGCTAACACAATACACATTTTTACTGGGGCTCGATTAGGCCTACACAAGATTACACTCAAACACAGTTCTTACTGTCTGTCACTGAGCTGTGGTGGACTCTTTACTCAGCTGGGCAGAGATAGGGGTGCATGGCTCTAGCCTTGCAGGGATAATAGAGAAATAACTGGAACCCCTTTAGCTTGTAAGGCATGATACAAAGTTGGTTTTACACCAGAGGAGTTGAAAGCCAAGCACCTCGAAAAGCAGAAGAGACAAGACCAATGGTTCATTATATGGCTAGATAGTGTACTGGTTAATAGCTCTGTCTCTGACACAGGAGTCCAGGGTTCCAATCTCAGCTCTCCCTGTTCAGTATGCCAGCACCTATTCAGTAGGAGACCTTGGACAAGACCTATATATGTATGTGTATATATATATATATTTGGCGCAGTTGGTGAGCTTAAACGTGTTAAAGCATAACCAAGAGGCCTTGTCACTGCTTTCCTGTTGTGTGCTGCCGCCCCTCTGTATTTATATATTTCTTATGGAGACTGGGGATCTCCAGTGCTGCGTGCATGCTTTGCATAGTATTGCATATAATTTGGTTTGTGGTGCTCATAACCTGGTATATATCCTACTAATATTATAAATGGGAAAGTTCGGATGTTTGGATGTTTGTTACTCGATCACGCAAAAATGGCTGAACGGATTTGAATGAAATTTGGCACACACATGGTACATTACCTGGAATAAAGTATAGGATACTTTTTATTCCCATAACCAAAAAGTGGGCGGAGACAAATACAAATTTAACTGGGAAAACGTAAACTGCAGCCATTCTTACACTGCTAATGGTAGGGTTCTCAAACTTTGCACAGTTGGTCGCTGGGTGACTAGGATTAATATTCAGAAAAGTGTGAGGAGCCTATAAAAGCCAATCAAAATACATTGTAACGGTTGTGGAACTTTCTCCGTGAGCAGCGCACAACGCGTGCGCTGATACGGCGGAAATCCTCCACAAGCGTATAATTGCAGGCACCCAGCAAAAGGTGCTACGCACCCGTAGAGGGAAATTCCTGTCGGCAGATGGGGCTGGGGAGTGCAGAGGAACCAATCCTCTGTACCTCCACAAATGCCAGACAGGAATTGCACGAAGCGCAGAACGCAATCGCAACGTATGCAAATTCCTCTGCAAGCACAAGCTGCAAAACTGACAAAAGCTCTTCTTTCCAGAGTCCTGCAGCATGCAAACCTACACAATGGTCAAAAAGCTGCCTGCCTGCACAGGCAGCTGAGCAAATCATCACATACACCTATTGATTTTCAAGGGGAATATTTACATTGCTGCCATTCCTGCACTGTTAATGGCACAAGCCTCAAACCTGGTACAGTTGGTCATTGGGTGACTAAGGTTCAAATTGAGAAAGGGGGTTTCATTCCAATGCAAATTATTGATGCCAAACACCGCAAAGCTCACAAACTTGGTAATTGAGTAATTGATTAATTGTGTGTTAGGGTTAGGAAAAGTGGGCGCAGCCAACACCAGCCAGATACATAGCCAGGCAACAACTGGGTCATCAGAGGGTGGAGACAAAATACAAATTTCACTGGGAAAATGTAAACAGCAGCCATTCTCACACTGTTAATGGTAGGTTTCTCAAACTTTGCACAGTTGAATACTGGATGACTGGGATTAATATTCAGAAAAGTGGATGGAGCCTACAGAAGCCAATCTGATTTGCTTCATTTTAATGCAAGTTATTGATGCCAAAGACCGTAAAGCTCACAAACTTGGTCGAGTTATTGAGTAATTGTGTGTTAGGGTTAGGAAAAGTGGGCACAGCCAACACCAGCCAAATATATAAGCGGGCAATGACGGGTCATCAGTGGGCAGAGACAAGTACAAATTTCACTGATAAACTGTAAACTGCAGCCATTATTAAACTGTTAATGGTAGGGCTGTCAAACTTTGCATAATTGGTTACTGGGTGACTGGGATTAATATTCAGAAAAGTGGGTGGAGCCTACAAAAGCCCATCAAAATTCACCTATTGATTTTTGAGGGGAATGTGTAATTGCTGCCATTCTTGCACTGTTAATGGCACAAGCCTTAATCCTGGTACAGTTGGTCATTGGGTGACTGGGGTTCAAATTCAGAAAAAGGAGTTGAGCAACAAACAGTCAATCAGATTTGTTTCATCTCAATGAAAATTATTGATGCCAAAGACCGCAAAGCTCACAAACTTGGTCATTGAGTAATTGTGTGTTAGGGTTAGAAAAAGTGGGCGGAGCCAACACCAGCCAAATACATACCCGAGCAATGTCGGGACATCAGTTGGTGGAGAAAAATACAAATTTCATTGGGACAATGTAAACTGCAGCCATTATTACACTGTTAAAAGTAGGTTTCTCAAACTTTGCACAGTTGGTCACTGGGTGACTGGGATTAATATTCAGAAGGGTGAGTGGAGCCTATAAAAGCCAATCAAAATCCACCTATTGATTTTCAAGGGGGAATATTTAATTGCTGCCATTCTTGCACTGTTAATGGCACAAGCCTCTTGCAATATTAATCACCTCTACCTGGTACAGTTGGCCAGTGGGTGATTGGGGTTCAAATTCAAAAAAGGGGTGGAGCCACAGCCAGTCAGATTTATTTTATTTCAATGCAAATTATTGATATATATATATATATCCTAGAAAATAATCCCCCTGTCCATTGTTTAAGGTGCCTGACACACAGGTGGGCTTTGGCCAGCCATTGCTGGCTGAATATCCCCCCCCCCCCCCCCACCGAGAATCCTGAGTTTGCCCCAGCTTTTTACTTGTTTTATGCTGGGTGTTGATAGGCGAGTGAATGGGCGCTGGTGGTCAGCTGAGAGCGGATGTGTAGGTGGGTGGCTGGAGCAGCATGTGCGCGCACATACACACACACAAACACACGCCATGCTTTCCTCAGTCACTCAGTCATACATGTACAGCAATAAACCGCAGCATAACCAGGGAAACCAGAGGGCAGATAGGCACATGGAGAGGAGGCGGGGCTGTCAAAGAGCAGTGCATATTTAAGTAAGGAGCGTTCCTGCAGATGCAGACTAACAGCAGGCAAGCTCTGTGCTCCCTGAGTTAGGCAGAAGCAGCAGAGCAGAGGGATAGACTGAAATAGAGTGTAGAGCTAATGCTGCCCCCTACAGTCTGCTGCCCTGAATCATGTGATTCAGTCTTCTTCATGGTAGGGCCACCCCTGAGCTTCCCCCTCCTTTCCCCCATAACTAATTCTCTGTAGTCTAGGAGGTACCTGATGACTAGGCAAATCCACCCTTCTCAAGTTGGTATTTCTTGTATTTTCAAAGCATCCTGCAGAGGGGGAAGTCTTGTTGCCTAGGTTTTTGGAAATCTGCTGTGCTAGCTATTACTGACTGCAAATTATAAGCCTTAGAACTAGGCCAGGATTTACATCACAGGAGCATAGGCACAGATGTCCTGGCACCCTAGATTTTGCCCTTCATGAACCTGCAAACCCCCACCGAACTCCGCAAGTGTGCCGCTGGCCCAGCTGTCACTTCTCCCTTACTTCCCTTGCTCATCATAGGTAGCTACAGGTGTCCCTTAGTATTGGGCAGCCAGAAGAAGTACCCTCAATACTAAGTAGTTAGAGGTGCCCCAAGTATTAGGTAGCTAGAGGAACCTCAGTATTAAGTAGCTAGAGGTGCCCCTGACTGAAAGGAGATCTGGTCAGTGGAATGCAGAGAGCAGGGTGTGTGACCTTTCATTTACACTCTCATCAGGACTCTGCATCGGAAGGAGGGAGGGAAGCACTCAGGGAGGGTAGTGAGCCGCCTTCCCACCTCAGGCACCTGTAGGCACGTGCCTACAGTGCCTTATAGTAAATCCGACCCTGCTTAAAACCATGTCAGGATACACTTATGTAAAATGGCAGTTGTTTCATAACAGATACCACAAGATATTTGCAACTACCTTTTGCTATACTCCAAACTTTCATGGTTATTTCCTAACACCCCCCAAATCTAGACTAGTGTATATACCAAACAGAAATGTTAGCTTCTTATCAGGCATTCTGCCCCATCCCTTCCTGCCAATCAGAGACTAACGAGAACACGTTATTACAAATAAGAATGATTTAATTAATTTGGACATCAAGAAGGGGCAGGGAAGAATACCTAACCAGAAGACAGAACTTCTGTTAAGCACATGGATTCCAGAAAAAAATCAGGGAAGCATCTGGAAAATAACTTGGGGACTTGAAGACACCTTGTTGTAGATGTATTTAAACAGCAATGTCAGTTTACAAACTGTGATAATCCTGACGGGTTTGATTTGAGTTAGTTTAGTAACTTTTATAACTTGAGGTCTGCTTTAGTGCCCAGTTCCTGATATTTGTAAATGTTTACCAACATCCTGCATACCGTCCAGACCATTCCTAGAGCTATATACACCATTTTCTGTCTCTTTGGAATCAGATGTTATGTGATATATACAAATATTCTTCTCTTCAACATGGACTAGCAAGATCCTGCCCTGTCCAATAGCCTGACAGCCTAGCACCTTTCCTCTTCCAAAGGCCTGTGTTGCAGAGGAGGGAGCCTAGCAGTCTTGGCCTCTCCAGTTCTCATAGGTATTGTGTAATCAGAGAGAGCCCGGCAGTCTGTTCCCTTCTACCTCCAAGAGTGCTGTGTGGCAGGGAAGAGAGCCTGGTAGTTTTGGCCACTCCTCCTCTCAAAGTCTATGTGGCATAGGAGGGAGCCATGTGGTCTGCTCCCTTGCCCTTTCCAAAAAGCAGTGTGGTAGAGGCAGGGACAGATTTCTGGAAAGGCCACAACGGCCCAGGACTTAAGTGGCTGCAGCCCCAGATGGCACCTGGACCTGTAATAGTTGTTCTTCCATATGAAAGAGAAGGCTGAAAATGGAGAACAACACATTAAAAAGTGAACCTGATGCCCAAGGCAGCTGTACATGAAAGAAAGGGGCTGCAGTACATGGATACTAAGTACACATGGAGGAGAGGGCTACGCGGAATGGGCACTGCTGCACTTGAAAGGGGAACCCCAACATACTCGCAGTTGCATGATTATAGAAATTGGGAGCCTAAAAAGGAGGTACAATCCAGAGCATGCTCCATGCAGGAACTCCTTAAACTTTTTCAAATTGCTGAAGAGTTACTTCAAGACTAAAGAAAGTTCCTCCAGTTTATGAACAGTCCAACAACCTCACTATGTTCTTGTATGACCCAAGCAACAGCTTCAAACTCTTACCATCCAACAGCAGAACATCTAAAAAAAATAGGCTGTCCAGGTTTGCTGGATTATTTACATTTCCCCAGTATTCTCCATGGTTCACCAACCACAGCAAAGCAACCAAGGGGAGCGTATTAACTCACCTTTTCTCCTTAGTTATTTTCTAGGAGATAATTTTCATCTTCTGTTTAAAATAACTTTAACAATGCAATTAAAAAAGTACCAAAAAGTATTGTTAAAATTGTTCTGAATATTTTCTTGCTTGCTGGTGGCTTAAAGGACAACTGAGCTGAGAGGTATATTGAGGCTGACATATTTAGTTCCTTATGAACCATTGCAGTTGCCTGGCACTCTTGCTGATCTCTTTGGTTGCAATACTATGTGGACCACACACCTGAAACTGAATCAAGTAAAAATGTAGCAGGACGAGTGCAGCTAAAAATTGCACTGCTATAGGTGGCAAAAGTAAAAACTGCGATTAGCGGCAATAATCAGTAATAATGGCCCACAAAAAAAAAGCATGTGCCTGGAAGCCACTATTTATCAAGCTCCATAATTACTGTTCACTGCTGCCAATCGCAGCTTTTACTATTGCTGCCTATGGTGGCAGCTAGGTAGTTTAGGGGTTAAAGCTAGGCAAAAGGAAAGGGGGGTGGGGGAGGGAATTTAAGCTTAAAGAGGAACTCCAGTGAAAATAATGTAGTAAAAAAAGTGCTTCATTTTTTACCATAATTATGTATAAATGATTTAGTCAGTGTTATTCCATTGTAAAATCTTTCCTCTCCCAGATTCACATTCTGACATGTATTACATGGTGACATTGTTACTGTGGGCATGTTATGTAGCTGTTTCTAGCTGTTTTGGCTGTTAGACAGCTCTAAACAGCTATTTCCTGTCTGTGAACATTGTTACATTGTGGCAGTTTGCCAGGAGTACCGCGGTATTCAGAGCCTCTAGTGGGAGTGGTTTCAGCACAAAATCAGTCACACAGCGCCCCCTGATGGTCTGTTTGTGAAAATCATTCTATTTCTCATGTAAAAGGAGGTATCAGCTACTGATTGGGATAAAGTTCAATTCTTGGTTGGAGTTTCTCTTTAAGCACAGGATTAGTTAGGTTTTGGGGTGTTGGTTAATGAGACTCTGAAGCTAATTTGTTTTGCTATATTTACCTTAGCATATGCTTCAGAAGTCTCACCGGCGCTAAATCGCTGCATCCCCGCCGAAAAATGAGGGCTGCAGACCCCCAAATCCCCGGGCAAACATCCACGACCAACTTGGTCGTGGATTGTGCTGCCCTGAGAGGCTGAGCTATTCGCTGTAGCTCCGCCTTTCCTGCTGTCAATCGCCGCATGGATCGCTTCCTCTCCCGCCCCTCTCTGTGAAGGAAGAGTGAGAGGGGCGGAGAGGGGTGGGGAGAGGCGGCGATGCGTGGTGATTGATGGCAGGTAAGGCAGAGCTACAGCAGAGAGCTCTGCCACTTCCAGGAAGCGCTAAGGTAAATTTAGCAATTATTTTTCGCTTCAGACTCTCTTTAAGGGCTTGGCACCTGGGGATTGGTTAAGGATAAGCAATGGTGTGTGTGTGTGTGGGGGGGGGGGGGGGGGAGGTGTTAAGGTTAAGTAGCACCAAGTGATGTCTTAGGGCTAGGCATAGGAGGAGGGAGGATTCAGCGTGAGAGTATACAGGGGTGGAAGCATTATACATTGCCTTCTCCTGGAGATTGCATCTCCTTCACTTCCTGGTTATTTTGCAGGTGCTTGCTGTGTAGCCAGCCAATCACCATGCGGCTTCAGTACCCACATGGTGATTGACTGGCTGCTCAGCACTTGCAAACCAAGAAGTGGAGGAGATGTGATCGCCGAGATCAAGTAATGTATAATGCTAGAGTAGTGTTAGGTAAGGTCATAGTAGAATATCGGTAAAGATCACTGATATTTTATTATCGTAATTAATTCGTAGAATATTGGTAATTTTACTGATGTTCTACTACCAACAGTCTCCAGTGCTATTTTTTTCCTGCAACATTTTTATAGGTATGCCCTGAAACAAGCATGTACAGTAGCTTGCTATTGAAGTCTGACTAGATTAAAGCGGAATATAACCCAAAATTTCTTCTTTGCTCTAATAGATTATTCACAGCATATTATATACAACCAGCATTTTTTTTTTTTTTTAGAACATCATTCAAAGGGTTAAACACCGCATCCGAAAATTAAACAATGTAATCTTGTGTTTACTTAAATGTATCAAGTGTGGAATGTGACAAATTTTTTGACTGTGCAGGAGCTCCCGGACACAGAGAGTGAGTCAAAGCTTGTCTGCCTGAATGAATGAATGAATGAATGAATGAATGAATAAAAGCAGTTATTAATAAAATGCAAAGTCAGCTCACAAAGCAAAAAACTGTACTTTTGGGAAGCTATAACTTATAAATGAATACTAATTCTTATGCACAAATGCAAATATGATAACTGTATGACATATAAAAAGTAGGAAAACATGATTTTACTGAATATTATGTCTGGGTTTTAAACCGCTTTAAGTTGAACTTCAGTCAGAAACTACTGATCTGCCAGCTTGTTCAGAGTCTATGGCTAAAAGTATTAGAGGCAGAGGATCAGCAGGACAGCCAGGCAACTAGTATTGTTTTAAAGGAAATAATAAATATGGCAGCATCCTATCCCTCTGAGTACAGGTGTCCTTTAAAATACGTGAAATAACACCGTCTGGCGCTGGAATTACACTTCCCTCAATGATAAGCTGCGTATTTCGTGGAGGGAATCCCTAAACCCTCATTGAAGAATATCAGATTTATGTATAACACCAATACGCGCTAAATTGTATATCACTTTATTAAAATATATAAAAGATTTTGAATCACTCTCCACACACTCTCATTAACCAATCATACTCCAGAGAGGCCTCTCCACTTACACTATCTACCACCTATCACTACTATAAAAGATTCAAAATTATCTTTAAGGGGATTTGTGTTCAAGGGGCTGTCTGTTTATTCCTTTTGCTTCACACAGCTCTGCTAAGTATGCAGATTTCCCTTGTCAGTTTTTCCAATTCAGGGATAGGTTCCACTGTATATAGTTCCTTCAAAACGGCAATATTGATACACTCACGTGCCTCCTTATGCTGCATATGTCACTCTATTGAAGTCCTTTTCGGGTCCTGGCCAGCTTTTCCTGTCCCTGTCTGGATCTCACCAGGCTCCGTGTCCCCAGAACTGTCTTCTGTGCCCGCCGCTTGCCGGATCAGCGTTTTCATGCGGCATACGCCACTTCCGCATAGAGATTATGGGAGTGCGCCCGCCGTATAATCAGTCTCTCGGCTTCTCGCGTGCTCTGCTTTCGGTGACGTCACCTTTGTCGGCTATTGGGATTTTTGCTGGCGGTTGTTGCGCGCTGACAATCCGCTCCTTCCAATACCTTTTACAGATTCATATGGGCAGTCGGTTCACTTCTGCTATTCCTTTAAAATACATTTTATTGATAAGGTGTGAAAATGGGAGAAAACATAGAAGAAAACATGAATTGAATAACGGCCACTTGCCCTTAGTCAATTGACTTTTTCTCCATTTTTTTCTCCCAGGAGATATTTTTTCATCTTACCTAAAAAATAAATTTTCAGCACTTAGCAATTAAAATGTACTAAAAAGTAAAAAAAAAGTAGGTAAAAAGTAATACCAAACTTATTTTGAGTATTTTCTTGCATGGTGGGAGCTGTAAAGATTTATTGGTAAGGTTTAAAAATATCTCCTTGGAAAAGAAAACTCATAGGATATGGAATTCTATTACACTCTTTCAGATAATGTCAGTGTGTGTTGGCCACATGTCTCCATTTGGTGAAACAATGGTTGGTATTTGCAGATGGGTCTAACATTAATGGATACTGACTGCCTAAACGAGTTAAATTTGTACTGTATGTGCCTTTAGCAGTGAGGACTCCTTATTTCTTTGTAATGATGAATATAAATGCATGTTTTAAATAAAATGTAAATCTATATCATGTTATGCAGCTCACTTCCAGATACACAGGATTTCTCTCACTGTGTGATCAAAAGTTTCACAAAGCCACATCTTCTAAAGAATTTGGCTGATACTGAAGGTAGACAGCTGTGTCTATCTAAAGGGGTCATTTATTTCCTGTGTCCTGTGGTCTCTGCAAGATCTGCTATAATTATATTTAGACTATTCTGTTTTTTTTAGGGAAGAAAAACTTTCACTGTCTCAAGACTGTTTGTCTATCAAGTGATGGAGAATAGCAATTTCTTACCTTTGGTTTGGGTGATGGAAATATTGAAAGGGGTATTTACTACTACAAGGAATATTGTTGCTCGGATACAATCCATGATCACGGCATAGCTGTGATTCACGAGCATTTTTTTCACTATTCGACCTCATGATCGGAATCCGTGATCGGGAATTGATCACAGAATTCAATCACAGATGCGTCCGTTATTTTGCGTATACTGGCCGTGATCATGGAAAATATATCCGTGATTATAAGCTGAAAAGCCGCCAACTTTAGTGGTTAATAGCAAAGCCCCCTTACATGATTTAAACACCAGATTTGCAGGATATGTTAAAGAGGAACTTCAGCCTAAACAAACATACTGTCATTACATTACATTAGTTATGTTAATTAAAATAGATAGGTAATATAATCTCTTACCCACCCTGTTTGAAAAAAAACAGGCATCTTTTTGGTTGAAAGGAGGTGACAGGGAGCATGAGACACAGTTCCAACTTTCCTGTGTGCTGATCACCCCTCCCAGTTGCTAAGCAACATGAATAACAACATAGGAAATCCCATCATGCTTTGCACAGCATCAGGGAAAAAAAAGTCCAGGCAGTTTTCTTTGATGGGTGGAGCTTAGCTAAAAAAGCAGCTAAAAATGATGTTTTGGTAAGAAAAACAAAGGTCTGATGCTGTGAAACTGTTAAAGAAACACCATGCCTTTTCAGTTCTGCTGAGTAGATGTTTAGTCCGGAGGTTCACTTTAAGTAGAACAGTGGGAACAAGTGGATTTAAAAAAACAAAACAAAAAAAAAAACATCTAGTTTTTGAGATAATCGATTTTAAAGGTTCAAAGGAAATTTCAATGGAAAAAAGTATACATGTAAATGCGGTAAATACATTGGCCTCAATTCACTAAGATCATGCTGGAGATAATAAGGCAAGAGAAAACGTACCACCACACAGTAAGAGAGTTATCTTATCTCTTCATTCCTTAAGATACCTCCTCTGTAGTTATTTTCACATGCAGTTAATTAACACCCTATATTTAACTTTAGAATTCTGGAGTTATTTTAAGGATTGAAAAGTTAACTTTAGGTTTGCCTGAGGTAAAATGTTTCCTGAATACTACATGCCTCATCACCATGGTGATAACTCTCGAAACGTTATTAAAGACAGGAGATAAGCTTAGTGAATTGAGGCCAATGACTGTCAGTTACTGCATTAAAATGTACAGTGGGATGCGAAAGTTTGGGCAACCTTGTTAATCGTCATGATTTTCCTGTATAAATCGTTGGTTGTTACGATAAAAAATGTCAGTTAAATATATCATATAGAAGACACACACAGTGATATTTTAGAAGTGAAATTAAGTTTACTGGATTTACAGAAAGTGTGCAATAATTGTTTAACCACTTCAGCCTACAGTGTCGTTTCACCTTATGCATCCGAGCAATGTTCAGCTCCCATTCATTCGCCAATAACTTTATCACTATTTATCACAATTAATTGATTTATATCTTGTTTTTTCTGCCACCATTTAGGCTTTTTTGGGTGGTACATTTTGCTAAGAATTATTTTTTCTAAATGCATTTGAAAAGGAATATTAAGAAAAAATTGAAAAAAAATCATTATTTCGCAGATTTCAGCCATTATAGCTTTAAAATAATACATGCTACCATAATTATAACCCACTTATTTTATTTGCCCATTTGTTTCGGTTATTACACCATTGAAATTATGTCCCTTTAACAATGTATGGCATCAATATTTTATTTGGAAATAAAGGTGCATTTTTTCAATTTGCGTCCATCACTATTTACAAGCTTATAATTAAACAAAATATAGTAATATACTCTCTTGACATGTATATTAAAAAAAAGTTCAGACCCTTAGGTAACTATTTATGTTGTTATTTTTTTTATTGTAATTTTTTTTTTTTTATTAAACATGTTATTTGGGTTTTTTTGGAGTGGGGAGGTAAACCGATACTTTTAAATGCAATTGATTGTGTATATTTAAAAAAATATATATTTAGATGTAGTTTTACTATTTGGCCACAAGATGGCCACAGTGATGTTTTGTTGTTATTCGTCCTGTAAGTGAGAGTCCTCGCTTACAGGAACTGAAGGGATAACGTGACACCTAGAATAATTGCGGCTTTTTAGAGAAGCCGTCGGTTTTTGTTACGGAGACACAAATCAATGAATGGGAACTGTCTTCCCATTCATTGATCTCCGGGGCATTGGAAGGCGAAGGGAGCGCACACAGTAGCGCGCGGGGCCAGCGGCAATTAGTTCAGCCTATGTGGACGGATATATCCGTCCAGATAGACTGAAGTGGTTAAACAAAATTAAGCAGGTGCATACATTTAGGCACCACAAAAAATAAATGAAATCAATATTTAGTAGATCCTCCTTTTTCAGAAATGATAGCCTCTAAAAGCTTCCTGTAGGTTCCAATGAGAGTCTGGATTCTAGTTGAAGGTATTTTGGACCATTCCTCTTTACAAAACCTATCTAGTTCATTCAGGTTTTATGACTTCTGAGCTTTAACTCACACCACAGATTTTCAATTATATACAGATCTGGGGACTGAGATGGCCATTTCAAAACATTGTACTTGTTCCTCTGCATGAATGCCTTAGTGGATTTTGAGCAGTGTTTAGGGTCTTTGGGCCATATGCAATTCACTTTTTCACCTGAGTTATCTCCTAGGAGATAATTTTCATTTTCTCTTTAAACTAACTGTTCAGCATATTACAATTGAAAAAGTACCCAAATGTTGGTGAAATAGTACTATCAAATTCATATTGAGTATTTTCTTGCTTGCTGGTAGCTTAAAAGGCATTTTATGAGAAGTTGTGAAAATATCACCTCGGAGAAAACTCAGGTGAAAAGGGGAATTGCATATGGGCCTTTGTCTTGTTGAAAGATCCAGCCCCGGCGCAGCTTCAGCTTTGTCACTGATTTCTGGACATTGGTTTCCAGAATCTGCTGATACTGAGTGGAATGCATGCATTCCTCAACTTTGACAAGATTCCCAGTCCCTGCACTGGCCACACAGCCCCACAGCATGATGGAACCACCACCACATTTTACTGTAGGTAGCAGGTGTTTTCTTGGAATGCTGTGTTCTTTTTCCTCCATGCATAACGCCTCTTGTTATGACCAAATAACAAAATTTTCATTTCATCAGTCCACAGCACCTTATTCCAAAAAGAAGCTCGCTTGTCCAAATGTGCTATAGCATACCTCAAGCGGCTCTGTTTGTGCTGTGGGCGGAGAAAAGGCTTCCTCTGCATCACTCTCGCATACAGCACCTCCTTGTGTAAAGTGCGCTGAATGTTTGAACTATGCAAAGTGCTCTTCCTCTGCAGCAAGATGATGTTGTAGGTCTTTGGTGCTGGTCTGTGGGTTGACTCTGACTGTTCTTACCATTCGTCGCTTCTGTCTATCCGAGATTTTTCTTGGTCTGCCACTTCGAGCCTTAACTTAAACTGAGCCTGTGGTCTTCCATTTCCTCAATATGTTCCTAACTGTGGAAACAGACAGCTGAAATCTCTGAGACAGCTTTCTGTATCCTTCCCCTAAAGCTTGATGGTGAACAATATTTGTCTTCAGGTCATTTGAGAGTTGTTTTGAGACCCGCCTGTTGCTACTCTTCAGAGAAAATTAAAAGAAGAGGGAAACTTACAATTGACCCCCTTAAATATTCTTTGTCACAAGTGGATTCACCTGTGTATGTAGGTCAGGGGTCACTGAGCTTACCAAGCCAATTTGAGTTCCAATAATTCGTTCTAAAGGTTTTGGAATCAATAAAATAACAGTGCCCAAATTTATACACCTGCCTAATTTTATTTAAACAATTATTGCGCACTTTCTGTAAATCCATTAAACTTCATTTCACTTCTCAAATATCACTGCGTGTTTCTCCTATAGTCCTATATGATATATTTAACGGACATTTTTTATCGTAACAACCAATGATTTACAGTGTACAAAAAAATCATGACAATTAACAAGGTTGCCCAAACTTTCACATCCGACTGTATATTATTTTCCTTTGAACCTTTAAAATCCATTATCTCAAAAACTATAAGGTCTTTTTGAAAAAAAAAAATCCCCTTCTTCCCACAGATCTTTTCTTCTTAACATATCCTGCAAATTTGGAGTTTATATCATATAAGGGGGCTTTGCTACTAACCGCTAAAGTCGGCGGGTTTTAGTGGTATTTAATCACCAATACTTTTTCATTGGAAACTCTAAATTCGATTTTCTCAAAAACTGTAAGGTCTTTTTGAAAAAATGTTCTTAAGTTGTAACCACTGATCACCTTTATAATCCATGCAATTTTGGTGATTGTAGCATGTATGGGAGCTTCGCTAGTAACGTTAAAGGCAAATCCGGATCACGAACCCATGATCACGGATTTTACAGGCAACCCCGATAAAATCTGAGTCAAATGCGTCAGTCGGTTTCATATCCGGATCACAGTCACGGCTTATCTGGATTTTGGGACGGCCCTGGCCGGATTTATTCGAATCCGTGATTGGGGGTATCCGAACGACAATAATTGCTAATAATCCACTTAATTTTTTCTAAATCAATCTATCACTTCTTTGGTACTAACAAACTGAAATGAATACGTTGCTGAAAATTACGGCTTTCCAAAAAAATCCTTGTTCTATGTGGCAGAATGCCGCCTGTTGGCATAGTGAATAGCACCCTTGACTTGCAGCGCTAGGGTGCCTGGTTCAAATCTGGTCCAACACACTACAACCAGGACTGGTCCTACCATGAAGCTGACTGAATCATGTGATTCAGGGTGGCAGACTGTAGGGGGCAGCATCAGCTCCACACTGAGCAAATCTTTGGCAGTTACCGCAAAACGCACACATTAATAGTGACAGTGAAGCATACTTTTCAATTACTGTGTGCTTCACTGTGTGCAATGCAACTCGTGGATAACATGCTGTGCAACTTTACATTCCATAGTGTTGAACTCGTGCTTTTACAGGGAATGCATGCCCACTGTGAACGTAGCCCTATGGAATAGCTGAGCACACACCTCTTTGTTGATGCAGCATTGCCAAAATGGCCAGTGCCAAAAGGAAGGCCCTCCCAAGCCCCTCAGCACAGATCTGCATGCAAATGAAGTTTCATCCCTCAATACTTTCTGATGCTGAGCACAGGAACGTTCCCATACTTCCCTTGGAGTTTTGGTGGTGAGTCGTGACATCACAGCTGGAAAAGGGAATTCCATAGATTATATATTTTTAGATAGGGATTCCAACAATATGATGGCTGCTACTGAGGCTGTGATTCCTATATATTCCTCTATATCTTCATACCTCAAGTTACCTGATTACCTCACTAAGAAAAGTTAATACAGGAAAACCTCACTGCTAACATCTGGAAAACATCAATTTAACACAGCATTGATGACTCATAAGACATCATACCACAGAGGCAGATGTGTAGGATTCATTAGGCTACTAATATTTCTGTCTCAAGCATAAGCTCACAATGGAAAACGAATAGAATGCATCTTCATCTACATGGGATAAAAGTCCACCAGCAGCAAGTCAGTTTGCTTTGAACATATATGACTATCTCTCTGAGTTCAGGCGCTGCTCCTCCAGCCTTCTACATAACTTCAGCATCTGCCAGAAAGTGCAAAGGACTAGAAGCTGCCAAGTCCAAATCCTGGAAGCTGCTTTCCGGAGAGGTTTGAAGCTTCCCTTCTCTAAAGAATAGTATGCAGAATAGAAGGAGGAGGGGAACTGGGAGGTGAGGGAAGGCAGGACATGGCATCATGATGATCATATCTGTCTTATCAGCAGGATAACAATGTCACAGGCAGGGAACACACTTATGGCCCATACACACGGGTTACAACTGTCGCCGCAACCACGTGGCACGCGCGTGTTGAGGCGGCAGGTCGCCCGTGTGTATGAAGCACACACCCCGAACCGTCGCTGCTGTCGCCAGACGATTGGACAATTGCCGGCAACAGCTGTCACCGCAACTTCGCTGCAACATCGACACAACTGTCGCTAGTCCGCCGTGTGTATGCGGACTAGCGACAGCAACTCCATACACAGTATATGGAGCTTCCGGCGACAGCTTCCGACGAATCTGTGTCCCTCTGTGCACCGTGTGTACGGCTGTTGCACAGAGGGACCCGGCGATGAGCTGTCTATGCTTTTTTTTTTTCTTTATGGCTCGAGCCACCGCCGTGGCTCATGTGTATGAGCCTTTACAGGGCCATTTTTTTGCTGCGATTCCTGGTCTCCGTTGGCCTTTGCATTTTCTGTAAATGTTTTTTCGCAATCGTTCCATGATTTTTCCGCATTTGCGGCATCATATACTGTGTGTGAATGCATGTGCGGAAAATCGATAATGCAAAATGCAAATGAACAGGCACAGCAAGCGTTTCCCATGCAAGGCTTTTTACTTCAATAGCCTGTGGAATCGTGTGCATTTTGCAGTCCACAGCAAAATGCGCACAATCGCATATAGTGGGTTCCCTGCCTAAGTCCGTGTACAACGCCAGCAGTTTTACACAGATGATTTTCTGTGTTTCATGCACGTCTTTGCATGTAGAGATGGCCCGAACGGTTCGCCGGCGAACAGATAGGGCAGTTCGATAAGTCCCACTACATACCTTGTCATTGGGCTAAACTTTGACCCCCTACATCACAGTGAGCAGACACATGGCAGCCAATCAGGCTGCAGTCACCCACGGACCCCCACCACCCCTATAAAAATGCAGCAGCGCCGGCCATGTTCTCAGTCTGGTGCTGCTGCTGTAGTGAGTGGAAGGGAGAGACATTGCTGCAGAGACAGGGACTGTTAGCTAGGCGCTTCTGTGAATTGCTGATTGCTGAAAGCACTCCAAATCAAAAGCCCTTTTGAGGGCTCATATTGTTCTATTTGGCGTTTTGTTTGCGTGTGTGAGACACTGTTCACACTGCATACAGGACCGGCCACATTCTATCTATATTGCAAGCAAGCCAGCACACTGCCTATCATAAGCTGTATTTAGCTTGCAACTGTATCTGTTATTCATATCTGTGTGGGTTACACACACTGCATACAGTCCACAGTCAGTTGCTGGGCTTTGTAGTTCTACTGTACTCTTCTATCTATATTGCAAGCAAGCCAGCACACTGTCTATCATAAGCTGCGCTTAGCTTGCTACTGTATCTGTTATTGTTATCTGTCTGTGTGGGTTACACACACTGCATACAGCCCACAGTCAGTTGCTGGGCTTTGTAGTTCTACTATACTCTTCTAACTATTGCAAGCAAGCCAGCACACTGTCTACCATAAACTGTGCCACGAGGACTGATGTTTTTTGTCCTGATAGTGTCAACTAATGACAACCCTTTGCGGCTGTCTGTGGCGGTGCGTTAAACAGTGAGTTTGGTCTGTCAGTGTGAAGCAGTGCATTACTTACACTACCTACACAAAATGTTTTAAAGCACTTCATGCCTCCAACTTAGCAATGCAATGTGATTTCTGCACTTTAGGGATTGTAACCCTACTCTGCGTCAAATATGTAATTTTCCGAGGGACTTTTGGCATGTATCCCACTCCGCCATGCCCTTCTTCAGGTGTTAGACCCCTTGAAACAACTTTTGCATCACTTATTTCATGTGTTAAAGTTTGCCTGCCCTTTGAAGTCTATGGCAGTTCACCTGGTTCGCGCAAACTCAAACTTTTGCGGAAGTTCACGTTCGCATTTCGCGAACCCGAAACCTGAAGTTCGAGCCATCTCTACTTGCGTGTGCGTTGGCCACCCTAGAATGCCGCCACCTGCTAGCAGTCTATTGGAATCATAGGTGCATCGCAATTTTATGTTGCGGGGAATCAGTTTTATTAATGTGTGCAAGTTCCCGGAAAATCAGGAACTTGCAAAGGAATGCACACGTCGCCATTGGAAAGCATTGCATGCGATTTCACCTATTGCAAAATTGTACGCGTTTTTAACAAGTGTGGCCCCAGCCACATCTCACCGCTGCTCTCTATCATGCGATGCCCACTGAGACTATTGTAATGCACATAGACCTGGAGAACATTACGGCAGTTTGCCAGGGGCTGGTCCGCATCACGTTATTACTGTAACAGTCCTTCATTCAGTTACATTTGCCTGATTGGAGCCTGTGACTACATTTGCCCTGTGCTGTTTATTTCCATACTGCTATACACAGAAAATGAGAGACCACCTGAGTGTGGCTACATTTACTTCATGATTCCCGGGATTAGAAGATTGTGATACATACGTTCCATAGTGGTTTGAGGGTTAAACAAGAAGTAGTGACATCAGCCCATGATAGGAGCCAGATGGGAGCCGTTTGGAAAGGGGGGCAGGTTTGGAAGGGGAGAAGGAGGGCAGGTTTGTAGAGGGGGGAGAGTGGGAGAGGAGTATTTTGAACTGCTTCTCATTTGGGCTGGGATTGTAGGGGATTGGATTTCCCTCTTTCAGTCCTTCACTGCTACCTTCAATCTCAGCAGCTGGACCCCTCACCATCCCTTCCCCACATCCCATAGAAGATAAGGAGAACTCTCTGCCCTGCAGAGCACCAGAGGATTCCAGACTGAAGACCATGATTGGCACTCACGTGTGAAGCTGACAAGTTACCTTCTATTGCTTCTTCAGCTCAGGGGTATGCGGGGAGGGGTGCTGTGTGTTTAGGAACGCTGAAAAGTCTAATAATACAGTGACTAGCTTACCAGATTTTCATACTAATGTTATTATAGTTTAGCAAGTAACAGCCTATTGATTTACAGGGTATGTGTGTTGTGCAAGAGCGCTGAGCACACTGTCTGCACACTGTACTGTACAGAATAATGTACACATGCAAGTGCAGCTGTGCAGGCTGCCTAATAGAGAACTGTAAGCTCTGCAGTCATTAAGTAGTAAGATAGACAGTGTGCATAGTGACAGTTAGACGTAACATCTTAAGGTGTCCATCAACCAAACAATTTTGATTGTAAAATCTAACCACCTCTATGTAATATGACAGGTAACGTAAAGTATCTGTTCAAAGTATTTTCACTCAGATTACCCTTGTGCTACACAGATTTAGTCTGGACAATCAAGATTGTCTCGTCAATGGGCACCTTAAGCATTTTATTTACCATACAATCTTGATTGTCCAATTTTACCACTTCCATATAGCATGCAGAACTACCTAAAGTTCAAATTGTATTCATTGAGTTTACCTTCCCATATTGATCTGGTGAACCTACATAAGTCAACAGGGATATGTGAGGGAGCAGGCTGGTGTTGTGCTTTGTACTGGTTGAGCTCGATGGACGTATGTCTTTTTTCAACCAAAGTAACTATGTAACTATGTAACTATGTAAGTTTGTACAATCAAGATTGTATAGTGGGTTGTCAGATTTGCTGGGGTGCAGAGAGAGAAGGAATGTGATAAAGGGCGGTGCAGAATAATGAAGCAATGGATGCATAAATGTCATGGTGACAGATATATTGAAGATTATAGCTTCAACACGATACTCAGACCTGCACAATAGGATGCAGAGCAAAATAATGCAACAACACTGCTAACTGGTGACAATCAGGATGTGGGAATCTAAAGTGACTAATTGTTCATGCTTCAGCAAGCAGGAACATCTGAAAAAGATGGATTGAAATATTACATTGTGTTATAATGGTGGAAGTCAGAGCCTACTTCATATACTGCAGGGAATCAGGATTAGACTAATGAAGACAGGAATAAAATAGAAAGAGTTGCTCTTGGTAATGAACTAATTACCTGATATGTTTGAAGGAGGAAATCTCATCAGCTGTTAAGTGCAATTGCTTTACTTTTACTTAGTTGCCCAGTCATTCCCTGCACATAGGAAGAAAGCTGCAGAACTATAGAGTTAAGTGTGTTGACAGGTGGTCCTCATAGCGATAGGTGTGTGTAAACAGGGTCATCATGGAGGTAGGTGTGTGTTAACGGATTTCCCTTTAAATTATGTGCACATACAGGAGGTTCCCTTAGAGTTATATGTGTTACAGGAGGTCCCCTTAGAGTTAGATGTGTGTACAGTTGGTACTCATAGAAATAGGTGTGCACAAATGGGATCTCCACACACTTAGGTGTATGTGCAGAAGGTCCTTATAGAGCTAGGTTTGTGTACTGGGCTTCTCCATAGTGCAAGGTGTTTAGAGGGGGTCCCTATCGATATAGGTGTGCACACAGTGGGTCCCCCAAGCAAGTGTGTACAGAAGATTCTCATAGATTTAGGTGTATTTACAGAGGAACCCAAGGGAGTTATGTGTGTGCATTGTTCCCATAGTGTGTTATGTGTACTAAAAGGGGATCCCTATAGATATATGTGTATAGTACA
This sequence comes from Hyperolius riggenbachi, assembly GCF_040937935.1. Lineage (NCBI taxonomy): Eukaryota > Metazoa > Chordata > Amphibia > Anura > Hyperoliidae > Hyperolius > Hyperolius riggenbachi. Next base: position 227,043,665 of record NC_090652.1, on the reverse strand, counting down.
GTGGCCCCCCTGGAGATAGGTGTGTGTTCAGTGTGTGCCCATAGAGTTGGGTGTATTTGCAGAGGTCCCCAAAGAGATAGGTGTGTGTACAGATGGTCCTCACAGAAATAGATGTGTGTACAGCAGTTTTCAGTAAAGTTAGATGTATGTATAGAGAGTCCCCATTATGTGTTTACAGGGGGTTCTCTTAGTGTTATGTACAAAAGGTTTGTGTCTAGAGGTTCTTCATATGTGTACAGAGGGTCTCCATTGATCTGGAGATGTACACAGTGGGTCCCTATAGAGTTAGGTGTGGGTATAATGGGTCTCCTCTGTATAGAACTAGGCGTGTGTACAGTGGTGTCCTATAGGGCTAGGCATGGGTGTGGCGGATACCCAAAGATCTGGAGAATTCTGTGTACAGAGTATTCCTATAGAGCCAGGGGTGTGTACAGAGGGTCCCCCCAGTTTTTTTCTGTTGTGGGTGTGTCTGGTGATCTTGTCACGCAATTGCACGATCATGCAAAGCATTCTCCCTTTATGGTAATTGTGTTAACCTGTTCACTGATCTGCTGCTGTTTTTCTGCTATTTGCTGTTCACCTTTTCTTGTGTGTCTCTTGTATAATGCGATGCTGATGATCTGGACCCTGGTCTTGTTTTGTACTCGGCAGAGTAAAATTCATCCAGTATGGCTTTCACTGTCCAGTTGCTGCTGCATTTCCATGTGCTCTGCTCATTCACACTTTCTTTACTAGTCACAAACCTATATTAATGACTGTCATGGAATTCTCCTGATGTATTGTAATAGTCTAGTGCCTTTATTATATGTTTGCATATTCATGATTTTCACATTTCATATTCATGTTTCATTGTTGCTTACTGTGTGTTGCTATATCTAGCCTTGTTTGTGTGGGTTTAACAGTTTGTGTACTATTACATTCACCTATATATATATATATATATATATATATATATATATATATATATATATATATATGTGTGTATATGTTCACCTATATACCGTTTAAAAAACGGGCTCTAGTTCTCTCTCTCTCATCACCGCCACTGCCGCATGTCAGTGTGCATGCGAACACACCCACTGTGCGCACACCCCCTGTCCGCCACACGCGTGCACCCGTCCGCCCGTGCATCCGCCCTCCCGGCTCCCTGGCCCGTCCTCCTGTCCCAATGGCTGTCCATGCGGCACATGCGCAGTAGCGCAAACCCACAGACACAGGGGCACAGGGACAGGAGTGTACAACTGCTGTGGAACTACAACTCCCAGCACGCAACTATTAATGTCTCCAGGAGGGTATAAAAATGTGCTTGTACCCAGTCAAGCGGAATTTCTTTCATTCTGTGTCAGCATGGCCTGAGGTGATTTGTAGTCACACCAATGGCAAATTCCAAAGAACTTTCATCTACCATCACTACAACAGTCACTCAGCTAGGAGGGACAATTTGGATGGAAGCCAGGTTACCTGCTGTCTGGTGGGGTTTTTGGCTTTTGATGGCAAACAGCAAATGGAAAGCCACTGATTGTTGTGGAATTGTGGTGAGGGTGGTTGAGTTCTCCACTTTCTGGCCACATAATGACCATATATAACTGTACATACTCTTAAAACTACAATCTATAAAAAGACCATAATCATATCAACCTCAAATCATGAAATAGGTTGGTAATTACAAAGCATTGAGGCAACCATACCTGCAAACCACAATGACCTCATTTCCTTGCAGTTTCTGCAGTAGGGACTAGTTAAAAGTTTATGTGTGAATTGACCCTTGAAGGCTTATGTTTAGTTCCTTTGGGATTATCAGAGAATGGAATTACAATTATTAAACCCATCAGTTGATAGTTGACAGTTATACTTAGGAAAATATACAAATCACGTAATAAACATGTAATAATATACAGATAGAGATTTGGGAGATTTATCATAAGCCGATAATATCGCCTTGCAGAGGCATGTTTGTTTGGGCAGAGACTTACAGTATGTGTGCCAGAGAAGATCTTTTGTTTCCCTTTTCACAACGGCAGATGAATGTGTAATGAGAAATCAGTGGCATTGGGATCTGTTCCATGTATGTGTGGAGGATGATAGACGGATCAGTGACTGGTCTCTTATCCATCAGACAGAGGGACCTTCTGTGGTAGAATATCCCTAATCTGACACCCTGGCCCCTCCCCTTCTCCACTCCTACCAGCTGAAATCATTCATGAATGAACTTACCCGTAGTATGCACTGGATGGATGTCACTTGCACTTACATTTTGGAACAGTGATGCACTTTGCTTTTCACAGCCTGAATATATTTTTCTATACTATTGTTGCGATGGTTTAGAACATAACAACCATAAGAGTTTACACATGAGGGACATTTTCCCCCTAATTGTTGGGTAAACCCAAGTGTAGTTTATAGCTGCATTTTCTTGCATTTTTGTACAATTCTTCTTTTTACGAGCTTAATTTATGTAGCTTGTAAAAACGTTTTCAATAGCAGAAAACTCTATCCAACCAAAGCTGGGCCATTAAAGTTACAATAATGGCTTTTGAAAAGCCTATATGTATGAGCTGAAACAAGTCTTCAGTCAGGGGCGAATATTAGCACACAAAAGCTGTGGCCTAGGTGAGATGGTATCAATTAGTGGCGTTGAGCTGCTGCACACAGAGAGAGGGGAAGGGGAGCCAGATCTGTGGGGAAGCAGCCTATTAAATTCCAGATACACCCAAAACTGAAGTTGTTACATTCTGAAAACACACATTCCTTTAGTCAGCGTACCTGATAAGTACATCTTTTGGCACTGTCTTTCCATTCAACTTTAAAACTGTTTGCTGTGCTTGCCTGCAGCTGAACACCTATCTATACAGATTGCAAGACCCTTGCAGTTTGCTAACTTCCTGTTCAGAAAGTGGGGTCTTGAACTTCCACTTCCTGTTAAGTTAACTACTTTACCAGCATTGCGACTGTCACAAGCTGCTGCCCATTTTTGTACATAAAACTGAATATGTATAAGGTGGGTGATGAACTTTGCAGCTAAAGAAACAAATGCGCAAACTATCTCCATTCTTCACCCTTGTCACTGCCTCTTGCTTGCTGCCACCACTTTCAGTTACATGTTTTATAGTGTAATCCTGGACTATGTAGTCTGACATCTATTATTCTTCTTCCTTCTTTGGGAGTCCCACGGTCACACCTGAATGCCCCACTCTCCAGCTGAATCTAACACGAACAGGACACAAGCTGTAGTGCACTGGCAGGCACATTTGACTCATGAAAAATGTATTTTGTCTCCTACTTTGCTTTTTAAATATTGAATTATCAACCTGATTACTATTAGAATTTGCCTTGTTCAATATTAAAGGTCCAGTTGGGTTTCAAAGAAATAGGTTTCTGAACATAGTGTGAAGAATTGATGGTCTACTACAGTAGTTGCAAGTGATAGTCCTGATATAACTAAGCCTTGTCTGTTTTTGTTTTTTATATTATTTTATCTTCCAAATCTATTTAGGGCTATGTTCATAGAAGGATTCATATTTGTCCCTTATTCCAAAAGAGCTTGCAATCTAATATGTAATATCTCTGCCTTAGACATAAATAGCCAACCAAATAAATAGCCATACCGTAAATAGCCAGCAGGGCCGGTAAATGCATGTTAACCTACTAATATGTATTTGAGAAGTGGTAACTAACTAGTAGTGATGATCGTAATGGTAAGTTTTGCTTACGAGTAATCTTGTGTAATTTTCGTAATAACAAAATCGTAATTGCAAAAAATTATGCGATATTTCACGAAATTACAAGTATATGCGTAATTTTCGCAATTACAATTATATTCATACCTACAATTTTGTTCGGAATAGCTAGTTCATAAATAAGCACAATTTTGCATAATTATAATATATTTTTGTGTAATTACGATTGATTATGATTACTTTTCACATAACTACAAACAAATTATGCAAAATTATGAGTAAACATGATTTTACACATAAAATTACAAGTTAACAGGAAATTACGATCTGACAATACAAATCACGACAAAACAATGAGTTTGCTGAAAATAACAAATTACAATTTTGCATCTTAATTGCAAATTACGACGCAAAATTACGTATTTGCAAAATTTCACCTCATCACTACTATCCATCACAAACACAGGAGAACTATCTCAATACACATTTCAGAAACAGAATCCAGTTCCCCAGACCAGAGCTGAAAATCAAGAGCATTAGCCACATAGCCACCAGTAGCTATTCCTCCCCACACAGAACATATAATTGCGTAGTCTAATGTGTCATTATAACTGCATTTCACTGTTTTTCCTTTACCACCTAAAAGTTTTACAGCTGGTTTAAAAGCAGCAGTTATATTCCTCTTATTTCAAAAATCCCGCTTTCCATATAAGCTTCATCAGCCAAATCTGCATGTGGTTAAGACCGTTGCCAAAAGACTACACCCTTACCAGTAACTCCACTCTAGTGACATCATAACCGTCACACAAACCGCAGATTTTGTAGTAGTGGAAGCAAACGGAACACTAAACATCAGATTTTTAGGTCACCTAATTAACGTGGCAATGACATCCTGTAATGTGTTAATTAGTAGATAAATGACAGTCTACATTAATAATATTAAATGGGATTATAGGTTTGCTATCCCAAATGCATAGCTACTGTAAAGAGAAAATTGAGGCATGACTTTTTTTCCATTCCAGTTGTGTGATATCTGATATGAGAAAACTGTACATACTCATGCAGAGTTTTACCAGCTGTCATGCATGGAAGTAGTGCTTTTGCTACAGTCCCAATGAGATGTGAGCAGATGCTAATCTACTAACCAGTCCGAGCTTACATTAGAAAATGTATATTTACTGAAGTGACCTTGCAGTTGATCAATGCATATTTATCTATTACGGTATTATTTACTGAAACAGAAGTGTTTAATATCAAACTCAGATTCTTACCATGAACACATTTTCCGCTGTCATATGAACCATATGAAAAAAATCCTGCAGCTCACTCAAACCTGCTTTCATGTAATCATTCGTCAACTATCCCCACTCTCTTCCCTTCTGATGAGTCATACTGTCTACTCTCCACCTAGACAGCTAACAGGACCCCCTTCTGATGAGTCATACTGTCTACTCTCAACCTAGACAGATAACAGGACCCCCTTCTGATGAGTCATACTGTCTACTCTCCACTTAGACAGCTAACAGGACCCCCTTCTGATGAGTCATACTGCCTACTGTCCACCTAGACAGCTAACAGTACCCCCCTTCTGATAAGTCATGTTGTCTACTCTCCACCTAATCAGCTAACAGGACCCCCTTCTGATGAGTCATGTTGTCTACTGTCCACCTAGACAGCTAACAGGACGCCCTTCTGATGAGTCATACTGTCTACTTTCCACTTAGACAGCTAACAGGACCCACAGGACTTTCAGCTGTGACTGGACTACTCATTAGTTGATTTGAACTGCAGGATTTTCATATGGCTGAGTAAGACAGAAGAAAAGCTTTTTCAGGGTAAGAAATATCCACTGTGCTTTCATTAGACACTTCTGTGAGTGCTACAAATGTAATATCTAATAATAATAATAATAATAATCTTGGCCATGCATTTTAATAGTATACCCATTATATGGGCAAGCAACAGTTATCCAGGTTCACTCAAATGTACCCGTAAATTAGATAACAGTCTGAAACTCTGCCACCCCATCGGCAAATACCCCATGGCGGCTTTGCCTGAAGCCTTTCTGAAGCAGACGATAGCCCTGTAGACACCCAAGCTGTGTTGGTGCGGCCCGCCCTCAGCTTAGCAGCTGCTGAGCAAGGGACAAACTGGAGCAACACAACTGGGGGGTGGTCTGCCACAGTGGTTTTCCTGGCGGTGGGAGGGGGAATGTGTGGGATTTCAGGATTTTAGCTATTTACTGGTTGAGGTGACCACACACTTATCGATTTATCATGTTGATTCCCAGCAGATTCAATCACTTTGATCAAAGCTGCTAGAAATGGGTGCTCCAGCGTGCCAGCCTGATCGATAATTTGATTGATTTCAGGTGAAAATTGATCGAATTGATCAATCACACCAGAGAGAACAAATCAATCAATCATGGCCGGTTGAGAGCGCCGGTATATAAACCGCTCTATAGATTTTTTATAGATTTCATACTAAAATCTATTTAAAAAATCTATGTTTAGTGAGTGTGAGGATTCAATCCCTCTCTGATCAGATTTGATCTGACACAGGGATCTTTCTGATGGTCGAATCTGGTGGCCATCTATAAGTGTATGGCCACCTTTAGATTGGTTGATAATCATCTCATGTCTGTTTGTAGCTTTATATCCTAAGGAATAAAGCAAAATGAGTTGTTTTTGGAATATGCACAGCTAATATGGTAATATGATCTGCATATGAACCAGCCATGTGAGGGACCGTATTGGTAGGAAACTCTGGTTAAAAAAAAGGAAAAATGTAGCTGCATATTACTGGTTTTCTATTACTCAGTGAGGTTTCTGCAGATCTCTGCTCTTGTATGGGTTGCAGAGAATGCAGTAGCTTTCCATAAATGGAGACTTTTCAAGGCTAGAGAATTGCTGGCATAAGACACAGACACAGTAGTCCAACATCCCAGACACCACTCCTAACTCCTTCACTGCCAGAACTGCATAACAGAGCAATGATTACTGATAGCAGCCAGTGTGTGGAATATTGGCAAAGTCATGTGATTTCTGACACATAACAGCTGCGGAATACTGGAGGTGGCTGAGGTACCTCAGTTTAGCCTGTGCTATAAATTATATATATTATCATGTATTGCGCTCTATGCAATTGATTCCTCTAATGTGATTTGGACATCAAAAAGCAATCCCCCCCCCCTGTCACACAATATCATTAGGTGACTATCATATGTCACCAAAAGTATTGTTGGGGTACCCATTATTACCCTTCTCTTTTACCCTACAAATGCAGAAGGTACACATAGCAGTGTTCTATGACGTTCTCTATGCTCTGGACTTCTTCTCTTCCTCATTCCCTGCAGGCATGGATAGGGTCACCATAGCTGGAGAGGAGGGGGAGACACCTTGAGGGCCCCTAAAGGCTCTGGGACCCTGCTGGGGCAATTGCCCAGTTTACCTCTATGGAAGCGTCGACCCCAGCTAGGCTTATGCCTAAGGGTTAGTAGGTGCATAGAAGCCTGGCTGATATCCTTCCTGAGCGCCTGTGCTCACCTTACCTTATGAAATCTTTCAAGTGACAAGTAAGGGTTACCTATAGCACCATTTTGTGTTCCAAGAAAAAGAAATAGTGTGGCACTTCCCGTTTAAATGAATGTTCCAGTCAGTGAGAAAATCCTAATTGGTGGCTAAAGAACATGTAGCAGCGTGCTTTCATTCCCACCACTTGCTTCAGATGTGTGCTCCGCTGACAAATCACAGGAAGGAAGCAGAGAAATCCTGTACCAAAAAGTAAAACAGAGCGTGCACCTTCCATCCAAACCAAACCGCTTTATTGCAAGGGAATATCAACAATTGTGGTAATATGAGTAATATAATCCGTGTGTAAATACCTTGATTGTAGTTGCTGTGCAGGCTGGTCACAAGAGGAGGTGGGAGAGAGGGACAAACATGGGCCTAGCGACGGCCGTTTTGCATCCCACAGGACGCTTGGTCACGCTGCGTTCGACTATGAACTAGCACTAGTGGAACGCAGCGTGACTAAGCGTCCTGTAGGACACGAAACGGCCATCGCTAGGCCCACGTTTGTCCCTCTCCCCCACCTCCTCTTGTAACCAGCCTGCACAGCAACTACAGTCAAGGTATTTGCACACAGATTATATTACTCATATTACCACAATTGTTGATATTCACTTGCAATAAACCGGTTTGGTTTGGATGGAAGGTGCACGCTCTGTTTACTCTATAACCCCATTTTGCCTTAACGTCTAGGTACAATACTCAATTACTGACAGTCGTTGGGAGGATGTACATACCAGGTCATTTGGGTGCTCGTCTACTTTTGTCCCACCAGAGGGCAGTATTGCTCACCATCCTCTAACCTTCCACACGGGAAACAGCTGAGTGAATTAAAAAGGTGCATTTTATGATAGAACATCTGTGCTAAGCAGAAAGCAATTCCATCTAATGACACACTAAAATAAATCGCAAGTTTAAAGGAATGAGCACATGTCGCCATATTAATGTAAAAGAATAAAGTATTTTTGTCTTTATGCGACCTCGTGAAATACTGTAGGTCTTTTAATCAGCTACAAGTTTTATAAAATGCAGTACAAGATTGTGGTGGACTATATATAGAAGCCTGGCATATAAACATTATTGAGAGTACGAAACAGAAGACATGAAAGAGAATCCTGGGTGGGAGTCACTGTTGTAGGTCAAATAGTAGAGCAGGTTAGTGACCAGAGAAGGATTAAGATTTAAGACGAAATGTGGCACAAGGCAAGAGAGTAGTTTTTTCTTGCCTGATAGTCTTTTTGGTAGAATGGGAAAGTGGTCAGAGAAAGTGGTCCCTGGGTCCTTTGATACCCTTTAAAGATAACCCGAGGTGGGTTCTAAGAACACGAATTAGCATACAGAGGTTGGGTCTGCATATACTGCCCAGCCTCTGTTGCTATACTGATCCCCCCACAGGCCCCCCTGCACTCTGCTGTGCCCCTCATAAATCATACGCCGAGCTGTCGACATGCAGCCGGCTGTTTACCTTCTGTCACTTTCGCCGCTTCCCCGCCTCCTCCATAGCGCCAGTCCCCACCTGCGTCCCTCCCCTCCCCGCTGATTGGAGGGAATGGACGTGGGCGGGAACCGGAGCTATGGAGGAGGCGGGGGAGCGGCGAGAGTGACAAATGGAAGGTAAACAGCCGACTGCGACACGCTGTGTGTCGACAGCTCGGCGTATGATTTATGGAGGGTAAGCAGAGCGCAGGGGGGGGGGGGGTCTGTGGGGGGGGGGGAATTGTATAGCAACAGAGGCTGGGCAGGATATGCAGACCCAGCCTCTGTGTGCTAAGTGTTCTTAGAACCCACCTCGGGTTCTCTTTAAGCCACAGAAACCTGCCTAGGTGGCCTTGTAGATGATCCTGCTCTGTTAGTGACCCAATGTGTCACTTGCACAATCTGGTTTAGGGCCTGAGTACATTTTCCAGATGTAAATTTCAGTAATTCCTGATTGGGAGTGATTGCTAAAGGTCCATACCCATGGCAAGATTTTTTTAACCTCTAGCGTCACGCCGATGGGTGTGGCCGTGGCGGCAGACCCAGGACCGCCTAACGCCAATCGGCGTGAAGTCCTGGGGCTCTGTTTTGCAGGAGATCGCGCGCAGACTGCACGTGCATCTCCCGCATGGTGGGCAGAGCGGAGCTCCGCCTTCAGACTCCGAGCTGTCTAATTACCCGTACAGCACTGTGATCTACAGCAGCGCTGTACTGGGGACAGCCGTGTGACATGGCTGTCTCCTCCAGAGGCACAGAGGTGATCAGCTGTCATAGTCTGAAGCCTATGACAGCTGATCACAGGGATTGAATGGCGGGGGAGGAAGGGGGTGTATAATAGTTTAAAAAAACACATTATCTATTTAAAAAAGACAAATATACTGTAAACAAAAATAAACAAACAAACAAACATCTGGGGGGCGATCAGACCCCACCAACAGAGAGCTCTGTTGGTGGGGAGAAAGGGGGGGGGGGAAATCACTTGTGTGCTGTGTTGTGTGGCCCTGCAGCTTGACCTTAAAGCTGCAGTGGACAATTTAAAGGAGAACTGTAGTGAGAGGTATATGGAGGCTGCCATATTGCTTTCCTTTTAAGCAATACCAGTTGCCTGGTTATCCTGCTGATCCTCTGCCTCTAATACTTTGAGCCCTAGACCCTGAACAAGCATGCAGCAGATCAGGTGTTTTAGTCATTTTTGTCAGATCTGACAAGATTAGCTGCATGCTTGTTTCTGGTGTGATTCACTCTATTGCAGGCAGATGGCTTAGCTGGGCTGCCAGGCAACTAGTATTGCTTAAAAGGAAATCAATATGGCAGCCTCCATATACCTCTCACTACAGTTCTCCTTTAATGAAAAATGGCCTGGTCTTTAGGGAGGGTTAACACTGCGGTCCTCAAGTGGTTAAACCATTTTGCACGGCAAACAATTGTATCATACAACATTGCGTAACATCGTCTAATGCCGAACCTGGATTTTGTTCTGAATATGTGCATAGTTAGTTTGGTTGAAAAAAGACCATCCAACCAGAAAAAAAATAAATAAATAAAAACCACCTTGAAGTTAAACCTGAACATATCCCAGTTGATCCAGGGGAAGGTGAAAAACGTTACAAGCCCTAGGCCAATTAGCCTTAAAAGGGAAAAATTCCTTCCCGACTCCAGAAGGCAGCCAGATAAATCCCTGGATCAAATCTCCTGAGAATTACCTAATAAATATAGCCGTGGGCGCCCTTCAGGCTTTATTCACAGTGGGACGTTGCAGAGCTGCGTTATAAACTCTTATAACAGTTTACCGCACTGCAATGCTAATCCTATGGGATGTTCACAGTGCGGCATTAGCGTCGCATTGTAACATGTAGCGTTATGGTAACACACTGCTTGCAGTGCGTTACCTCTAAATGCACACGTTACTAGGTACAGGAAAGCATACTTTTCATTGCCTGTATGCTTTACTGTACCTACTGTATGCAACGGTAACGCAGTGTTAATGTGCGTTACCACCTTTTTTTGAGTTGCGTTGTAATGCTGCGTTGTGACTTTAGCATCGCATTACAACGCAACGTCCCACTGTGAATGAGGCCTTAATGCAAGGAAAGCACCCAAAGCCCTCTTTAAATGCAGATATAGAGTTTGTCATAACTATTTCCTGTGATAAGATATTCCAGATTTTTACCACTCTCACTGTGAAGGACCCCTTTCTAAATAAATGGTAAAAACTTTTTTCCTCCATACGCAGATCATGTCCTCTTGTCCGTTGTACAACCCTAGGGACAAAAAGCAAGCCAAGCTTTTGTATTGCCCTCTGATGTATTTATACATGTAAATCAGGTCACCTCTCAGTCACCTTTTTTCCAAGCTAAATAAGCCAAATGTGTCCAACTTTTCTTGGTATGTGAGCTCTTCCATCAATCTGATTAATTTAGTTGCCCATCCTTGTACCCGTTCTTTTTTAAAGAAAACTATTAACAATACCTAATGCAGCAGCTGATTGGTTCCCATCTCCTTGCTGCTGATATACTGGTCTCTCTGATCTTCTTCCCTCTCCCGCAGTCAAAGCCTATGACCCCCCCGCAGAGACTCATGAGTCAGAGACCACAGCTGTCAAATGTGTAATAAAAAGGATTTCAGCTTAACTCCAGGAAAATAACATATTTTAGTTTTGGATAGTGTGTGTCCATATTAGGGAGGGTTTCCCACACTGTCCCTGGGACTTCAGTGGTCCTCCATGGTTTCAATATGAGCTCTGAAATGATGAATAACAATAAAACTTGATTGAGGTCTTCACTTTTCCTTACACTGCAAACAAAAAGGTTCTGTTCATTGGCTCTGTTCTCGTTGACGGTGTTTACCAGTTACCTGTCAGAACAGGAAATTTGCCTCTGTTCACAGCAAAAATCACAATACAATCACAATCGCAAAGCAATTGCGATTTTAGCATGCATTTTTTTTTCTATGTTTTGCAATCTTCTTTTCATTGACCTCAATTGCAAACTCAGAAAAAAATGCATCAAGGTCAGCTATTGCCTTTTGGGAAAATCAGAATGCATTCTGTGTGGATGTGTTCTCGTCATTGCCATTACAACAGTGCTGACCTTGCGATCGGTAGAGAGGATTCACATTCTTCTTTTGCAATCCGGTGGGGAGCCCAATGCCGCTGCCAGGGCTCCGATCCGTGTCCCAGCGCTTGTCCCCTGCAGTGGACCCAAGCAGCGAGGATAGCAGCAGCAGTGGTAGAACTGAATGTGATGGCGGCAGGTAAACTGGATTGGGGGGGGGGTGTAGTGGACTGGATGTACAATGCATATGTAATCGAGGTGCACAGACCACAGAGTATCCTGCATGAATACTTAGTGAACGCACCGTTGTGCATCCAGTACAGTGAGAAATTAGCCATACTATGGCCTATGACCCTCCCCCTCCATTCCCCACTGTAACCAAAGGCAGCCCAAGTAATCATCCCACAATGAGAGGCTATTACACACCCAGCCATGCCCTAATCCTGCCTATTGCACTGATTTAATTGCAGGGTAGAAAGTGAGATTTAAACTGGGGATGTGATTTCACAGAGGACAGAAGCTCAATTCACATACGAGGACAGTACACTGCAGCAGATGAACAGGGAGTATTTAAAGAGACTGAAGTTTCATAAAATGCCACTTTTTATGTAACAGTTACCTTCAGCAGTATCGCCCTAACTAAAACGCTGCATCCCCCGCGGTAGATCGCTGGTTTTAAACCCCCCCAATACCGGGGCAAAGATCCAGGACTTTGAAAGTTGTGGATTTTGCTGCCCGGGGAGGCAGAGCTTTGAGCTGCAGCTCTTCCTCCATTCACGTCAATCCCCGCAGATCCCCGCCTCTCCCCCGCCCCTCTCAGTGAAAGAAGACTGAGGGGGAGGGGGGAGGGGGGGAGGGAAGAAGTGGCGATCAGCGGGGATTGACACGCATGGAGGCAGAGTTACAGCCCAAAGCTCTGCCTCTATGAGGAAGCGCTCTCCACATTTTCCCACGGGGATTTGGGGGGTTTAAAACCAGCGATCTGCCGCGGTGATGCACCGTTTTAGTTACAGTGATACTGCTGAAGGTAACTATTACATAAAAAGTGTTTTTAGGAGATTTCAGAGTCTATTTAACCATTATTTTAAAGTGTACTTGTAGTGCACCTATAGAGGCTTCCCTCTATTAATGGGTAATTACCTTAATTGAGGGTAATTACTTGACAGGCAGTGTATTGGGCCAATCAAAGTTCAGGAATCTCGTCCTTTTAAGCCACTGGACCCACCGGGTTCAGTGGATCGCCCATTAAGTTAATGGAACGCTCATTAAAAACGAATGGAGTGCGCCTAAGTTAGCAGCGCAAGCTATGGCAGCATAGCTAGCACTAGAGATTTTTTACCTCGCGCTGCTGGAAAGAAGTGCAGCTTAATGAATCAACCCCAATATGTGCATTGCATAGTGGTAATCCTTACCAAACTGTTTCATTACTCTAAAGACACCTCTCTGACGCTGCAGCTGTCCTTAGTAGGTTGTGAGGCTCCATATCTATATACAGGTAGTTCTTGGGGCCCAATGTAAAACTCACAACTGTCTCTCTTTTGGAGGGACAGTCCCTCTTTGGGAGCCCTGTCCCTGTTTCCTCCTCATTTGTCCCTCTTTCAGGACTTTGTCTCTCTTTCTATGTAAATATATATATTTCTCTACTAAAAACGTGTTTGATTGACTCTATTCCCATAATTTAAATTAATATATTACTTATTATAAAATGTTAATATGAAGGAAAATGAACCAGGATAGAAAGGGCCAGTGTGGGTTGAATTATAAAACAACATATTTTTCTTATGAAATCGTTATGGTATGCGTGACTAGGGTTGTGGCGGGGGCGTGATCAGGGGTGTGGCAAGGGCATGGCTTAAGTGTCCCTCTTTCTCATCTCAAAAAGTTGGGAGGTATGAACTCGCACTGGGGCCCCAAGCTCCTTAGTTATGCCACTGTGTCAGTGGGCTTTGATCTTGAAGTGCTGCTGTAACATGAGTACTGCTAGCTAAGCTAACTAGTGTAAACAGCAGACTGCAGAGTAGGGCCTCTGCTCTACAGATTGCAGGGTCACATTTTTATAAAGCTGATAATGAGCTGCATGAAGCTAATATGTGCCTCCAAAGCAATTAGTGTCCACATGATTCTATCAGATGCAACCTCTTACTGAAACATCAGTTCTTGGCCCCCAAGTAAACTTTTGCTACTCTGTGATGTCATAGCCTTGTAATCTATATGATGGAGTGAGACATGAAATGCTATAAAAATGTTCTTCTTGAAGGCATTTTTATCTTCCACTTAAACAGTTCCAAGAAAATATTTATAGTATAAAACCATGATAAAATGCTTGCATGCCAGTCAACTGTCTCTTTAAATCAGAATAGGTCCTGATATTGTAGCTATTAGTTAGGTAATGTTGTATCAATTCCAGCCATCACATTTTACTGCTGGACTCATGGCAAGAGTTCTTAATAAAGGGTAACGCTCAGATGAACTCATACCTCCTAGCTTTGAGCAATAAGCCATATGACAGGAGCAGTAACAGGACAGGGCATAGGAAAGTTATAAGACTTCAAAATCTTGAAGATTTAATCATAAAATATAATCCTGTGACCAGTGGCTCCCTCGACAGATTGTGTAGTCTAGTAATTATTTCTCAGTCTCTATTCCTCCCATTATCTGCTGCCTCTCAGCTGCTTTGTAACAGGAAGTGTCTCCAAAGGAATACAGACAACCAAGAAAAAAATTATTAAAAAAAACAATACAAAACTCTACTTATGGGGGAGGGGGGAGAGTTTGAACAATTGCAGCCAGTGCTTCTGTTGAAGAGATTCCCAAAGTTGCCACTGTAGTCCTAACAACAGGAAGTACTAACAGCAGGAAGTGCTAACAACAGGAAGTGTGACAAACTTTCCCCAGTGGGACACAGACAGCAGTAACAAAGATTCCAAAGCTCTGGAAGTCTGAATGTACAAGCTTTATAAGTCTTCCTTCATAGAGAATTTCATAAAGATAGTTATACATTTCATAAAGGTAGTTATATTTTTGCTTGTCTTGGTAACTTGGGATGCTGAATGATCCTCGTGTTATCCATATCATTGCTGTGTTATATATATATTGGACCTTTGTCCATCTTTAGTGTTTAGTTAGAGTGGCACTGCCATAAGATTCATAGCCTTAAGACCACAAGGGCAGAATGAGGGCTGAGTCTGCAGCGTTACCCCACAGGTGAGTCAGGCAGGGAAACGCTGCCTATTCCTAGTAGTGGCTTGCCGTCTGAATCGTACTGCAGTGTGATTCTGGACAGCATGCAGCAGTTTCCCACAGCACACATCCGAATACCTATAGCCGTGCAATATCACTACAAGTGCCAGCATGCATCCAGCAAGACGTTCATAAGTGGAAACCGGCCCTTCTTACTTTCACCCACCACAGGTCTAATTGATTGAAAACAATGGACTATTTACAGTCACACAACAGGAATGGGCTAGTCCTCCTAATAGTGCCCCTACACGGTACAATAAAAACATTTGATTTTCTCGTTTATTCCACCAAAATAATCAAATTGAAAAAAAATTTGAAAAGAATCCTTGTTTCGATCAAGAAAAATGAACAATTATCCTGTTTTTTTCGATCAAAAGCAATAATCGAACAAAATTATCTAATAGAAAAAATTAAAAAAATTGTTCCATGTATGGGCACCATAAGAATCAACACTGCTCAATTAAGATACAGATTGGAGGCATTGACTGATATCTCACTCTTCACATTGGGATTGTATCAATCAAATCTTGTGTTGTGGTTGAACTTGCTGCTGTGTTTGGTTTTGTACTGCTCAATTCAGACAAACCACCTCCCCACAGATCTACCCACCATGGATGTTATCCACACTGCAGACATGATTGATTTTGTATTTTGCCTTTAAATAGGATCAGCTAGTTTTGGGGGAAGCAGGGTATTTTGGGCAGGCTGAATTAAAATGATTAAATCTGCCTGCAACTGGTGGGGACCATGTGTGCCAAAGGGATAGTGTAAACACTAGTACCTCTGATTCTTTTTAAGACCCCCCACCACCACCACCCCCGCACATATTCACCACAGCTCCCCTGCCACGGGACTGTGTGGTAATGTTGGTTTCTAGACTCTTCTTCTGGTGTCTTCCCCACTGCTAGTACAGTGTCCTCCCTTCTCTCAGAGGTGCAGCTGGGTCCAGGGGAACCAAGCAGCCACTTGGGGCCTCACCCACAGCACGGTCCGCCCATGCTGCTAGGGCCTCTCTGTTTTGTGACTTGCATGGCCAACCCTGTATCCCTGTCACTGACACACAGAACTCAGACCAGCAACATTGTGAACAGAGGGGAGAGCAGCGCAATGCCCACGGAGTATACTTTAGATGCGGCAGTGAGGACATTGCTCATTTACTGCATTTAAAGTGTGCCACCCAGTTACTATGCACTGCTCTCCTGTTTTTGGGCCACTGCCGATCTGCAGGTGTGTGCGTGTTGGGGAGGGGGAGCCAGAAGGATGCTATATACCCCCACTGACACTAATGCCCTATATGGGGGGGGGGCACCTTTGGCTACCTATACTGGGACTGGCTATCTATACTGGGGGGACGCCTTGGCTACCTATATGAGGATAGCTACCTATACTGGAAGAACACCTGGGCTGCCTATACTGGGGATGGCTACCTATACTGGGGGGTGCACCTTTGGCTACCTACCTATACTGGAGGGCTACCTATTAATGGGGCTTAGGCTACCTATCATAATGGGAGAAAGGACTTCTAATGAGGATCGTTGGAGGGCCACAAATTATGTTCAGCTTGGGGCCACAAAAACTTAGCAACCTTGCTCATTAGTCTGCGCTGCTCAAAGGACCACTGTCACAAAAATCATATAATTTTAAATATATATAAGAACATACAATTAAGAAGTATGTTTCTTCCAGAGTAAAATGGGCCATAAATTACTTTTCTCTTATCTTGCTGTCACTTACATTAAGTAGTAGAAATCTGACAGAAGTGACAGGTTTTGGGCTAGTCCATCTCTCCATAGGGGATTGTCAGCATGGCCTTTATTCTTTATAAAGGCACTCCCTGAAAAAAGATTCATACAAAGATGTTGGCCAGCCTCCCAGCTCACCGTACACTTTTTTGGCAGTTGGATGGAGCAACTGCTATTCACTAAGTGCTTTTGAAATAAAGAAATCCCGGAGAATCCCCTATGCAGAGATGGGCTAGTCCAAAACGTGTTGGTTCTGTCAGATTTCTACTACATACTGTAAGTGACAGCAACATGGGAGTAAAGTAATTTATTGCTCATTTTACTCTGGGAGAAATGCGCTTCTGATCTGTCTACGTTTACATATATTTTAAATTTTAAGATTTTTGCGACAGTGATCCTTTCAGTGTTATCAGCACTTTAAGAAACATTTATTGAATACAGAAGTATGGACTACTAATGAGTCATTTTTCAATGCAAATAGTAGTCCTAACATATCAATATAAAGCAGATACAATCAGTAATGTTAGTATATATTGTATTATTGATCAGAACCTCATTTTAACGACACTAAAATTATGAATATAGTAACACTTTACAGCTTAAGTAAGACATTTTTGAGACTTTGGATGAGGGTGAAATTTTGCAGGGCTTTATTGTCACCTGAGCCCACCACTTAAGGACCAGGGGATTTTGCTGTGATCTGTGCTGCGTGGGCTCTCCAGCCCACAGCACAGATCACTTTGCAGCCCGGGCGACCAGACTTCCCCCCCTTTTTCCCCACTAGGGGGATGTCCTGCTGGGGGGGTCTGATCGCCGCCGGCTATCTGCGTTTTGCGGGGGGGGGGGCTCCTCAAAGCCCCCCTTCACAGCGATTTCCGCCCTCTCTGCCCTTCCTTCCCTCTCGCTATGGGCGGCGCAGGACGGATATCCGTCCTCCGCTGGGCGGATATCCGTCCTGCGCTGCCTAGGATAGGCTTCAGCCTATCAGATGCCGGCGATCCCCGGCCAATCAGAGGCCGGGGATCACCAACCTCCTTTACGCCGCTGCTGCGCAGCAGCGCCGTATGATGTAAACAGGGGGGATTTCTTCCCCGCGTGTTTACATTTCGCCTGTGAGCCGCGATCGGAGGCTCGCAGGCTGTTTATGGAGTCACCTTCCGTGAACTGACATGGAAACCATGTAATACCACTTACGACCTGCCGACGCCTATCGGCGTTAGGCGGTCGTTAAGTGGTTAAGGAGTGCCAGTCTTTAGAGCTGACATATGACAGCAAGAGTTGGCATCTGATAAAGGGCTCCGCCGAAAATTAGTAGTGCATTTCCTGTAATACTTCAAAACTACAAGGTTGCTGTTACTCTTGTGTGCCGTCTCTTTATTTGATACAATAGTGGTAATAGTGAAGGGTATTTCTTGAGGTTAGTAACAGTGGCAGCCAGCGGCATAGATATGGTGCGATGGGCCCCATTTAAAGTTTTATATTGGACCCCTTACATTGACATGGATCACCAAAATCTGCCAAACACAGCTGCAGGGTTATAGAGGTGTAAGCGGGGTAAGGGAATAATTCTTTTTTTTTATAATTAACACTATTCAAAGCACATATAGAAGTAATCATTACTAGAGTAGCATCAATAAAGAGCTATTGCAGCTGTGGAAGGAGGATCCCTGGTGGATCCCTCTGGGCCAGGGGCCTCAGGCGGTCCTAGCCTCTGCATCCCCTGTTGCTAGGCCACTGGTGGCAGCTACATCATTTTTTAGATGACATCAATCTCCCTTTCTGTGTTGTCAGGGGGATAGAGGAAGTTCAGACAGCATGATTTTTATGCATCTCGGTGTCCATTTTAAAATGAAGCACAACATCTGTGTGATTGGGCTCTCATGGGAGAAGTAAGACCACCACGTACAGTGGCTGCTCAGAGAGAGACTGTTATACCGGAATGGAAGAGTTCCGGAATGGTTTGGAGATGCATCATGTGTAAGAACTAAGCAAGGTAGTCATTTTGCTCTGACAGATAGCTTTAATATTTTACTAATCCCACCAGACTCCAGAGTTGAAATGTTTATTGTGAATAATCCAAAGAGGAAAATCCAGCAGGATTGTTAACACACTCACCTAAATTCTCCTAGGTGAAAATGTTTTCTCTTCTATTTAAAATAACCTTTCACCGCTCACAATTAAAAAAGTACCTCAAAGAAGGTGAAACTTTCAACATTATTCTGAGTAGTTTCTTGCTTCCTGGTGGCTTGAAAGGCATTCATTCTATTAATAAGGTGTTGGAAATATCGGCCAAGGAGAAAACTTGCCCCTGCTTCATATGGCTGGACCCCTTGCCATGCATTGGCCCATCTCTTGTTACACCTGTGCCCACTGTAGCCAGGGCCAGATTTACCATAAGGCACCACAGGCACGTGCCTACAGGCGCCTGATGATGGAAAGGCGGCTCACTACCCACCCTGAGTGCCCCCCTCACTCCTTCCCTATGCAGAGTTCCAACAAGAGCATAAATTAGAGGTTACTCACTCAGCTCTCCGCATTCCAGTAATGAGTTTTCACTTCAGTTGGGGGCACCACTAGCTACTTGATACTGAGGGTACCTCTGGCTATCAAATACTAAGATGCACCTGTAACTACCTATGATGGGCAAGGGAAGTAA
Source organism: Hyperolius riggenbachi (assembly GCF_040937935.1). NCBI lineage: Eukaryota > Metazoa > Chordata > Amphibia > Anura > Hyperoliidae > Hyperolius > Hyperolius riggenbachi. Next base: position 227,024,252 of record NC_090652.1, on the reverse strand, counting down.
GGGAGAAGTGACAGCTCGGCCAGCCTGCACACTTGTAGTACGGTTTGGCAAAGGTTTTGTAGGTTCATGGAGGGCGAAGTTTAGGGTTCCAGAACATCCGTGCCTTAAAAAAAAAACATCTAAAAATATTAGAAACATTAGAAATATTACAAATAAATGTTGAGGTTTGTTTTAGCTCCATTTGCTGTTTGGACTGGAAAAGCTTTACTGTTATGCAGATTTTTTTTTTTTTGGCTACTGCCACAGTAGTGCATTGCAGTGCTGCATAACAGGTTTTGCTGCATTGCACCACCTATGCGACATTCCCAGTGCGGCGGGTGCGTTGCAGAATAACGGCGTTCGACATCGTAGCATACTGCGGTGCCACTTTCCTGAATGGCTGCATTATGGGTTTTGCGTTTCTGATTTGTGGATGTGAGTAGACTGCAGCTTCCTTTGTTTTGAAGAACTTTGTATCTCTGAAAAGAAAAAACAAAACAAAAAAATAGTTGTCGGTAATTAGACGCCGGTAGTCAGGCTGTACGTAGTGTGTATTTGTCTAGAATGTCAACGATATTATTTTTGGCATTGTTAGAAGGTTTAAGAAATCAAACATTTCTAGCATATTAAAAAAAAAAAAGATATTTACGTCAAAGCTTCCCCACAGTGGTGCTCTAACTTACTTTAAGCAACATGTGTTATCGTGAAACCACTGGAGGAAACTCCCAGAGAGTCCTTCAAGCATGTTGATGGAAGGTAATGACATGTTTTATGTATCACTCACAAATGGGGTGCTTCCGGAGCCTTCTGCTTTTTATCACGTACAGCTGTGCACAGGACAGGACTGTGTAACATGCCCATCAAAGGCGAGAGGACCAAACCAGGCCACCAAGAGTTCACTTTATGAGAAACCTCTCCAGCCATCTCTGCAAGCAGGACAAGATACATAGCACTAAAAGCAACATTTCAGCACTCTGCAATTGAAAAAGTACCCAAAAAAGTAGATACAAAAGTACTGTCAGAATTATTCGGAGTATTTTCTTGCTCGCTTGTGGCTTAAAGCGGACTCAGACCATCCTCTCTGCTCCAGAAGATACACAACAGCATAATAACAAAAACATTTCTTTGTTACAGCTGATACAAACCCTACAATAAATCTGCACTATTTATACCTCCTGATTCATGGAGGCCAATATATTGTTAACAGCCTGCGCTTTCCAATGAGCTTATCTGCCATCTCTGCCATGACAGTCATGTGACACAGGGGAGAGATCAAATTACAACTTGTCATTAGACACAAATGAGGGGGAGATAAATAGGCTAAACTCTCTAAATACATACAGGGGCATTTCTTTGTTTTCTTTCTGTCCTGTGCAGGAGTTCGGGTCTACTTTAAAAGATATTTTATCGATAAGGTGAGAAAATATCCCCTAGGAGAAAATAGAAAGTTTAATCATAAGGGCCAGTCTGTGCAAAACAAAAACCACAGGCTTATATGTTGTCCCCCGTGTGTTGTGTTAAATGTCAATGACATTTTCCTGCTGATCCTCTGCCACTAATACTGTTAGGCACAGACCCGGAGCTAGCATGCAGATCAGATGTTTCTGACTGAAGTCTGACTGCATTAGCCACATGCTTGTTTCAGGTGTGTGATTCGGACACTACTGCATCCAAAGAGACCAGAAGGATTTCCAGGCAACTGGTATTGTTTAAAGTGGCACTATGGCGAAAAATTTTAAAATATGTGCAAACATAGACAAATAAGAAGTACGTTTTTTCCAGAGTAAAATGAGACATAAATTACCTTTCTCTTATATTGCTGTCACTTACAGTAGGTAGTAGAAATCTGACAGAAGCGACAGGTTTTGGACTAGTCCATCTCTTCATGGGGGGATTCTCAGCAAAGCTCTTATTCTTTATAAAGACACTCCCTAAAAAGGATATAGACAATGATGCTGGCCAGCTTCCCTACAGAGCAACTGCCATTCACTAAATGCTTTTGAAAATAAATAAATCCCTGAGAATCCCCCCATGAAGAGATGGACTAGTCCAACATCTGTCGCTTCTGTCAGATTTCTACTACCTACTGTAAGTGACAGCAACATAGGAGAAAAGTAATTTATGGCTCATTTTACTCTGGAAAAAAACGTACTTCTTATTTTTTTATGTTTGCACCTATTTTAAATTTTAAAATTTTCTCCACAGTGCCCTAAAGGAAATAAATATGTCAGCCTCCATATCCCTCTTACTTCAGTTGTCCACTAATCTGTATTATGCTTTACGTTGTTATGTATATGTGATGGAATCCCATTGTAAAATCATTTGGCCACTGTTTCTGTGCTCCTACAAATAAAGTTTTGTTTTCAGTATAGTTTTGACACTTACATATTTCAATTTCTCTTAGCCACTGCAGAGTTATATTAACATATGAAACTCCTTCCTTTCTTCTCATCCTGGAGTCTGATGAAGTTTGTGTAAGCATTTGGAATGTATATATCCTGTTAATTTTTTCTTCTGTTCCATACAGGCTTTTTCTCACGCTGCCCTTAGTTACAGTTGGGTGGTCCACAATTTAATGTAGGAACATTGTAGGAGTAAACTAGAAATATTTGGCTTTTGTTCCAGCAATTTTGTAATGAACTAATAGCCCAAGCAACAGAAAGCTTACATTAACAGCTGTGATGATATACAGCACATGCTGTCAACCAGGGTGTAGCTAGAGATCATGGGGCCCCATAGCACAACTTTCACGGGGCCCTCAGATGTAGGCACTTAAGCAATTACATCTTCCCCTACCCTACAGATATGAGTTATTTGGGCAATTTACATTCTTATGCAAATAACACTGCACATAGTTCATGGGCACTGAGACAAAGTCAGAGGGTGGAGAAACACAAGTAAGTTAATCCCTATGCTCCAGGACCCCATAGCAGCTGCTATGGTTGCTATGGCTATTGCTACGCCCCTGCCGTGGCTGGATAGTGTACTGGTTAGGGGCTCTGCCTTTGACATGGGAGACCAGGGTTCGAATCCTGGCTAGGTCAAGTACCTATTCAGTAAGGAGTTCAAGGCAGGACTCCCTAACATTGCAGGGTGGCCTCTTGAGTGCGTTCCAGTGGCTGCAGCTCTTGAGCGCTTTGAGTCCGACAGGAGAAAAGCGCTATACAAATGTTCAGATTATTATTATTATTAATCAAGAACACTGGAGACATTGGTAGATGACCAGAAAAAAACTAAGCTGCCTACCGACAAACATAAGGAGTGGGGTGGGAGTAATGCAGAAATAGTACTTATGATGAAGTGCATTTGGCACAGTGATGTCATCCGGTTCTTTCTATGCCAGGAATGTAAAACTCAAATACAAAGTGGGCTGAAATTGAACACAGGAACCAACACATGGACTAACCTCAATGTCTAGTGTCCACCTCACTCCCTTATAAAGTTCCCTGGTATCTGATGACTCAACCCTCTCTCGCCTATATAGTTTCCTTGTGGCTAGTACCCTCCCCCCACCTTTACAGTTCACTGGTGTCTAGTGGTCCTCCCTCCCCCATACAATGCTCTGGTGTCTGGTGGCCTTTTCCCTCCCCTGTACAGTTCCCTGATGTCTAGTAGTCCTTTATCCCCCATACACTTCCCTGGTGTTTAGTGGTTCTCCCTCCCCTATACAGTTCCCTGGTCTCTAGTGACCCATTCCCTCCTCTATACATTGCCTGGTGTTTTGATGTCCTACCTCCCTTATGCACCTCCCTAGTGTCTATTAGTGCACTCCCCTATACAGTTCCCTTGTGTCTTGTGGTCCCCTCCCTACTCTATATAGTTTTCTGGTGTCTAGTGGCCCTCTCCCTCCACTATACAGTTCCCATGTGTCTAGTGCTTTTCCTCTCCCTCCCCATGTGGCTTTCTTGGTAATCCAGAGCTTTATCCTCTATATAGCTTGCCTGGTCATCTAGAGTGGGCCAAGCATAATGCAAAAGGGGGAAGGGGGGGGGGCACTTGCGGGACAAATTTGATGGCTATACGGACCATATTTGGCCTGCGGGCCGGAGTTTGACATTTCTGTTCTATACAGAGGGAAGAGGATATTACATATGCTGCCAGCACATTACAATATCAGTTTAAGCATTAAAGAGAAACTCCGACCAAGAATTGAACTTTATTCCAATCAATAGCTGGTACCCTCTTTTCCAAGAGAAATCTATTCCTTTTCTCAAACAGACCATCAGGGGGCGCTGTATGACTGATATTGTGGTGAAACCCCTCCCACAAGAAGCTCTGAGGACCGTGGTACTCCTGGCAGTTTCCTGTCTTTGAACCTTGTTGCATTGTGGGAAATAGCTGTTTACAGCTGTTTCCAACTGCCAAAAAAGCATGCAGCAGCTGCATCACCTGGCAACAGTAAAAATGTCACCATGTAATAAATGTCAGAATGTAAATCAGGGATTTAAAAGATTTTACAATGGACAAACACTGACTAAATCATTTATACATAATTATTGTAAAAATGAAGCACTTTTTTTATTACAATTTTTTCACTGGAGTTCCTCTTTAAGCCTCAGTAGTCTGGTGATTCTATAACATCTGCCTGTCTGTTGGCTTTGGTTTGCTTGACATCAGCTCATGTTGTTAGTTGTTTCCTAAAAAAACATAAGTTTGTTACCATACCTTAATTTCAGAAGTGTGTGGCAGCACTTTCTGCTGTTCCTGTTTTTTTATTTTTTATTCTGTTTTTAAAACAGTTAATTAACGTTTATGGTTTTTAATGCTTTCACATTTAATCTATTCATACCAAAGTCCTCCAAATTCATTTGGAGGTTCAGATTCCAGCTTTGTCATACCAAGTTCATTTAGAAAAAAAGGTAGTCTGTGCTAACACTTCCCATCGCTTTTTAATGCCTGGTACACACCATGCAATATGGTACAGCTGATACAAATCCTTCAATAAATCTGCTGTTTGTCTACTTCCTGGTCTACTTCCTGCTTTCATGGACCCAAACATAGTGTAAACATCCTGTATTTACAAATGAGATCTTTGCTGTGGCAGTCAGGTGACACAGTTGAGGGATCAAATTACAACTTGTGATTAGTCACAGATACAGAGGAATTAGACAGGCTAAACTCTCTAAATACATACAGGGTGCTTTCCTCAATGTTTTCCTTCCGTCCTGTGCAAGAGATCAAAGCCTTGTACACATGTTAGACGGTTGTCATCTGAGATGGCCTCTGCCAAGAATCTAGCATGTGTTTGATGGTCCTCTACACCACCCCCTCCCCACATGAGACAGTGGGAGAAATGGACCATCCCGCCAAGAACTGGCCACTATTTTCCCACCTTGCCCCTCCCACTCAGTGTCATTCCATCATGCTTCATATGTCGTCTCTCTACCCCCTTCTTTAGCAAGCCTGGAGGCTAGCATTGCATCTGTACAGCACTAGGCCTTGAACCGTCATCCAGTCCCGATCTCTGCGGGTGACAGTACTCCTCCGTGTGTACACACTTTACTTAGCATTATGCAATAAATGTCAAATTCCCTTTTAAGTATCTTAAACAAAAAAGGTCTTTAACGAGTTAATGTGCCTTTTAGACACGCCACAATGTAAATGGTGAGAATAAGTTAAACATCTAGACATTTATGTAAAGTTATATACTAAAGGTAAAGAAATGTGATTTTACTTGCTAGGAACACAGGCTGAATATGTGCCCAAAAGGAGCAGTTGGGAGAGCTGAGATCTGAAGCCGGTACAATAACAGTAATGGAAAGCAGCTGCTAGGATCAGCAGACCTTCTCTGGAGTTATGGAACAGAGATGGCCCATCCTGACACATGTGCAGTGAATCAGTCGCACTAGGGAACAGCTGGCTTCACTTAATATGTCCTCCATCCCTTTGAATTTGACATTCTTCTGATCTCCTCATCTGTTCAGCACATTCTATCCTCATCCTCTGCTTGATGCACTGTAATTAAAAAATGACTCCAATAGACAATGCATGAACTTCGCACATACAGAAGAATATCACATGGCGGGGATGTTGGGATCAAAGCAATCATATAGACGGGAACATGGCAAGATCTGGTTGGTTCTGCAATGATGCCAGAACCTTGTTGTGTCTACATTATTGTGTTCTGTATGGAAACAGCCCTGCTATAAGCAGGAGCATAACTAGAGGGGACACAGAGCTTTTTGGGGGCCCCAAATACTAACCTTTCCTTCCCTAGATATAGGGGGCTATACTTCAGATCAGGTGATGGGAGGCTAGGAAAAGGATGTGAACATTGGAGAGGGGGGGGGGCATCAAAGTTTTGCTGGGGGCCCCCATAAATTGCAGTTAAACCCCTGGCTATATGAGCAGCACTTGGATGAAGACAAATAAACTGCAGAAATCTTGTTGATCTGCAGTTACCAGGTGATAAAATAGTAAGATATGAAATGAGTGTACATTTATTTCATGTGCATTCACATCTTTAGTTGTTTATGTCAAGTTCTGAAGGATTAAAAGTGATATTCCACCCTTCTGGACTGTACAAAAGGAACTTACCTGGGGCTTCCTCCAGCCTCTTGTAATCCATGAGGTCCCCCGCCATCCTTCGGGCTCCAACCGTTCTTCCCACCCACTTCTTCAGCCTAAGTCGTGCACAACTGCACATGCACGGCCCCTCCACGCATGTCTCACTCGCACCCCTGTCGGTGTGATCGTTCTGCACACGGGCGGTTCATTCTTTCAAGAACCGTGCATGCCAGAACGCACACAATGACATGTGCACGAGCGAGATGCGCAGCTGCGTACGACTTTGGCTGAAGTCGCCGCTCTCCTTGGGAAGAACAGAGGGAGCCCGGAGGACCTCACGGACTACAAGGGGCTGGAAGAAATCCCAGGTAAGGTCATTTGCCCATTTTAGATTACTGCTTAGGGTCCCTGTAACCAATAATGAAACATCAGAGCAAGGGATGGTCGGAAATGCAGATTTCCTATTCATCAGAAATTCTGATTTTCAAAAATACTGATTACCGATTCCATGGATTTCCACAGACATCTGAATTTCCAATACCAATTTCCGCAGAAAGATTTGGGTCACAACACTTGAAATTTGAAAATACTGGGTAGTATTGGACCAATCAGAGAATGCAGTCGTTTATCACGTGAATCAGAATACCAAGGAAATTTTAGACCAATCACAATACTACCGAGATTTACTGTGTCTTGTGTTTGGTTTAAAATTTCTGTGGTATTCAAATTTCCACTGAAAAATTGCTGCTGAAAAAAAACTCTTTGATTGGGTTACAATTTCCGAGTTTCGGTAATGAGGTACTTCCGCGGAAAACCGTTTTCCAACTACCGCTGTGGTAAGCCCATTTCCCCTCTAAAATCGGTATTCTGTTGAAATTATCCGACCAGCCCTAATCACACAAGTTGAAACGTAACTTTGCATGGATAACCTAATAATAGGGCAGCACAAGTAATGATTGTGACCTGATTACCACGTCAATGACTGGACTGCATCCACCAGGCTTTTTTTTTTTGTGTGTGTGTTGTGCTTGAATTTGGGTGTTGATTAATCATACGGTAGTTACGGTAGGTTGTACAAGTTATTTTTCCAGTTTGTTGCTGGGTTTGAAGAATACAGCGATGTGATGTTTGTTTGAGATTCTTGAACTCTCCAGTTATATAGAAGATCACTGTGTTGCTGCATTTTATGTTCCTCTCTTCTGTTCTTTGGGAAATGTTCTTTTGAACTTCATGTTGTTTTTACAAAGGCCAAGTCTGGGTAACCATTCTTTATTCTTTGCCTCTGTGCTGTTAATTACTATCTCAGCCCAGTGGTAAGTTCTAATAACAGTGGGAGTCAAAAGGAGGTACTGGTCTGTTTTTATTTTTAAACCAAACACTGAGACAAAACCTTGAATGCTCTAAGGATCCAATATCCACGCATGTGCAAAGTAACTATGTGTTTGCAGTCCAGACAGTATTGATGGCTGCAAAGTTTTGTATAGTGGGGAAAGAAAGAGAGCAACGCCTAATTTAAAGAAGACACGTGGGCTAGTGCTGAAATGTTTTGTACAACACAGAAAGGTATGCAGCTGAAGAAACCTTATTTCTGTTTGGCAGCAAAATTAATGTAACAGAAGCGCCAAAAAGTATAAAATGTATTAAAGAGACACTGAAGCGAAAAAAAAAATGATGATATTATGATTTGTATGTGTAGCACAGCTAAGAAATAAAATATTAAGATCAGATACATCAGTGTAATTGTTTCCAGTACAGGAAGAGTTGAGAAACTCCAGTTGTTATCTCTATGCAAACAAGCCATTAAGCTCTCCGACTAACTTATGCTGGGAATACACGTTTCGTTTTTGCCTTCGTTTAAACCTTCGTTTCGATTGTGCCTTTTGTCCTTTTCGATCCCGAAATAATCGACCGTACGGTTAATATCACCACCCACGGTTTCGTTTTTTTTCCGATTCTGATGGTTTTTCCAATGATCGAAGGCTGCAAAGAAACGAAACGTAGTACAGGGACGGACGGCATAAACGAATATATAATCGATCTGAACAGCCATCAAGCCTACCAATGGCTCGATTAGATGGATAAAGAGAGATAATATCAAACATGTTCGATCACTAGTCGTTCGTTTTTGGGGTCTATTAATCGAAACTATAATGAGATTATGACTATTTTCACATACGTTTTCAACACTCGATTCGTTTACCGAACGAATCGAAGGCTAAAACGAAGGCAAAAACGAAACGTGTATTCCCAGCATTAGTCGTGGAGAGGGCTGTTATCTGACTTTTATTATCTCAACTGTTCCTGGACTATTTACTTTTCCTCTGCTAGAGGAGAGGTCATTACTGCACAGACTGCTCTCAAAGACTCATTTTGAATGCTGAGTGTTGTGTAATCTGCACATATTATAGAATAATGCAATGTTAGAGAAAAACACTATATACCTGAAAATAAAAGTATGAGAATATTTTCTTTGCTGCTAATCTTCTAGTAATTATTCATAGTACACAACCAATTCACTATATCATATTTTTTTTTCCGCTTCAGTGTCTCTTTAAAGGGGAACTGAAGAGAGAGTCTGTCATGTTTATTTCCTTTTAATCAATACAAGTTGCCTGGCAGCCCTGCTGGTCTATTTCTCTGCAGTAGTATCTGATTAAAACCAGAAACAAGCATGCAGCTAGTCTTGTCAGATCAGACTTATAAGTCTGAACCACTGAAACACCTGATCTGCTGCATGCTTGTTCAGGGGCTATGGCTAATAGTATTAGAGGCAGAGGATCAGCAGGGCTACCAGGCAACTGGTATTGTCTAAAAGGAAATAAACATGACAGACTCCATATACCTCTCTCTTCAGTTCCCCTTTAAAGCTGGCTCAAAGTGGAGGTAGTGATGGACTTACCTCCTAATTGATAACCCAAATGGTCAATTAAAAAAAAAGAGTTAATTTATCGTTATTTGTCAAAAAACTTTAAAATGCCCACTCACTCTGGCAAAACAAGAGTATCTGGATAAGGATTTCTGTGAGTTAGGTGCCTATTTCTACCTGGATATACCATTACCTGGATACATGAGAACCATCAGAATGTATTCCCCAATGGACCCGACAGGGACTCGAGCCTTGTACACATCTCTAGATGGTTCTCAGCCAAGGACTCCTGGATCATATCACCCGAGTGTCTGTCAAGTCCATGGTGCTCCCTTCTTACCCTTCCCACTCTGTGCTGCTCTGCCGTGCACCATGAATTGTCACCCCATAGCAACAGTATACAGGCTAGGAACACCTCGGTACAGAGCTCAGTCCTTAAAAGACCAATGTTGCAAAAAAAATGTAAAATGTAAAATACATTTGTACACACGCATATGAGAACTATAATTCCCCTGCATAAAATGAGCTATGAGTTATTTTTGACTATGTTGCTGTCATGTACAGAAGGTAGTAAAAGTCTGACAGAACTGACATGGTTTGGACTAGTTCATTTCCTCATCCGGGATTCTCAGTATTTCCGTCATTCTTTACAAAAGCAATCCCTGGAAAGCATCTGTTCAAATATGTCAGCCAGGCTCCCTACCCACTTGCCCACTATTTTGGCAATTTGACAGAGCAACTGCTACTCAGTAACTGTTTTTGAAAATAAAATAAAAAAACCCTGGGAATCCCCCATGAGGAGATGGACTGGTCCAACACCTGTCAGTTCTGTCTTACTTTTACTATCTACTGTAAGTGACAGCAGCATAGGATAAAAGTAACTTATAGCACATTTTACTCTGGGAGAAATGTACATTTTGTACATATGTATACATACAAATTTAAAATGTTAACATTTTTCACGATAGTGGTCCTTTAACTGTCACCCGAGGGATTCAATCCAGATTTCTGTGGGTGACGGTAATTGTGTGTGTGAATGCACCCTGAGGTAAACAACTTCACCCTTGCTCCATTCTGATTGGCTCTGCTTGTTCTGTTGCACAGTGCACTACCGAGCAGCAGTACAGGCTGTCCAGTCTGTCAGCAGCACCCCATGTTATCTGCATAATCAAATCAATACGTAAGCTACTGTACTAAAAGCAGCATGTCAGTCACAGTATACTACACAGACATTCTCGTACACATTTGTCATTTCTTTGTCTAAATATTTCATCTTCAGCAGAAATCTATTTACTGTTGATTGTGGAAAGTCGCAGAAATTAGTCTTTGTTTATAGAGACGGGGGATGTTCCAGAGCATGATGGCCAAAGAAGTAAAGATGTGGCTTTTGGTGTTTAAATTATCTGCAAACAACTGATGCAGTGCAGCTTAGCTTCTTCGGTATAAAAGGGAACGTCGTCATAATCACTGTGGTAAGGAGTGAATAGTACCACCAGGAGATTGGCTCATATTTACAAAGATTCAGTAAAAGCACAAAAAGAAAAAGTCTAAGTTTGAATTTTTATAGTTAATTTAGCTTTATTCATTATGTAGTAGAAGATGTTTACATGTTTATTCTTTTTTCTTTCATGATTACCAAATACACAAATTCAAACGCATTTCACAGAGCACTCTTTTACATGAATTCTCCTCCCAAAAAAAGTTTTCTAGAAGGCATTGTATGGTTTGCAAAAGGAAAATAGGAAAGTAGCTTTTGAATAAATAGCTTTTTATCTCCTCCTTAGCAATCTCCATTTGCCTGGTCATGCCTTCCTCCCCAACTTTTCTGTATTTCCAAAGCTATACAAGAATAGCTATATTCCTCTCTGATAGACTTTAGGCCGGGCGCCCACTGGGAGCAGCGCTTGTGCGCAATCGCTTTGCTCACTGTTTTTGCCCACGATTTGGGGCACGATTTGCTGACGCTTGCAAGCACTGCATACAGAGTTTGCAATTTGCACTCTATATGGTGAATAAACATACCAGGTCCATGTGCAGTAGTTTCTGGAGCATTGCCCAGCCCCCTTGCACATAATGTCATTGCTTCTATGCAAGGCGGCGGGGCTATGCACCGGAAGCCACCTCACGGGGACCCGGCATGTAGAGCAAACTTTATTCAACAATAATGGCAGCACACAAAATTGCTGCAAAATTGCTTTTGAACAGCTATTCAAAAGCGATTTTTCAGCACTCCTTTACTTTGTATTTGAACGCAATCACTCCAAAATCCTGAAGAATTCGCAATTGCTCTTGTGGGTTTGTGGCAATTAACTTTCATTAGTCTAGGGCTTTTGGAATCACCAGCAATCATCTGCATTTCCAAAGCACGGCTAAAAGCGCTCTAGTGGGCCTTAGCCCTTCATTGGTTTTTTTTACTAAGATTATTTTATTCTTTTAACTTACCTTAAGAACTTTATTTGCTGCAAAAAATCTATATGTCCATATACAGTATATTTTAGTATGAATAAGAAATTTAGCATTCTTTAATAATATTTCCCATATAACAAGAAGCAGAATATAAACATCTTAAAGAGAAACTCCGACCAAGAATTGAACTTTATCCCAATCAGTAGCTGATACCCACTTTTACATGAGAAAAATAATGATTTTCACAAACAGACCATCAGGGGGCGCTGTATGACTGATTTTGTGCTGAAACCCCTCCCACAAGAGGCTCTGGTACCGTACGGTACTCTGGGCAAACTGTCACAATGTAACAATGTTCAGACAGGAAATAGCTGTCTGTTAAAGCCAGACCAGCTAGAAACAGCTCCATAATCTGCCCACAGTAACAATGTCACCATGTAATACAAGTCAGAATGTGAATCTGGGAGAGGAAAGAGTTTACAATAGGCAAACACTGACTAAATCATTTATACATAATTATTGTAAAAATGAAGCACTTTTTTTATTACATTATTTTCACTGGAGTTCCTCTTTAAGTCAAATATTCCATATGCAAAAAATGACTAAAGAAATTCCATTTTTGTTTGGACCTTTTCCTAGTCTCTTTACAAGGACATTCCTGGGCAGACAGTAACTGTGCTATGAGTAAGTGACACACTGTCCATAAACTTCCTTGTCCAAAAACTGTAAATCAGATGCCTATATGGAAAACAGTGCACTGTTAGGCCAGGACTTGGCCAGTGCTTGAAGGCATTTCTAATTTGGGGAGTGTGAGTGGTTTATAGCGGCATGACTTGGCTCAGGTAATGTCACTGCCTGGCACAGGGTTTAGGAACAAGGCGATGTGGCCCTGGATACATACGTGGCACTTGTGGAAGGATAGATTTACAATGGCATTTCTGTCACTTCAGTGTTGTTCACATTCACATCAGAAACACCTGAAAAAAATATCAGTTGTAATTGACATGCTGATACATTCTTCCAGTATGTTATTATGGTTGGTTAAATGTATTATTGGGTCTTGGCTATTGAGATAGCCACGTTGGGCTGCATGGATTCATGTCAGCATTTGAGTTCATGGAAACCTGGAGTACTGGCGCACATTAACATAGCTACTTATGAAAGTGTATGACTGACTATGAAACAAAGAGCTGGTAATGATTAGTAATCAGGTGCGAAGTATAGTCAGCTTTTTAATTCAAGGTCAAAGAACATTCACAGAATTTGTGGTTACTTGTACCTTCCACATGCACTTGTAATAGCTTATAACTTCCTGAATCTCAAAGACAAAGTACAAGCTGTACCACCTCACCGGCACCTGATCCCAGCTAGATCGCTCCCCGATACCACGGCACACCCAATCGAGCAAGTCGGTCCAACATCTTGCAGCATGTCCATCCGATTAATGCATCCAATTTCGGCCTGAAAATTGATCGCATTGTTGGTCCGCATGCACATGGCGGCACCATTTTCATCCGATTTCGATTATAATAATCGATGGTCAATCGGCCGCTAAGTCCCCTGTTGCATGGCCACCTTAAGACCCTTTCCTAGCTATGCTCAGACTAATGGCAATTCACACACCCTAGACTCAGATACAGCAGTGTTCTCCCCAGAATTTTTTTACAGCCGGGTGGCATGAAATAGTAGCCGGGTGGGGCACAACAGAGGAATGCAGGGTCGGTGCTTCTGTGTGCAACTCTGCTTACAGAATAGGAGGAGGTGAGCCAATGGCAGCCGGGTGCTCACCAAACTAGCCGGGTGGCGCACCCGGCTAAATGAGCCTGGGGAGAAAACTGTACAGGCTTCCCATCCCACATTTTTGACCACTTATAGCCACTTACATTTTTGGACAATTAACTATCTGATGACAGCGTGCAATCCATACCTCTCTCTACAGCCCTCATTCAACTAACTTTTTTCCTTGGGGTATTCACAGGATATGTTCTCTCACCTTATCCTGAAAATACTCGTATGAAATGGTAATTAGGACAGGGCATCGTCAAACTTATTTTGGGACAGTTTTGAAAACTTAATTTGCTTGCCTAAGCCTAGAAAGGTATTTTGTTGATAAGGTATAAAAATATCTGGAGAAAAGTTAACGGAATGATTGAGGGCCTATGTTAGAAACTGCTAACTGACACTTCCTTTTTTCACTTGATGAGTTCCCATTACCTCATTTTCTACCCTTAGTAAATGTGACTGTTCCCAGAAAGCTTGATACGGTAACACAAGGAAGTTAGAGTCTGAAGATCTTTTGGCACTTGGGGCCCTTTTACACTTGAGTGTTTTGCCAGGGATTTCGGCAAAACACTCAAACACTAGCGCTTTTGAAAGAGCTAGTATAATTAAACCCTATGGGCCCATTCTTACTTGGGCAATTTGTGCTAATCGCTGCAAATCGCCCAAAATCACGAAACGCAAACGCATCGCCTGCACCATTTTCAGGTGATTTCCCGGTGATCACATTTCAGTGCCATAGAAGCGCTAAATGCGATTGCGGAAAAATCGCCGCAGTGTTCAGTGATTTTTCTGCTAAAAAATCACTCACGCAAAACATCGGCGGTAAGCGCCGGTGTTTTGCGCTTGCAAGTGTGAATGGGCCCTTGGAAGTCTGAATATAGGATGCTAGGTATTGTTTTGATGACTTCATTACATTGATTATGCTAATCCAGGGTGGTATCATGGCCCAGGTTTTTTTAGAAGGTTATTTCTGTTTTTGCCTTTGTGTATGTATTTATTGGCGTCCATCACCTCTGCGGCACTTTTTTTTACTTCTGGCTTATAGGAATGTTGTCATTCTTTGTAATTATTATGCCGTATCTACAGTATATGGTTGTTTGCTCCAGTGCTGAGCAAAAGAACAGCACTTTCATCTGCAAAGTAGATTCAAGGACTTTCAGGTGGTCAATTAAAAATGTGATGTGCAACACAAACAAACCTTTCATTCCAGCGCAGGAGAAATGGGCGCAGCAGTAACTTCAGCGTCTTCAGAAGACGGAGCTGAAGTTACTTATAAAACACTATAATTCGGCCTCCAGCAATTGCTGGAAGCCGAATTATTTCATTCCCTACCATCCATGGCGGCCTGGAGGGGGAATAGTATTTAATACGGCTGGGATTTGTGCAGCAGCAGGATCAGCCATATACCAGCTGTATCCTGCGCCCAAGTCTCCTGCGCCTATTCCTCTCGTACGCACAACACAGAGGTAGCACCAGAAGATACTAAATAAAACTGTATATCTGTTCTTGCTTTGTGGTGGTAGCCATTTGACCTACTCCTGTATAGAGAGTAAATCTTGTGTATGGTAAGGAGGCCATCTCCTGTCGAGCTTTTCTTTTCCTTTGGTGTACTCTAATAAATAAATCTCAAGTAGTCCACTAATTTTCAGAAAATGTGTGTGTGTTGGTGCCCAGAACACAGTGCACCTCATTGCTACCTCCTCCCTCCCCTCATAATACTGACAATACTTCTACCAATGCTTAAATGTGCATCAATGGCTTAGGAATGAAAGGAGGGGCCTGAAAATTGGGGAGGCTAAACACAGAAGAGGGGCTGCTACCTACGTAATAGAGGGGCTGCTGTGTGATCATAGAAAGATAGACTAAAGGCCCGTATCTACCTTGCAAATTTTCTTCTGACGACAGGTGATTTTTTTAAGCGACGAGCGATCATTTTCGCAATCTCGTGATGTGACAGGTGCGCGATTAGCCGAACGCCGCTTTGTGACATGTGGCGGTAACGACCGTCACATCAGATAGGATCTTTAAGATCCCCCACCACTCCTGCACAAACTGCCGTGAACATTTGAACTCTTGTTCACGCCCGTCGTGTACCGCTGCGTTTCCCAGTGGGCAGGAAGATGGATTGGGGAGCCTCGTTCATCGGGAGGCATCAATGTGAGGTTCCCAGATGCATCATTAGGCGAGTTTTCAGCTTATGAGGTTGAACAGAGGGCGATGCAGTTGAAAGACTAACATAGGGACCTACACCTGGAAGGGGGAGGACATTACCTGCTGAATCTAAGAGAGTGCTGCACATGAATAAAGACTGCCATTGCACATATAGGATGTAATCTGCTGCACATAGGTCACTGACAATGGAAGATGAATTGCATTGTAAATGGGGGAGGGAATGAAGTGAGGACAGAGGCTGCTGTACATGGGAAAGGGTCATTGCTACACATGGAGAAGGGAATCTTCTATAGGTGGGTGTACATGATTTTTTTTTTTTTTTTTTTGGGCGGGGTTGCAAAATTGAGTTGGTTTGTGATGAGGGTATGAATGAGTTGTGTTACACATTAGATTTTTGAAGGTCTGCAGTAGTGTACTCTGGAAAGTTATCTCATTCCTAAACATGATACTGAAACTTCAGATGCTTTGTAACAGTAAGTAGGGTTTCCCCATCCTCATGGATGTGTAAGAATATTGATATTGGTTCTTATGGTGAAGCCAGTACATGCATCAAACACACTTGAGTTATCTCTATGTACTTTCTTCAGACAGAGGTCAAATGTACTGCTTTGTGATACTGACAGATCTACTTTAAAGGTGAGCTTTGCAAAATCAATATTATTTATTGCCCTGTGTGCTTCTAATGAGGACCAGATGTTCTGAGAGAGAGTTTATAGATAGGCATAAACTCCCAGCATGTGTTGGGCATTAACATAGTCTTTGGAGATCTGTAACTGCTTGTCTGAACTTGCAGACGGCTGCCTGGTTACCTACTGAGGGAACATGTGGCAGGACTAGGCCCATGCATAGCATCCTAGTTGGTGTCAGCAATGAATCCTATGCAGGAAGCCACTAATTTCACTAAGTGGGGTTGATGGACAATAGAGAGATTTTATATGAGTCAGTGTATGGGTAATTTCTATTTGGCAGTAAATAATAGACATTATGCTAGTAAAGGCAGATGGAAGATATCAGGCTTTCCTAGAAAATG
This sequence comes from Hyperolius riggenbachi, assembly GCF_040937935.1. Lineage (NCBI taxonomy): Eukaryota > Metazoa > Chordata > Amphibia > Anura > Hyperoliidae > Hyperolius > Hyperolius riggenbachi. Next base: position 227,007,510 of record NC_090652.1, on the reverse strand, counting down.
CTCTCTTTGGAAAGTATTGCAACATCTAGATAGATTAAAGTAACAGTTGTGGTGTAATCCAGCAGCGGTCAAAGGAAAACCATTTACTTGGATGGAACATAATATCCCTAATGATGCTTTAAAGAAACTTACTTTAGTTTGTATTGTACATTTTATTCATAGCATAGAATGCTTCTGGCATATATGAAAGATGCCTTTGCTTTCAAGCCCTTCTCCTCTTTCAAGTGTTCTCTTACCCATTGTCCTTCTAATCCCGCACTACTGCATTGTAATACTGTACATGCAAAGCATGAAAGATACACAAAATATATTGGCTTTAAGGCTGCAACATAGTCCTGTGATCTACACTTATCCCTGCTTTTTTTCCTCTTGAGCTAGATTCGCTTTTCTCTGAGAGCCTGACATCAGAACTGTGCGTTCATCCCAGTTTCAGGAGGATTTAATGAATCAGAACTACACCTCACTTCCCTGGCTGTGGCATTCAGTCAACCCAATGAGAGGAATTGAGTGGATCAGAAGAATGGCTCATTCTCCTGACTGCGCCACCAAGGGTTGAGTGCAATTCAGAACACACCTTACTCTCCTGGCTGCACCACCCCCTTCATTCATTCCAGTCAGAAGGGGTTTGACTGGATCAGAACCATGCCTCGTTACCCATGTTCTTTCATTCATCCCAATGGCGGGAAGGGTTTGTTGTTGATTGAATCAGAACTGTGCCTTATTCCCCTGACCATGCTTCTGGCCCTTTGTATTCATCCCAGTGGGACTCTGAAATCCTGATGTGGTGGTTTGGGGAGTGATCTTCTCCCATAGGGTATGGGTTGGTTGGATTTAGAGCAACAGTATGAGTCAAATGACAGCACTGCAGGTCCCAAAGATAAAGGCTGAAGAGAGAGAGAAATATGAGGTTAGCTGTAGAAGAATAAAAACAGCGCCCAAGTACCCAGAAACATGCCAAGTTTTGTGTTGAATGGTTTTATATGTGCAGAGTGTGTTTTTAATCCTGTTGAATGGTACTGTGCTATAGAGATGTTTGGCTGTTATCTTTGAGCTCTGCTCTGAGATGGAGCTGTTTTGCTCAACTTTGGCTCAGTCCCCAGTGGGAGCACTGCTTAAATGAATGGGACACATATGGGTGCTCTGGGATGGGAAGCCAAGTCCATTCATCCCTGGATGTTAGAACCCACGTGAGTATTGGAGCCTAAGTGTAGTGCAGGTTTCTGGCAGGAGTCAAACAATGTAAACCTATGTGTGCTTTTATATAGTTGTTGACCTATGTCTGCTACAGGGATCCCATAGGTAGTAGGATTGATAAGCTTCTCTAACCATCATATGTCTTCTCGGTTTAATTCTGCAGTAAGTGTGAACATTGAAGGGGCTGATGAAACTCTCATAGATTAATTGTATTATTACGTTACTATGAGCCATGGGCGTAAACTGAACACCACTGCCACAGTGTATATCCTCTCTCCTAAAGCATTGAAGCTTTCTGAGCCACCTGACTTTTTGGTGGATGTGCATGTGGAGGAATGTGAAGCACTTTTTATTCAAAGATCAGGAAGGTGACACATGGAAGTGCAAGGCTGATATAGGAAACGGCTTCACACGTGTGGTAATGCAGTGTAACAGGAAAGAGGTTTATTCCACAACACTTCTAGATCTGCTGCATAATTTCAGTTAAATTGTGAGTGAACATATATTTTTGTGTGCTTAAAATAATCCAGAATGGGGATCTGATCATTAATGTAATATAAATGATTGATTTCACTTTTGTACTCCAATGCAAGTTTATCTCCTGACAGTATTTACATTGCAATGCAACACATAGCAATCCTTCTCTGTGGTGAGTGTAGAAGTTATCAGCACTTAAATAAAGGGATCATTATGAGTGCTTTGACTTAAAGGGAATGTCCAAGCAAAATAAAAAAATGAGTTTCACTTACCTGGGGCTTCTACCAGCCCCATGCAGCCATCCTGTGCCCTCGTAGTCACTTACTGCTGCTCCGGTCCCCCGCTGGCAGCTTGCCGACCTCGGAGGTCGGCGGGGCACATTGCGTACATTTTTACGCATTCCCGCTAGTGCAGGAACATTAATACATACATTTTTACGCGTTACTGGTTCAATGCGTACATTTTTACGCATTGAACCAGTAATGCGTAAAAATGTATGTGTTAATGTTCCTGAACTAGCGGGAATGCGTAAAAATGTACGCAATGCGGCCCACCGACCTCCGAGGTCGGCAAGCTGCCAGCGGGGGACTGGAGCAGCAGTGAGTGACTACGAGGGCACAGGATGGCTGCATGGGGCTGGTAGAAGCCCCAGGTAAGTGAAACTCATTTTTTTATTTTGCTTGAACCTTCCCTTTAAGGTGCATACACACGTCCAACTTTATGCCTGCATGTCATTTAAACTGGTCATTTGAACAACATGAAGTGCAAACAAGTCGTTCAGATGTCCTGTACACACTGACCAACAAATCAGCTGATATCCTAATTTACATGTCATTTAACCAACCTGATAATGGACAATGGACTGGCTAGGACAATGGACTAGATTAAAGGTACGTACACACGCACTATGGAAGCCAACGACAGGTCCATCAGACCCTTCCGCTGGGCGGACTTTCAGCAGACAGTAGTGCATGTGTACGCACTGTCGGCGGACTGATAAGGCTGTTCCTGAACGATCCGCTCAGCTAACTGCCTGTTATCAGTTGGTCCTTTAGGCATCCATGTATCCAACTTATCTTCCAACCAACAGGTTTGAACGATAGTTGGTCGAAAATTTGGACCTTTAATATAACTGTGTAGAAGCAGTGGGGAAGATTTAGATACATTATTGAAATAGAGGTCAGCACACACACAATAGTTTGTTTGCTTTAACCACTTCCCGACCGCCGTATATACAATTGGCGGCCGGGAAGTGGACGCCGCAAGGACCGCCGTATTGACAATTGGCGGCGGTCCTTGTATGGGCATGGGCGGAGCGATCGCGTCATCCGTGACGCGATCCTCCGCCTCCGCCTGGCGCCGCTCACCCGCCGCAACATCCCGCCGGCCATACGGAAGCGCCGGCGGGATGTTAACCCGACGATCGCCGCATACAAAGTGTATAATACACTTTGTAATGTTTACAAAGTGTATTATACAGGCTGCCTCCTGCCCTGGTGGTCCCAATGTCCGAGGGACCACCAGGGCAGGCTCTAGCCACCCTAGTCTGCACCAAGCACACTGATTTCCCCCCCCCCCCTGCCCCAGATCGCCCACAGCACCCATCAGACCCACCCCTGCCCACCCCCCAGACCCCTGTTTGCACCCAATCACCCCCCTAATCACCCATCAATCACTCCCTGTCACTATCTGTCAACGCTATTTTTTTTTTATCCCCCCCCCTGCCCCCCGCACCCTCCTGATCACCCCCCACCCCTCAGATTCTCCCCAGACCCCCCCCCCCCCATGTACTGTATGCATCTATCCCCCCTGATCACCTGTCAATCACCTGTCCATCACCTGTCCATCACCTGTCAATCACCCGTCAATCACCCGTCAATCACCCCCTGTCACTGCCACCCATCAATCAGCCCCTAACCTGCCCCTTGCGGGCAATCTGATCACCCCCCCACACCAATAGATCGCCCGCAGATCCGACATCAGATCACCTCCCAAATCCATTGTTTACATCTATTCTCTCCTCTAAACACCCACTAATTACCCATCAATCACCCATCAATCACCCCCTATCACCACCTGTCACTTTTACCTATCAGATCAGACCCTAATCTGCCCCTTGCGGGCACCCAATCACCCGCCCACACGCTCAGATTGCCCTCTGACACCCCCCCCCCCCCTTATCAATTCACCAATGCATTAATTACATCTGTTCTTCCCTGTAATAACCCACTGATCACCTGTCAATCACCTGCCAATCACCTATCACCCATCAATCACCCCCTGTCACCCCCTGTCACTGCCACCCATCAATCAGCCCCTAACCTGCCCCTTGCGGGCAATCTGATCACCCACCCACACCATTAGATCGCCCGCAAACCCGCCGTCAGATTACCTCCCAAATGTATCGTTTACATCTGTTATCTTCTCTAAACACCCACTAATTACCCATCAATCACCCATCAATCACCCCCTATCACCACCTGTCACTGTTACCTATCAGATCAGACCCTAATCTGCCCCTTGCGGGCACCCAATCACCCGCCCACACGCTCAGATTGCCCTCAGACCCCCCCCCCCCTTATCAATTCGCCAGTGCATTAATTACATCTGTCCTTCCCTGTAATAACCCACTGATCACCTGTCAATCACCTGCCAATCACCTATCACCCATCAATCACCCCCTGTCACTGCCACCCAACAATCAGCCCCTAACCTGCCCCTTGCGGGCAATCTGATCACCCACCCACACCAATAGATCGCCCGCAGATCCGACATCAGATCACCACCCAAGCGCAGCGTTTACATCTATTCTCTCCTCTAAACACCCACTAATTACCCATCAATCACCCATCAATCACTCCCTATCACCACCTGTCACTGTTACCTATCAGATCAGACCCTAATCTGCCCCTTGCGGGCACCCAATCACCCGCCTACACGCTCAGATTGCCCTCAGACCCCCCCCTTATCAATTCGCCAGTGCAATATTTACATCTGTCCTTCCCTGTAATAACCCACTGATCACCTGTCAATCACCTGCCAATCACCTATCACCCATCAATCACCCCCTGTCACTGCCACCCAACAATCAGCCCCTAACCTGCCCCTTGCGGGCAAACTGATCACCCACCCACACCAATAGATCGCCCGCAGATCCGACATCAGATCACCACCCAAGCGCAGTGTTTCCATCTATTCTCTCCTCTAAACACCCACTAATTACCCATCAATCACCCATCAATCACCCCCTATCACCACCTGTCACTGTTACCCATCAGATCAGACCCTAATCTGCCCCTTGCGGGCACCCAATCGCCCGCCTACACGCTCAGATTGCTCTCAGACCCCCCCTTATCAATTCGCCAGTGCAATATTTACATCTGTTCTCCCCTGTAATAACCCACTGATTACCTGTCAATCACCTATCAATCACCCATCAATCACCCCCTGTCACTGCCACCCATCAATCACCCCCTGTCACTGCCGCCCATCAATCACCCGCTGTCACTGCCACCCATCAATCAGCCCCTAACCTGCCCCTTGCGGGCAATCTGATCACCCACCCACACCAATAGATCGCCCGCAGATCCGACGTCCGATCACCTCCCAAGTGCAGTGTTTACATCTGTTCTCTACCCTAAACACCCACTAATTACCCATCAATCACCCCCTGTCACTGCTACCTATCAGATTAGACCCCTATCTGCCCCTAGGGCACTCAATCACCCGCCCACACCCTCAGAATGCCCTCAGACCCCAGCCCTGATCACCTCGCCAGTGCATTGCTTGCATCTATTCCCCCCTCTAATCACACCTTGAGACACCCATCAATCACCTCCTGTCACCCCCTAGCACACCTACCCATCAGATCAGGCCCCAATTTGCCCCGTGTGGGCTCCTGATCACTCGGCCAAACCCTCAGATCCCCCTCAGACCCCCTTCCGATCACCTCCCCAGTGCATTGATTGCATCTATTTTCCCCTCTAACCACCCCCTGAGACACCCATCAATCACCTCCTGTCACCCCCCTAGCACTCCTATCCATCAGATCAGGCCCAATACAACCTGTCATCTAAAAGGCCACCCTGCTTATGACCAGTTCCACAAAATTCGGCCCCTCATAGACCACCTGTCATCAAAATTTGCAGATGCTTATACCCCTGAACAGTCATTTTGAGACATTTGGTTTCCAGACTACTCACGGTTTTGGGCCTGTAAAATGCCAGGGCGGTATAGGAACCCCACAAGTGACCCCATTTTAGAAAAAAAGACACCCCAAGGTATTCTGTTAGGTGTATGACGAGTTCATAGAAGATTTTATTTTTTGTCAAAAGTAAGCGGAAATTAATTTTTATTGTTTTTTTTTCACAAAGTGTCATTTTTCACTAACTTGTGACAAAAAATAAAATCTTCTATGAACTCGCCATACACCTAACGGAATACCTTGGGGTGTCTTCTTTCTAAAATGGGGTCACTTGTGGGGTTCCTATACTGCCCTGGCATTTTAGGGGCCCTAAACCGCGAGGAGTAGTCTAGAAAACAAATGCTTCAAAATGACCTGTGAATAGGACGTTGGGCCCCTTAGCGCACCTAGGCTGCAAAAAAGTGTCACACATGTGGTACCGCCGTACTCAGGAAAAGTAGTATAATGTGTTTTGGGGTGTATTTTTACACATACCCATGCTGGGTGGGAGAAATTTCTATGTAAATGGACAATTGTGTGTAAAAAAATCAAACAATTGTCATTTACAGAGATATTTCTCCCACTTAGCATGGGTATGTGTAAAAATACACCCCAAAACGCATTATACTACTTCTCCTGAGTACGGCGGTACCACATGTGTGGCACTTTTTTACACCCTAAGTACGCTAAGGGGCCTAAAGTCCAATGAGTACCTTTAGGATTTCACAGGTCATTTTGCGACATTTGGTTTCAAGACTACTCCTCACGGTTTAGGGCCCCTAAAATGCCAGGGCAGTATAGGAACCCCACAAATGACCCCATTCTAGAAAGAAGACACCCAAAGGTATTCCGTACGGAGTATGGTGAGTTCATAGAAGATTTTATTTTTTGTCACAAGTTAGCGGAAAATGACACTTTGTGAAAAAAAACTATTAAAATCAATTTCCGCTAACTTGTGACAAAAAAATAAAAACTTCTATGAACTCACCATACTCCTAACGGAATACCTTGGGGTGTCTTCTTTCTAAAATGGGGTCATTAGTGGGGTTCCTATACTGCCCTGGCATTTTAGGGGCCCTAAACCGTGAGGAGTAGTCTTGAAACAAAAATGACCTGTGAAATCCTAAAGGTACTCATTGGACTTTGGGCCCCTTAGTGCAGTTAGGGTGCAAAAAAGTGCCACACATGTGGTATCGCCGTACTCGGGAGAAGTAGTACAATGTGTTTTGGGGTGTATTTTTACACATACCCATGCTGGGTGGGAGAAATACCTCTGTAAATGACAATCTTTTGATTGTTTTACACACAATTGTCCATTTACAGAGGTATTTCTCCCACCCAGCATGGGTATGTGTAAAAATACACCCCAAAACACATTGTACTACTTCTCCCGAGTATGGCGATACCACATGTGTGGCACTTTTTTGCACCCTAACTGCGCTAAAGGGCCCAAAGTCCAATGAGTACCTTTAGGATTTCACAGGTCATTTTGAGAAATTTCGTTTCAAGACTACTCCTCACGGTTTAGGGCCCCTAAAATGCCAGGGCAGTATAGGAACCCCACAAATGACCCCATTTTAGAAAGAAGACACCCCAAGGTATTCTGTTAGGAGTATGGTGAGTTCATAGAAGATTTTATTTTTTGTCAAAAGTTAGCGGAAATTGATTTTAATTGTGTTTTTTCACAAAGTGTCATTTTCCGCTAACTTTTGACAAAAAATAAAATCTTCTATGAACTCACCATACTCCTAACGGAATTCCTTGGGGTGTCTTCTTTCTAAAATGGGGTCATTTGTGGGGTTCCTATACTGCCCTGGCATTTTAGGGGCCCTAAACCGTGAGGAGTAGTCTTGAAACGAAATTTCTCAAAATGACCTGTGAAATCCTAAAGGTACTCATTGGACTTTGGGCCCTTTAGCGCAGTTAGGGTGCAAAAAAGTGCCACACATGTGGTATCGCCGTACTCAGGAGAAGTAGTATAATCTGTTTTGTGGTGTATTTTTACACATACCCATGCTGAGTGGGAGAAATATCTCTGTAAATGGACAATTGTGTGTAAAAAAAATTAACAAGTTGTCATTTACAGAGATATTTCTCCCACCCAGCATGGGTATGTGTAAAAATACACCCCAAAACACATTATACTACTTCTCCTGAGTACGGCAATACCACATGTGTGGCACTTTTTTGCAGCCTAACTGCGCTAAGGGGTCCAAAGTCCAATGAGCACCTTTAGGCTTTACAGGGGTGCTTACAATTTAGCCCCCCCAAAATTTAGCCCCCCCAAAATGTCAGGACAGTAAACACACCCCACAAATGACCCCATTTTGGAAAGTAGACCCTTCAAGGTATTCAGAGAGGGGCATGGTGAGTCCGTGGCAGATTTCATTTTTTTTTGTCGCAAGTTAGAAGAAATGGAAACTTTTTTTTTTTTTTCTCACAAAGTGTCATTTTCCGCTTACTTGTGACAAAAAATAAAATCTTCTATGAACTCACTATGCCTCTCAGTGAATACTTTGGGATGTCTTCTTTCCAAAATGGGGTCATTTGGGGGGTATTTATACTATCCTGGAATTCTAGCCCCTCATGAAACATGACAGGGGGTCAGAAAAGTCAGAGATGCTTGAAAATGGGAAAATTCACTTTTTGCACCATAGTTTGTAAACACTATAACTTTTACCCAAACCAATAAATATACACTGAATGGGTTTTTTTTTTATCAAAAACATGTTTGTCCACATTTTTCGCGCTGCATGTATACAGAAATTTTACTTTATTTGAAAAATGTCAGCACAGAAAGTTAAAAAAATCATTTTTTTGCCAAAATTCATGTCTTTTTTGATGAATATAATAAAAAGTAAAAATTGCAGGAGCAATCAAATAGCACCAAAAGAAAGCTTTATTAGTGACAAGAAAAGGAGCCAAAATTCATTTAGGTGGTAGGTTGTATGAGCGAGCAATAAACCGTGAAAGCTGCAGTGGTCTGAATGGAAAAAAAGTGGCCGGTCCTTAAGGGGTAGAAAGCCCTAGGTCCTCAAATGGTTAAAGTGGCCCTAAACTCAGAACTTTCTCTCTGCTCTAAAGGATACGCAACAGCATAATAACTTTTAAAGAAAAAAAGTCTTCGTTACAGCTGACACAAATACTGCAATAAATCTGCAGTGTGTCTACTTCCTACTTTCATGGAAGCAGATATAGGGTTAACATTCTGTGTTAACAAATAAGCTGTTCTGCTGAGGCAGTCAGCTGACACAGCTGAGAGATCAAATTACAGTTGTGATTAGTCACAGATGAGGGGGAATTAGACAGGCTAAAGTGTCTAAATACATACAAGGCACATTTCTCTATGTTTTCCTTCTGTCCTGTGCAAGAGTTCAGGTGTACTTTAAGTATAAGCACTTTAAGTACTTTAAGTATAAGTGTAATAGTTTAAAAGGTACATGCTGAGGATGACATGTCTGCATCTTAAAAAGGGTGAGTTAAATAATGCAGATATATGATATCTGCTAGTACATAGTATTTAATGGTTGTAGTCAATCTGCTACAACTATCGGCCATTTGGGTGCTCAATTTAAAGGTTCTTGGGGGCGGTTAAGTTTAGGCATTAGGAGTGGTGGGGTTTAAGGATTGGCACCCAAATGGGGTTAGGCATTAGGTAGAATGTTAGAATGTCTTCTTTTTAGGCACTTATAGCTGAGGGTTAAGGTTAGAATAGGTGCCAGGTAGTGCACCATTAAATATTGGTAATTTAAATTACTGATATTTTACTATTAGCGGCACCACCCAGGGCCCAACTGATGTGGCCGCTCCGCAATACGTACTAAGGGTCGACCCTCCCTTTGGAGCAGGAGCATGCATGACCTGGTTAGGGGTCCACAAGACCCGTTTACCTGTCCGTTAATAAGCAGATCAGTTTTCAAGGGAAAGACCTAAGTGGATTTGGCTAACTATTTAGCCAATTAATAGTAACAGCACTTTCTAGATGGTCATTAATCTGTTCATTGTTAATCAATAATCTGTTAAAGACAAAAAAAGTTAGCTGACTTACCATAACAATAGCATTTTAGTATTGTAATACAATTGTTATATGTTGTTATATTTCACTTTCCCTAATAAAAGTATTTTGCACATATCCTGTTTACGCTTGAAATAAATAAGTGAAAGAGATTATTTTGGCTGATGCAGATACATAGACTAGTCCTAATGACATTCTTTATCATTTTTCTCCACAGTTTAATCATCTGGTGCTTCTTACCCATATATGGTCAAAATGAGGGAGCGTGGTGTCCTGCCGCTGGTGGCCCTTTTATGTCTCACGCTTTCAGGGATACATCGACTGGATGCACAACAGCAGGAAGGTAGGTGTCACAGTCCACACATAGATATAAGGGGAAATAATAGCGAGGTACTAGGCATCTGATTTACTACACAAATAATATTACTTTTCAAGTACTGATTACATTCAGAGAACTTGCAGCTCTGTGTATGTAGATATGTGAATAATAGGGATATTCTGTACTGTATGTAGATTGTTGTACTTTTGTGGCAATATGTTTTCTGCTTAGAGTGCAGAGCTAGTATCCAAATGTGCAGGTCATTATCCAAGTGGATGGAGAGATGAGGAAAGCTCACATCTCCACTTCCTTAGTTGTATTTACCTCAAGTGGCCAAATAAGGAGAACATAATGAAAAAACAAGCATATGTTGTAAATATAGGCACTATATCCCATCACCATGTTGTCCAAGGTCCATGTCTACAAAAAAGGTATATATACCCAATATATATCGCTTCAGGACTGACTGTGTGCTACCTGGAGTCAACATCAAGACAAGTATAGTAATCCCGTATGATGCAACACCAACAGCAAATAATACTGATACGTAATCAATGTGTAAAAAAAAAACAACTCACAAAAAACTATTTAGATCTACAACTTATTGTGCTGCAAATTGCATCAAGAGCCCTTTTCAAGGTTGTTTACCTGCTTCAGAAATATTGAAGTGTAAAAATACATATAACTATACAAAAACAAATATGCAAAGCACACAATTACACAATTACTTATAAATAATCTTACAAGTGCAATTAAGCAATAAATATAGCAAAACACCTGCAACTTGAAAATGAGTACAAAAAACATCTTGAGATACATGCAGACTTTATATTAGGCCTGTTACAATAATGGGCTCTAGAACAGTCCGAGGCATACAGTTTTGCCATAGTGCCCATGCGGCCCTGTGCAGTCACACTATGGTTGACACGGCCGCAGTCGGTGGACGCAGATACCCTAAGATTTTATTAGGTAAGATGTTTGCCGAGCACTCCCTATTGTAGATAATATCTTAGTCACAGACTTTGTACAACTGTTATTGTGCCATAGGCCCTAAGATTAGATAGGGAGTAGTGGCTATTTCTGTATAATCCCCATATCCTCATTCCCACTCTCCCTCATGAGCCTAAACCACACAGGAAACAACCTGAATTATTGCAAATTCTTTCTGTTTTAAGAAAGCAAACTTTTGTTTTCCTTAAATATAAATGGTGTGGTAGAGAAATACAAAGCTAATAGTGGTGGGTTGAAAATATGTGCACTTACACCATTATAAAGATTTACATTTCCTTGCTTGTTTTTAAGCAGCATTTTCTCGTTGTTGGTAAGTACTGTAAAAATGTATGTATGTATGTTTGTTTTAATGTTTTTTTTTGTTTGTTAGTGTGCCTAGAGGATTAAAATCTCATGTAAATCAAGGTTCCTCTCTATTCACTATACAGTTACAGTTATCTCTAAATAATAGACATAATTTAAAGAGAATCTGTACTCCTGGGCCCCTCTGTGCTGTTTCTGCCTCTCCCTGCTGCAATCCTGGCTTGTAATTGCCAATTTTAGGCAGTGTTTACAAACAAAAGACATGGCTGGTAACCAGCATGTGATAGGCTGAGAGAAGCTCAGTCTGTGACTCATACAGAGCCTGGAGGGGGCGTAGAGAGGGTGTGTATAGCTTCTTCCTATCACAAGCAGAGCAGCACATTCCAGCCTGAGCCAACAAAGCTGACAAAGGAAAGAAGATTAGATTATATAACAGACATAATACAGCCACTGTGCAAGTAGGAAAGGCTGCAGTAAGACAGACCACATTAGAACAGGTATAGGAACTTATAGGATAGAAGAAATAAGGCTGAACATTTTGTTACAGAGTCTCTTTAAGTGGATTTGGTTATTAAAATCAGTAGTTCTAGTGCAGATGAAAAAGTCCCTCAGCTGAATAAACAGTGTTTTACCACAGCAATGATACAAGAACTATAGGTTATGGATTCCAGACCACGTAGCACAAGACATATGAGCTTCATTTGATTTATGAAGCATTATCTGTACTCTTATTGTTTATACACATTTTTGTCAGCTACACAGGGGCTTAGCTAGCTTTTTTTCTAGCCAGAAAGCATTTTATTAAATTTATCAGCCGTACAGTTTCAAGGAAAAACTGTTGGCCAGTTACAAGGGTTATCAATGACATCACTTTCTGAGACACTAGCTTGGGGATGCCAGTGGGTTAGGTTTACAACGTTGAAGATTATGTGTGCTGAAGCTTAGCTGCACATTGGACTTGCAGTGAGTGCATAATTCCATGATACAAATAGTCACTGGAAACTTCTCTCCCAATGCCACGGAAATGACACACTACATAAGGTAATGAACACAGCATACATTACGCAGAAATGCTGGGTTTGGTGCAAAAATCGTCATTTTTTCCTAAATCTGTGTGTCCCACATCCCTTCACACTGTGTCTCAAGCCTTAACTTTCACTGACCAAATACATGTTTCTGATTAGTGCAGAAACATGCTTATTGTGTGATGCACTGGCTTGTTCTAATGTTAATGAAGAGGCTGAGTTTCTAACAGTTTACGCACATTAGAGACCTTTCTAAAGGCCATTATTAGAGATGAGGGTACATTTTCTTAACATGTAAATCTACATCTACCAAGGAAGAGGAAGCAGTGCTTGCAAATGTAAGCCACTAGCTGATAAATTACCTGGCACCCAGGTCATTACATACTGTAGTTATCGGCTAACTAATCAACAGCATTTGTGTTTCATTTGTTAGCGAGGCTTCCATTTCCTGAGTCAGGTGAGATTTGCATGATAGGAGAATTTTCTGCTCATCCCTAGTTATTATTATTAGTAGTACTGCTATACTATCACCTTTTTTGTCTTTTTGTTGATATTGGTATCTTTTTAGATTGTCATTAGTTTAAATTGTCTACACTGCTGAAAGAGTGAGTGTAGTTTTGTACAGGGCTGCTGTAGCTCATGTGCCTTTTAGCAGCCGAGTAGCAATAATCTATTACATCTACTGTATTTATTAGAAACTTCTCTTTGAGCTTTGGGTTGTTCCATGACAATCAACATCAGCCATAGGTTCCCATACAGAAAGGATAGAAATGCCTGCAGACATTTTTTAGAGGAGGGTAGGGTGGTGGTGGTGGAAGGAGGATGTTAAAGCTTTAGGGCCATTTGTAGGTACCGAAATAACAATTGATGACTTATTTTAAACTCCTTTCATTTTTAATGGAAACAGCATTTTGTAATCAATGGTGTGAGGTCTTCCGGCACCCAAGGCAACAATGCTACAGTGTGCCTCCTCATCAAAGCTTGAGTGTTTGCTTGGCCTTGAGGGCTCCACTCCTCTCCAATCCCCCTTGCTGGATGAGTCTCATATAGAGAGATACCACTGGCACCCAACTTCAGTTTGCTGACTTGCTTATTTGGGCTGACTGAGTGAGGACCTCAGTATTTATCCCTCTCCCACTACAAACACACATACACAGAGTTACATGACCAGACACTCACCAGCTGATCCGACTGCACCACTTGCATCAAAGAGAGGCTAGTGACTGCCCACTGTCTGTCAGCCCCGTCTGCTCATTGTGATCAACATAGGAACAGCAGTGGATGAGACAGCTGTTGGTTGGTGCAAGGTGATGTCTGTCTGTACTGTGCAGTTGTTCATACCTGCAGCAGCACTGATATAAATGCACCCTAGTAACCTATCCTCGCAGATGCATTCAAGACTGGCACATCTCTTGCTTTTGCCTGACCCTGAGCAATACTCTCATTTTTTACGAACTATGGTAGTAGGTACCAAGGTCTCATGTGGGGGACAAGTGACCCTACAGATACCCACATCCCTTTTTGGTTCTCATGGAGAAACATGAAATCAGTTTGATCAGGTGATGGATTTGTAAGGCTCTATTTTGCTATGATCATTTCCTGCTTTAGCTTAAATAAGAAATAGTGGCGACCCAAAAAAGGCCTTACTAATCTATTAACTGATTAAAACGATGCCTCTCCATGAGTTCTGCAACACACGCAAACACAGGCGACACTAATCCCTATAATATGTCCATTGTTTACTACAAACAATCCCAACTTTATTACTGTAAACGTGTATTGATGCCCACCACTTCAGAACGTAAAGCTGATGTTACCTTCATGCTAGCCTCATTCAGGCTGGACAGCACAAAGAGGAATTTCTAAAGTACTTGGTTTAAATGACTTATCTGTAGTACACAATTTAACTGTAGTAGACCTGCCTATTTATATAAAACTACTCTTCAGTTGCGGTTCTGTGAGAAACTCAAGCCAAATGGAAATGTTTATACACCAACTGTTTATATCATACAGTGATGACTCTGCCTCTGTGTCCAATGACCACCCATGGAGAGACTGTTAATCTTGCAATCACTGCTAATGCATTTATTACTAGTTAATGCTCTACAAATAAATTAATTACTAGTTGTGCCATCTTTCAATATGTAAAGCCATTTTACTTGCTAGTGGTTACTTTAAAAAATAATGTTTACAAGTTAAAGGAAAGCTAAACATTCATGAAAGTGTAGTTATTTATTTCTTCCAATCCAGCATAGCTACCAGTATACAGTATATCATTTAATTATTTCAGCAGAAGTAGCAGAACTGTTTTATCTAGTCTGCTGTGTACATAGTTCTGTACTACTATTTGAAGTAGCTGAACTGATTCAGCACCTGAATAGAATATGGTAACAAGGAATGTCTGCAGCCGAACTGTGGAGATGGAGATTAGGGTGTGCAAATTAAAAAAAACTGAACTGATTTTCTTGTTGTCAATGAAGCCCAACTAAACACAAAGTTAAAGAAGGCAAATTCTAATTGCAATTTGTATGATAATTGAATATAAATGGTGTATAGAAAAACAATACAGATTTCATTAGCCAAATGTTCTTGGAAGTGCAGTACACCTTGCTATTTTTTACACTCTGGCGGTATCCGCTGGCTGGGTCACTGAGGCATGACCATGTTACAGACAAAGTAGGATAAACAATGGATGCCAGACTACATTTTACCAAAGAAGAAACCATGTATATAAGGAAGTGAGACTTAATAGCAAGTAGGCTTAAGCAATTATAAGACCTTATCTCTTCTGCAGTATCCCTTCCTCTGATGTATACAGAATTATACCACGGAGGCTTAAGGTGCCCATGAACTGGCAGATGGTCAGCAGATCTGACCATCAGATAGATATTGTATCTGATCAGAGAGGGATCTATAGTTGCCAGGGTAGTGCAATCAGATTTACAATAGATTTCAGCATGAAATCTCTTTGAAATCTGTGCAGTGGCTTCCGCCCTGCCTGGCCCCAAGTCTCCCCCAATTATAGTGTACCCTCCTGTGGTGAGTGTTGGAGGCTCACCTGTCTGCTGGCATGCCTCCTCCTGTGTCCTACATCTTTCTTCATGGTGCCTGTACTCCCTGACCCTTCCACATATACATGACATAAGTACATGTGGTTTCACGTGGTACAGATGATCCCAATGGCCATGGAGAACAATGCAGATAAACCTGCAACACTCACTACAGGCCTGGGGAGAATGGCCAGGGGTCTGTTCAAGTATTACCCCCCTCCCTGCCATGCGCACACCTGCCACATAACTGGCGCTTGCCCCTGTGCACATTATGCACATGTGCGTGTGCCCCTCCCTTCTCTTTCACTTCATTGAGTGGGTGGCGACTTGTGCTTTTCAGGGCCTGGACTCGGCTGCTGCGCACGCAGCTGCATCCAGGGTGTGCTTTTAAACTAATTATTAGGTAGATAGATGTTATTTAGGTATGTAGATCATGGCAGAGAAGAGATCAAATTGAGGATTGCTTTACTCCTCTAATAAGCAACCTGATTCAGAATTTACCTTGTTCAATTTTGAGTTTAGTTGCCCTTTAAGGACATTTGGAATAATTTAAAAATGTTTATGGTTGAACTTGATGGACGGATATCTTTTTTCAACCAAACTAACTATGTAACTATGTCTGAAAATCGTAACTGGTTGAAGACTGGAACATCAAAGTAATCTAAATTACATTACATTAGAGTCACTTGTGTACGACTTACATATGTTACATCAACATTTCAATGAAAGTTTAGCTTTCCTTTACATAATGAAAATGGTATAGACCTAGTTTCATGAAGGATGCCATACTCAAATATTTCTTTAAATAGTTTTACTCTTGTGTTTATGGAAATGATGCTGCTGCCTTGGACTACATCTGGTCATCACTGGTACTACTGTTATGCCTTAACAAGATTCTGCATTGCTTATTTGAATAATTGCTTATCGGATCTAGCTACAGTATAATATGCCTGATTTAACGAGACCTCATAGGCTTTACAAACAGTTAATTTTTAGAGATTAAAAGTACCTAATATTGCCAGTTAAAGGACCACTATTGCAATGGTGTGTACCACCGTAAACACATACATACAAGATGCACACTTCTATGTTACACAGTTATAATTCATTTTCAGTTCTATATGAATTTTCTATGTACTCAGTCTGAGCTTGACCATTGTTAATTCAATATTAAAATGGCACCACATATAGACAAAGAACATGGCTGGCTGGAACTGAAAAAAATCAATCACAATCTGTTTGCATTTGACCCTTTGTTTTTTTATTATTTAAATAGACAAATCAAATTAAGATTAACACAAATCATTTACGTCTGGTTCACATTGGGCGCTTTACCGCAATCGTGGACGCAATTCAGCTGCTCAAATCTTGCGATTTGCCACAATGTGCACTTGAGAATCAGAGCACAATCACCCCCAAAATAGCAGCGCTTTTCTGATCGCAGCCGATCAGCAGCGTGCTGAAGAATTGCCCCAGTATGAACCAACCCTTAATTTCAGTCCTCGGGTACGACAATTGCCAACACCTCTTGATCTAGATTTATTAAGATTATAATTCTATGTATCCTAAACATAACTTTATCCAAGAATGAAAGCAGAGGGTGTATTAAGAAGCAAAAACTTTGTATGGGTAAAATCCGAGAGAACTGAGACAGAGGGCTGTTTGACAACTGTGACTACACTTCTGAAAGACACATTCTCAGAGCATTTGTTGCTTGGCTCGCCATTAGGACTTTTGGGGTCTCTTTAATGTCAGAATTGCCATTTTTATACTGTGTGAGTAGTCTGATAACTCCTATCCAAATGTAATGCAGAACGCTGATGTTAAATGTTGCTGTTGTTTTAAAAATGATGATATGCAGTGGTTGCTGAGGATATTTTACAAGCATTTCAGTTCATTTTGTCAACTAATTTTCATAATAGTAAATAAATAATTTCACTGTTCCAAAAGACCATTATAGAGAAGAAATTTTAATCTGAAAATAACTTCTGTAGTATATTATCTTGATCCATCAAAGCCTTCTAGCCCATAGACACTTCCATAGTCAAGGTAGAGAGCCTAATCTACTACTAATGCATTAACAGAGATATTCAAAACATCTCCAGGGGAGCTATCATAAATGATTAAACAAACCTGGACTATTAAGGTGGCCATACATCTAGCCATTTGGCAGGCAATCAACCATCCGTTTCAATGAACACTATCGAGTTGGATGAAAATCAGTGCTACCACAAGCATACCTGATCAACAATTCAGATTTTGGGCCCAAATTGGTTGAATGCATTGATCGGAAAAGCTGGGAAATCTTGGGTCAATGTGGCTTATCAAGTGGGTGGCAGTAACGGCGTGTGATATTGCGAGCAATTAAATCCTCGCTATCCCTCCCAAATGTTATATGTGCCCCCAATGATTATGCCCATGCATTACAATACTTATCATGCCTACTGCTAGTGTCCACCAAGTGTCTGCTCTTTACGCCACATTCTGGTCCCACGTGACTACTGGCATATAGCAGTTCAGAATAGCTTTGCACCACTCAAAGGAACTTCCAGGAGTTACAGGAGCTATGAAGACCAGGGACGGGAAATGAGCAGTGCACTTATGAAAATGGTAAACTATCCTCCCCATGGGCATCATTTAAAGAGTAACTGTCAGGCTGCAGAAGCTAATTTAAACCTCTATTCTCCTGTGTTAAACAGTTTAGACAGAAGCCAAAAAGACATTACTAAAGATAAAAATCTCTCTTACATTTAATGTGTGCTTATCACCAAAGCTAAGCTCCTAAGGAGGACGCAAGCCGCATTCCATACTGCAAAGCATTCTGGGGCCCTCCCCTCGGCTGCTAAGGAGAAGACGGGATCAAGTTTCAGCAGCTTCTAACTCAGTCTAGCCACAGCACAGATAAATCTCCGGGAAGAGTACTCTGCAGGAGTCCGCTATTGTTCCTAGCCACATGGCTCATTAATATTCACTGCACACTGTGTTATTCTGTATGAGCTGTTCTGTGATCAGAAGCAGGCAGGACATGACGACACATTTGGCTTCACAAACATGGAACCTGCCATGGGCTGTCAGGAGCATCATTCTCTGCATATACTATATACAAATTCTGTGAAATCCAAACGTGGACAGTGAAATGCATATGTAATGTAAGTACAGCCAATCTTTAGCTACTGATATATGTGTTTATTTTCTCTGAGACCTTATACCTAACAGCTCCTCTTTAATAGGTTTTACCCCAGTTCAGGGGCTCTTTATTTTTATTTTTTTTAATCCTTCTGAAGAAACAGGCAAGCACAATATGGACAAATGCATTTTTATCAAATATGGATGTGCATTCTCTAGTAAATTAGAAGTAATTTTAATTTTAAAGAAAAGTTTGTATCTGCCAAATCCAGCAGAACAGATGGAAGGCTCTCAATAGGGCCACTTTTACATGGACAGCAAAACAACACATTTAATGCATTGTTTAGCTGCCTATTGTCCAGGTATAAGCAGCTTCCAGTTGCAAAATAATGCAAGCCATAGGGAGTGATTGTAACCACCTGGGAATCCGTGGTTGACATGAAGTGCAGTTGCAAGCGTTGCATGTCTCAACTAGTGGGAGACCACCCCAAGTGCTGGACACTTGCAGCCAACTGCAGTCGCCCAGCAAACCAACAGGAGTGGCTGGCAAGCTGTTGTCAGTTGCTTGTATCAAAGAGCCTCAGTGTCCAAAAAAATATAATTATACCAAAATTGGTGCCATTATATCAGCAAGTTGTCAAAAAAACCCAAAACACTTTACAGAAGTCTGAAAAACATCGCACCACAAAAGCAATGCATGAAGATACATAGTTGAAAATTAGTGTTAACTGCCAGGAACTGAAAATGCTTTTGATATAAGTCCTCATCTTCTGCTGCATCATGTTTCTTAGTGTTGTTGCAGAGAAACATGTGTTCACTTTTTATAGATCTGCATGTTTCCACTGCACCTCAATTAACACTGTTACCTTCTGCATTTCTCTCTCTCCTACTTTTCTGTTTGTTATTTTGGCACTTCTCTCTGTCTTTCACCTAACCTGCTATGCAACACCACTGTTCTATCAATAACACCAGACTCAGCTGACCTGGTTTTCCTCATTGATGGCTCAAACAATGTTGGACGCTCGGGTTTCAATGCCATCCGTGACTTCTTGGCAAATTATGTGGACAGGCGTTTGGAGGTGGGAAGGAGCCGGATGCAAATAGGAGTGGTACAGTATAGTGATGATGTCAAAATAGAATTCACCTTGGATGAACATACTACCAAACGAGAGCTGGTGAGCGCCTTGAGGAGATTACAGTTTGTGGGTGGAGAAGAGGCAAATATGGCGGCTGCGGTTGAGTATGTGGTGGAACAATTGTTTACCTCTGCTGCCGGAAGTCGAAGAGATGAAGGAGTTCCCCAATCATTGCTGATTATCACTGGTGGGCCATCAAGTGATGATCTGAGAGATGCTGCCAATGCTTTAAGACTGAACAGCGTCATCACATTTGGCATTGGTCTGGAAAGAGCAGACAGGAGCGATTTGCAGCAGATTTCAACCGATGATTCCTTTGTATTTACTGTGCCCCAGTTCCAGGCTTTGGGCCAACTGGAGAGTCAGATTGTTCCATACATTGCTGGAGTAGCCCAAAGGACTATTGTTTTACAGCCCCCCACTGTTTTAACTGAAGGTAGGTGAGACCTAAAGAGTCACTTTGATAAATTCTGGGTAAATTCCAAGGTAAGATTAAAAATAAAATACCATCCGACAGCTTAGTCATCAAAGTGCTGAAATGTTATATTTTTATGCCCCCCAAAAATTTGTTCTTTTGATTTTTAGACCAGAAGCAGCTGAGTAGTGTCAGGCTCTATGGGTGGGACTGTCATTGCTTCCTGGATTGCATCATTATGTAATTCAGTCTGCATGGGAGAAGGCATAGACTAAATATTGTCAACAAGATTGCAGTCTACATCAAAGTCAGTCTGCTGCGCAAGATGTGGCCTATCTTGAGGCCCCTGACACAGTATTGTATTTGACAGCAGCTAATCAAGGAGCTTATGCCCAGACACCTACACATATCCAGGAATACAATTGTGTCTGGAGAGAGGCTTTGAAGTTATGAAGACTAAAATCTTGTCCTTTTCTAATGCTGGTTTCCTTGCTAGAAGTCTGATCATCTGACTACAATGCTTTCTGAGACACTTTACAAATCTTCCTACTTCCATGATAGTGATTTCCAACATGGTTGGGGGAAAAATAAATGGCAGTATGCACGGTTAGACTTTTTTTTTATAATTGCTACTGTATTCTTCCCCTGCCCCTCATCCTCCCAACTATGGGACGTTAAAGGACAACTGTAGTGAGAAGAATATGGAGACTGCCATATTTGTTTACTTTTCAACAATACCAGTTGCCTGGTAGTCCTTCTCATCTATTTGGCTGCAGTAGTGTCTGAATCACACAAAAAAACCCATGAAGCTAATCTTTTCAGATCTGACAACACCTGATCTGCATGCTTGTTCAGGCTATATGGCTAAAATTATTAGAGACAGAGGCTCAGCACGATATCTAGGCAACTGGTATTGTTTAAAAGGAAATAAATATGGCGGCCATCATATCCCTCCCATTACAGTTGTTCTTTAGGTACGAGTAGAGATTGGTTATGGAACCACCATGGACCCTTGCCCCCTTCCCCAAGCCATAGCAAGTGTTACCACAACAACACCTGCATCAAAAGGAGAAAATTAAGAGGTTGAGTCGTCCTCCCCAACAACACACACAGCATCAGCCCACCTGAGGGTGCAGGGGTTCATTCCCCCCCCCCCCCCCAGCTACGAATCTGATACTGTCGAAAGCAGCATTTTTATAGTGAGATCAGAAGTGAACACTTACATGTCTTCTTCTTATGACAGGTATAATTTTGTGTATTAAATGTACCTTCACTCAAAGTCTTCGTTTTATTAGCAGCTTCAGCATAGAAACTTTGATGTCTTTTGTACACTTAACTATGTTTTGCTTTGCAGTTACGGAAGTCAACAAGAGGGACATAGTGTTCCTGGTGGATGGTTCCAGTGACCTAGGAGGGCCAAGTTTTTCTGCCATTCGTGAATTAATTGTAAAGATTGTCAACAGGTTGGAAATTGGTTATGATCTTATTCGAGTGGGATTAGCCCAATATGCCAGAGACACAAAATCTGAATTCTACTTGAACACCTTTTCAAGCAAAAAAGATGTAATTGCCCATTTGAAAAAAATAAAGCTCTTGAATAGCTCGCCATTAAATACTGGGGCTGCCCTGTCTTACGTCCAGACAAATTTCTTTACCGCATCTGCAGGAAGCCGTGTAGATGAAGGAATCCCACAGCTGCTTGTCATCATCACTGGTGGGCAGTCAAGAGATGACATTGCCCAGCCATCATTGGCTCTCAAGAGGGCCGGAATTCTGACCTTTTCAGTAGGATCCAAGAATGCCGATGCAGCAGAACTCCAGGAAATTGCTTTTGATTCCTCATTGGTTTTTCAGCCTGCTGAATTCAAACAAGCTCCCCTACAACTCTTACTTCCTCAGATTCTTACACCTCTGAAAACCTTAACAGGAGTTGTTATCACTGAAGGTCCAACAGAAGGTAACAAATCAATTATACATTTCTACAACTTAGACTAACATTTCTATTTCAGATTTGTCCTAGTATCTATATTGGAGGGCTGCACCAACTGTTTGCTTATCTCAGGCTATTATTGAAGTGTTAGACTGTATGTTAATAGTTACCTTGACAACAAAGAACACTTGGTTGATCTAGATTCATTTACATTGCTACTGGGCATAGAGAATAGCACTCTCACCCTGCAGTAGTAGGTTTGAATGTGAGCCAGAAGAGAAGACTATCTTCTAATGTTTGCTTATCTGGGTACTCTGTTTTCCTCTCACATCTCAAAAATAAGTCAATTGGTTTAACCAAACTTAGACTTCAACTGCGGAAGACATAACATTAATACTGCCCTTTTCTCCTGGCAAGCACACAGCGCTTAAGGGCTGCAAACACTTAAGGTGCAGCCCTCGGGTGACCAGGGTCATTAGGGAGCCTTGCCCAAATACTCTTTACTGTTTGACATACTGGCTTGAGCCAGTATTCAACTCCAGGTCAAAGGCTCAAACTCTACATCAAAGGCAACAGCCTTAACCAGTTCAATATCCAGCTGATGGAAGAGACATTAGACTTTGACTAGCGTAGGAATCAGATTGTGAGCTCCTCTTTGTTTGTGGACGACAGCTGGGAGGCTGAACTGACCAACAAACATGCAGTTCAGCCATCTGTAGAAAAGGGTCCCCATTTAAAAAGTTTTTCTCCTAAAGCAAAGGGTACTTTGCTCATGTCCATTTTTGCATTGATGCGTTTAATCGTGCACAGATGAATAGATAGCATTGCTGGTACATTTCAGTTTTGCTATAGCTATGGTTATATTTTGTTTCTTTTGTCCCTTACTCTGTACAGCGCCACTGAATATGTTGGCACTTTATAAGTCATTAAAGTTAATAATATTAATAATATAGTGCTGACATCTTGTGCAGTGCTTTATAGACACCATAATCATGTTATAAACCATCCCTCAAAAGAGCCTACAAGGTATACTCTAGAATAGTCACAGTCTAGTGAGAGTTCCTATCATAGTAAAAGGCCAGTTTTGTAGGCAAGCTAACTGGTTAACCAGAGTGTTTTCGGGATGTAAGATGAGACAGCAGTCCTGGAATAAATACAAGGAGAACATACAAATTCCATGCAGATAATGTCCTCCTGGACCATATTTGAACCTGGGTTCCCAGTGCTGTAGTGCTGCAGAGTGCTCTTCATTACATCACAAATGAAACCCTTATTCACAAATTTTACATGATCAGTTCATAATGATTGAAGATATTCAAGAGTACCTGTATACTATCATTAAAAAATAAAGAGAAAGAAAAGGTAGAACAGTCATAACGGGCTTGCTCAATGTAAATATCCACCAATGTTTGTTGAAGTATTTGTTTTCATGTATGCATTGAATTCAAATTAATTCAAGAGGACTGTTGCCTGGTTTATCACAAAAAGTCTTCTGCAGTATGACAAGCTTGGAGTAGCTTTTGTTCCTAGAGACACCTTCTTGGTATGTTTCTAGTTTGTGGAATAACACAGGACTAATGGTAAGATAAAACCTGTTATTGTCTTGTTATGCTGTGCTAAAAAGCATATCTTTTATAAAGGCTGCTAGGGCTTAGAGAAGACCTATGTACATCCACATAACACTATGTTAAACATATCATAATTTAATATAAATGACACAATAGAGACACCCCTTGGGATTATAATACTAGTTACTGGATCATCTAATTGATTGCCTAAGCTTAGCTTCTGCCTTTTTGGTTGTCTCCCTGCTATTAGTCACATTTGTTTGATTACTGCTGGTTATTATAGCTGGCCATGTCTAGGAGAACTCATGGAGAAGCATGTGATTTGTTTGGTCAGCTAATAGATTTGCAAAGCTCTGACTTGCTGTGATTACATCCTGCTTTAGCACATGATCGAGACTAACAAATCAGAGACTTACATACCTATCACCTGACCAAACTGATCACGAGTTCTGCTAGACCAGGCTTTCTCAACCTTTGTACCCTGGAGAAACCCTGCAAATAACTTTTGGATCTCAAGGAACCCCTGCAAACAATTTTTTGATCTTAAGGAACTCCTGCATTTATTTTGCAGGAGGCATGGTCTTTAAAAGTAGATGAGGCTGTTTATTTAACTACCCCTCATTTATACTGCCTCCTTATTCTAGTGCTTTTTATTAATGTGCTCATTATTCCGACCCCCGATTTAGTGTTTCTTTTTACAGTACCCCCTATTATAATGTGCTCTATTATACTTCCCCCCACGATAGGGGAAAATGCCAAGGAACCTCTGCAGAGTACTCAAGGAACCCTGGAGTTCCAGGGAACCCTGGTTGAGAAAGCCTGTCCTAGACAATGCTATCACTACTAGTGTTATCCATTCTACATATTTTGAACAAGAAGTGAGAAAATCTCACAATTAAGGCCACAGGCAGCAATATGAATCCACAGACATTGTAACTCTTCCACAGTGTAGTAGAATACAAATTTGACACGGAGGAGGACCGTGGCTGCGGCAAGGGACTAAGACGGCTGCGAGGGGCTGGAAAAAGCCCCAGGTGAGTAAAAAATAGATTTGTTATTTGGCTTCAGAAGTCCTTTAAAGGAATACTTAAGTCATCAAAAAAAATGACTTCTACTCACATGGGGCTCTCCTCAGCCCCCTGCAGCTGAACGGTGCCCTCGCCGTGTCCCTCCGATGCACCTGGACTCGCCGGCGGGCACTTCCGGCATGGCCGTCACCGGCCGACAGGCTGGGAACGCGGCTGATTAGCCGCGTTCCCGGCCGCAGTAGCGCCATCTATAATGCTATTGCGGCCGGGAACGCGGCTAATCAGCCGCGTTCCCAGCCTGTCGGCCGGTGACGGCTGAACCGGAAGTGCCCGCCGGCGAGACCAGGCGCATCGGAGGGACACGGCGAGGGCACCGTTCAGCTGCAGGGGGCTGAGGAGAGCCCCGGGTGAGTAGAAGTCATTTTTTTTTGATGACTTAAGTATTCCTTTAAGGCAGGATTTTAAGATAATGGGAAAATGAACTTGAAACATGCAGCATTGAGACTTCTCTACTTTCTTCTTGCTTTATTCTTGTCTTTCGCCTCTGATTGTTTATTCTGCCTTTCCACTGCCTGTTTCCATTTCTTCCTGCCCTTAGCTGCTCCATTGGGGTTGTACTTTTAATGACTTCCATCTACACAGACAAATGTTTTTTTTGTTTTTTTTTAATCATGCTGTATTATTGCCAGGTTCCACACATATACTGGCCGGGCTCACTGACTATTATGCATTCCATTATGGAACACTTTAACTTTTATATTTTGTTGGAGTGCAAATAAACAATTTATGGAATGATGCAGTGTGGCTTGAGAAAATTAACAGATCTAGGCCCACATGCAATTAACTTTTTCGCTGGAGTTATCTACTAGGAGATCATTTGAATCTTCTCTTTAAACAAAATGTTCACCATTTTACAATTGAAAAAGTGCCCAAAAGTTAGTGAAAAAGTGCTATCAAATTTATTTTTAATATTTTTTTGCTTGCTGGTTGCCTAAAAGGCATTTTTTGACAGGTTGCAAAAATATCACCTAAGAGAAAACTCAGGAGAAAAGATTAATTGCATATGGCCACTAGTGTTGCAAATATGGTGTGCATTTTAGTAAAGATAGCCTTACAGTTGATGCCTATGGAGAGCCACCTCGTCTCCTTTACATGGGTAAAAACTTGTGTTTAATGCCATTTTAATACAGACTTGAATGGTTTTAGAAACTGAAAATACACCACTTGGTGGAACATTAGAGATTAAAATAATTCTCCAGTTATAACTCACTTTTGCAATTTTCTTGTCCAGTTTCAATTTGTACACCATCTTAAACGATCAACACTCCTTTGTGATGGCCTTACATGGATAGACTTTAATGTCCTTGCTTAAAGCGGACCCAAACCAACATTTTTTTTGATTAAAAATATTTAGTTGCACCACTCTGACACATACAAATATAAATAAACACTCCTTCAAGCCTATGAGCATTTCAGTGCATGCTTTTCACCCTCCTCTTTGCATAACTAGGGTTATACTGGGGGCAGCCATTAGCAATTCCTCCTTTGCTGGACACCACCTACTCCACCAGTTTGCCGGATTATTTGCCGGCAATATGAAAGAAAGGGAGGGGTTTCTCCAATAAATGTAAAATATTTTATATTTGTCATCATGCAGCTGAAAAAAGGCTGCTATTTATTATTATAATTTAGAAAATAGATTTTATTTCTGAAATC
This sequence comes from Hyperolius riggenbachi, assembly GCF_040937935.1. Classification (NCBI taxonomy): domain Eukaryota; kingdom Metazoa; phylum Chordata; class Amphibia; order Anura; family Hyperoliidae; genus Hyperolius; species Hyperolius riggenbachi. The sequence goes on along the minus strand of NC_090652.1, from coordinate 226,981,014 downwards.
TTGTATTTTTAGTTTGAGTCCACTTTGATGCAGTCTGCTTGAAAGTGGAATTGTAATTTAAAAGATCCTGAGAGGAGAGAGACATCTATACTTACCTATGTTTTGCGATCTCAATGCTGGCGAGTCCTCTGATGCCTGCACTGGATGCAGCTGAAATCTGCTCACACTAACAGCCATTGCAGCATCTGAATCCTCTTCATGATTGTTGGCATATCTAATCTTCCAGCTGCCATATGTAGTGCTTTGCAGTGATGGGAGTGAATATGGCACAGGCCACACGTGGAAATTGTAGTAGCGATCAATCATGGATCTCAGTGCTCTGAACGCAGGGCTGGACTGTCATTGTCTTTTGATCCAGGCATAAAAGCACTTGTTTAGCCTCGCAAGTACCACAGGGGATGTAAGTGCTGATGTTTATCTAACTTAAAATTAGTGAAAGTATTTAGTAAGTAATCAGCAATTAAGCAGTTACGTGCAAATGTAATAACAAATTTATGAGGCAATCAAAGCTTTAACATTTTCCTGTTCAGTAGTTTCATTCAATTAAGAAGGGAAATGTAATGTTATACTTTCATTTCCAATCAACATTGTTACATTATAGAGTCGATTGCTTCTCCATACCACAAGTTATTAATTATGTGGTTCATTTGAAAGATTGGCTTCCTGATATGACATCACATGACAATGAGAAATCATTCCCTTACATTGTAATTAGCACTTAAAAGAAAAGCTTCACACACGCACATGTAAAAAATAAAGCTTTTTAATTCCTGGAATTTATTTTGGCCAGTAATGTTCTACCAAACATGTATCTTCAGTTTAGTTGGTGGTGGTAATATGTTTTTGAGAGATAATGTACCAGATAATGTACAGTGTTGAGTTAAAAAACAATATTTCTTCATACGTATTTAGTAGATGGAAGGGTTTGGCCAAAACTAACATTGCTAGTGTTTTTCATTGCTTTTCCTTTCTTTAGCTTGCTCTATAAGCAATAGCATTATTAAGAGTTATGTGTCTACATTTTGTAAACACATGCATTCCATGATCTTGCCGCACTGATTTTGCTGTGATGTCATGTTCATTGTTTTCTTTATCCTTCACTTAACAACTTACAGTTCTAAACCAAAGAGATATCGTCTTCCTATTGGATGGTTCAGTCAACGTTGGAAGTGCCAACTTTCCATTTGTCAGAGACTTTCTCATCAATGTCATAAACAAGCTTGGTATCAGCAGTGAAGGGACTCGAGTTGGCGTGGTCCAATTTAGTGATACCCCCAGAACTGAGTTCTATCTAAATACACTGACCTCAAAATCTGAGCTTGATAGCCGATTGAGGCAGATGGCAATCAAGGGAGGTAATCAACTAAACATTGGCTCAGCACTTCAATTTGCTCTCCGCAACCAATTCTCAAGCAGTGCTGGTAGCCGAATAGAGGAAAAGATTCCACAGCTCCTTGTAGTTCTGGCTGCCGGGAAGTCCACAGACAACATTCAGGTCGCTGCTAATGAACTCTTGAGATCAGGGGTTTTGACTTTTTGCGTCGGGGTCGGAAATGCTGATAAGGAAGAGTTGGAAACCATTGCATTTAATCCAACCCTGGTTTATGAATTGGATGATTTCAGATCCTTGCCTGGCCTCAGCCAGCAGATCTTAACACCTCTAGTAACGTATGTTAGAGGAGAAGTTACAGAAGTGACAGTAATTGAAGGTAACTCATTTTTTCATTTTGACAACTTTTCTATGTTTATTTAGTCACCTAACATGTGTTTGATAAAAAAGTGAAAAAAAACACCCTACAATATGATTGAGGACAAGTCTGTTGGGTGTGTATATTTATTTGTTGTTAGTAAATACCAGTTTGCTGTGCCATCAACTTTTAAGCTTGCTTTTGCTGATGTGTAAGGTATATGAGAAAGGTGAAGATTGTCTGCTGCTGTATTATCAAATATACTGTACATACTCATTACATGGTATAGTAAGTATGGTTTCTCAGTGCTTCTTAACTGGTGTTTTGACAAGTCAAATGCTACACCACCATAACAACAAATAACCTCTGAGTCAATATTCCAAAGTGAATTTCAGAATCAAACACGATTCTACGAATAGCAGAGCCCTATAAACTAGCTTCACATTTATTTTAAAGATGCTCAGACCATTTTTACATCTGGTGTTACTTGACAGTGTTTCCTAATAAAAGAAACTCAAGCTGAAGCTGTAGGTATGGTTGTAGGCATCTCAGTGAACTTTCTTCAAGTGATGTTCTCATTGACTGGGAAATACATCTGCCCTTTGGAGTAAAAAAATATAGGGTTAGATTGCAAAATTTGCTATGTGATGTAATCTGAATGTTTTAAACTGGGTGTACCGTAGTATTTGTGCTTCACAGATTAAATGGTTATGGTGCAGTTCAGTTCTTGTGCATCAATGGAAGTTCACAAAAATCTTATGGTAATTCACAATTCTTTATTCAATCAGAACTTTCTAATAATAACCAACCCTTAATGTAATGGGTTGTAATGTCGTAATGTTGTTTACATTAAACCATTAAATTCTAATAGTAAAATTGTAACTGGTCACTTTACTAACTAACCCTTATATTGTCTCTGTTATATGTGTTTCTTGTTTGTATATGCTAATTCTCGTTTTACCCTCGGCTACATATGTTGACTAATCTCACAACTGTAATATTCTACTAAAACATTCTACCCTTTCTCTTATTCTCTGTTGACCCTTCTAACAGTGGATGAAGATGCCAAGAAGGATATAGTATTCTTGATTGATGGTTCAGATGATTCCAGGTCTGGTTTCCCATCTCTCAGGAACTTTATTCAGAGGGTGGTAGAGTCCCTTGATGTGGGTCAAGACAGAGTACGCATTTCAGTTGTCCAATATAGTGACGCCTCCAGACCTGAGTTTCTTCTTAATGCCTACTCAGACCGTCAAGATATAATAAGATCTGTTCAGAGCATGTCTCCTATAGGAGGCGCTCCACTCAACACAGGTGCTGCCTTAGATTATGTACAAAGAGATGTGTTTACTGAGTCGGCTGGAAGTCGAGCAGCAGATGGAGTACCACAATTCTTAATCCTGCTAACAGTTGGGAAATCTAGAGATGATGTGAGAAGACCTGCCACTTCTCTCAAGGCCAGTGGGGTTGTGCCATATGCTATTGGAATTGGCAGAGCTGATCGGACTGAGCTTCAAACCATTTCCTTATCTCCTGACTTTTTGATATATGTTCCTGATTTCAGCCAGCTGGACAGCGCTTACCAAACTTTCTACCAACGAGTCAGTTCACTTACTGCAACTGACTTACGTACTCTGATAAAGGCAGTTCCAACTGGTAAGAACAACTTACATTTTGTCTTTCAAAATACTTACTTTCATATAGCTACATATTTGAGCACACTGCTGATTCATAGGTTAATTAATAGGATGAGGTATGGTGTAAAAAAAAAAAGCTAGTGATATGACAGTACTGTTAGACTGCCTTCTGTCATATTAATAAGGATATACAGTAACTAGGACTTTATTGGGTCTGTACACAGCGAGATGCTAGTGAATGCATAATATGTTTTAAAGGTTATTTTCCACACTCTGCAGTGTCTGTGAGTTTGGAAAGAGCATTGTCCCGTCATCATAACTATATTAGCCTGTACTGGTCAGAACATAGGGTTGAACTAAAATTGCATGTGTCTGTGCATTGTCTGTTCTGTGTTGAATCAGGTCACTACTCTTTTGGAATGAGTATCCAAATAGCAGGGGCGGGCAATCAACGAAAAATTTTTTATAAATGGTAAACTGAATTGTTAGTACTTATTTTTAAGCACCTTCTGATTGCTCTCACTTGTTTAAAGATAGTTTTTGAAATCTGCTTGACGCTTGGCATGCTTCTAGCATTTTATTAATTAGGATTATAAGGAGAGCCATTCTAATTTTCTATATAACAACTTGAAAATAATTTTGATGCAGGCGCATAAATACATTTCTTCCGTCCTATACGACGACAATATACATTTTTCTGGTGATTTTTGCAGGCATGAGCAAAAAGTAGTGGTTTCTCAACAGCAAACATTTTTGATTAACTAAAAAAAATGCATACTGGTAAAACATTATTGCTCGAGGCTCAGTTATATAACTGCCCAGGGATGGGCTCCAAATTAATCTTTTTTTGATTACGTCTGCAAATATCAGAGTGCAAACTCAGATAAGATCTGATATCTGTCTGCATGGAGATCCAGGTGGTGAACGGTCAGCCCAGTGGATGGAATAGATTGCTTTGCCTAGTGATCTGGAAACACTAGGAGAACAGGCAAATATCTGATCTTTCGACGTATTGGACGAGAAATCTTTTCGCTTTCGCCTAGCTTAAGCATTTCTTGAGGATTTTTGTAACCATTGCATTTGGTATGTTTTTTGTACAGAGGTCGAAAGCAAACGGGACATCTTATTCCTGATTGATGGCTCTTCCAATATTGCTGGAAAGTTTCCTCTTGTACGAGATTTTGTAGCAAATATCATTGACGGCCTTAATGTTAGCCCAGATGGGACCCGTGTCTCTGTAGGCTTAGTCGGAGACAATGTCAAAGAGGAATTTAAGTTTGATTCATTTCCTACCAAGGCTGAAGTAGTCAGTGCAGTCAGAAAAATAAGGTTCAAACCCAGCAGACAGTTTGCACTTGGAGGTGCATTGGACTATGCTCATGACAATCTTTTCATACCAGAATCTGGAAGTAGAATCCGAGAGGGAATACCACAATATCTAGTGTTGCTTTCAGCAGGCAAATCTGCTGACAGTGTAGAAGAGGCAGCTAATAAGGTGAAGAGAGCTGGTATTGTGACATTTGCAGTCAAGGCACAAAGGGCTGAAGCCGACGAACTTGAGAAGATTGTTTTGGCTCCACAGTTTGTTGTATCCTCAGATACCCTTGCTGATCTTTCTACCATCCAGTCTCAGTTTCTTAATCTCGTTAAAACCTCAGTCGATTTGACAACAGAAACTTGTAAGTACTCTCTTTGTCTTGTATTGTTAGCAAAATGCACAGCACACAAAATGGAAAAGGAAAAATAGGGAAACATTCAGTTTGTTTCATTTTAATCAGTTCAAAATGACACTTTATCTCCAAGCACAAGAAAAGAAGTGGAAACATACTTGCTCTATTAAAAATGGAGGGTGTGAAAAGGTTTAATATAACATTTAATGCTTCATTTAACTTTTAAATATTTCAATGATTGCTGCTGCGCTCTCCGTGATCTGAAATACACATAAAGAGACTCCACATAGGGTGATAACGTTCTGTCTGCAGGTTGCCTATAACACACCACCTCCGTGTCTGTGAGATTCGTGAAAGTGCGTGTCACTCTCCTGTAAATCCACTTCTTTTAACTCTATGCGCTCACCAGAAAAAAGCCAGCTCAGCTTCCAGGTGAGTCTTAAGTTTTAATCACAAGCCTCTTGCTTGTACTCTTGTTCTCTGGTTGCAGGTGGATCATGCACATAGGTTAATTCCTAATAGCAGTCAATGGCATATGCAGAAATTCTTAGCCTCTCTTGAGGGTTCTTTTATTCCAAAACACGATCTCAATAAAACACATAAAATTCACATAGTGTAAAACTGTAAAGAGTTTGCCTCTGGGCGCAATTAGATTTGCACTTACGCGTCCAGGGAGAAGTACAGTGTGCAACATAGATTACTGCCCAATGCCCATCTGCTTTGTCTGAGCCCCTAATCAGTCCGGCATGAGGACGAAAATAGGCTGGAGCTTAACATTCGACGCGCAACGCAAGGAAGTGAACGGACCGGCCGGTCAATGACAGCTGTGCGAACTGAAAGCTCACACACGGTGGGATAGAGGACCCAAGCGGGACGCCGCAACATCCTCACCCGGGACCTACAAAGCGGATGGGCATTGGGCAGTAATCTATGTTACACGCTATACTTCTTCCTGGAAGCGTAAGTGCAAATCTAATTGCTCCTAGAGGCAAACTCTTTACAGTTTTACGATATGTGAATTTTATGTATTTTTATTGAGATTGTGTTTTGGAATAAAAGAACCCCCAAGAGAGGCTAAGAATTTCTGCATATGCCATTGACTGCTATTAGGAATTAACCTATGCGCATGATCCACCTGCAACTAGAGGACAAGAGTAAAAGCAAGAGGCTTGTGATTAAAATGTAAGACCCACCTGGAAGCTGAGGTGGCTTTTTTCTGGTGAGCGCATAGAGTTAAAAAGAAGTGGATTTACAGGAGAGGGCACGCACTTTCACAAATTTCACAGACACGGAGGTGGTGTGTTATAGGCAACCTGCAGACAGAACGTTATCACCCTATGTGGAGTCTCTTTATGTGTATTTCGGATCACGGAGATCGCAGCAGCAATCATTGAATTATTTGATTTTGGGACTTTTCTGCAGCGATCCCGGTAACAAGTAGACTTTGAACAGAACTTTGGGGACTTTGTGGAGCAATTGTATATTTTGAATAAATTTGAAATATGATGCACCCTAATCAGTTGCCAATGAGTACATATAAAAGGGTAGCAAGTATGAACTTACATGGTTATGTCAAAGTGTTTATGTGGTGTTATGAGTTATTTAATTGGAAATAAAGAGCGAACTTTCATGAGAATAACCAACAGATAAACCTCAGTGGAAGTCAGCAAAAACAGGTTTGTTCATTATTTTATGCATATTGAGAACTAAGACTACACATAGAGGCTGATTTTCAAAATAAGATAAAACAAATCCTGAAGCAAATGGAATAATCACCAATAGAGGTTAAAGGATATCCAAAGTGGGGAGTACCACTACCATGTCCACCATTCCCCCCATTCACCTCTGTCCCCCTCTGTTTTTCCTAAAAGCCAGCAGAAGCTGCTTCCATGTTGGCCAGGTCACTAGGCCTGGTGGCGCACATATCATTGATCACGTTCCAGTGGCCATGAGCACTCTGCGCAATGCGTGAATGGGGGAGCGATGGGCATGAGAACTTCTCCTTGTACATGCAAGTTCCCCCAGTTTTTACAATCTTATTTGCCTTGGATATCATTTAAAGCCACACTAAACCCTAAAGTAAACAAGGGAAATTCTCAAAGCAATCATGTTTAGTGTAAATCATAAGTATTACATTTGGAACTGAATTTTTCAAATAGAAGTTTATTGTGTAGCTCTGCTTGCCTACAGTTGTACACCTATCCATACAGGTTTAAGACCTGTCCTTCCTATGAGGTTCGGCATAGCAATCTAAGGTCTTACAGCTGCTCAACACCTACTTCCTGTGAATTATAGGTCCCACCTCCACATATGCAGGTTTGGCCATTTATATGGATACCCCTTAATAAAATGGGAATGGTTGGTGATATTAACTTACTGTTTGTGGCACATTAGTATATGTGAGGGGGGAAACTTTTCAAGATGGGTGTTGACCATGGTGACCATTTTGAAGTCGGCCATTTTGAATCCAACTTTTGTTTTTTTTAATAGGAAGAGGGTCATTTGACACATCAAACTTATTGGGAATTTCACAAGAAAAACAATGGTGTGCTTGGTTTTAACGTAACTTTATTCTTTCATGAGTTATTTACAAGTTATTTACAAGTTTATGACCACTTATAAAATGTGTTCAATGTGCTGCCCATTGTGTTGGATTGTGTTGGACTCTTCACACACTGATAGCAACACCGCAGGAGAAGTGCTAGCACAGGCTTCCAGTATCCATCATTTCAGGTGCAGCACATCTCGTATCTTCACAGCATAGACAATTGCCTTCAGATGACCCCAAAGATAAAAGTCTATGGGGGTCGGGAGACCTTGGGATCCATTCAACTGGCCCACGACAACCAATTCACTTTCCAGGAAACTGTTAATCTAGGAATGCTCGGACCTGACACCCATAATGTGGTGGTGCACCATCTTGCTGGAAAAACTCAGGGAACGTGCCAGCTTCAGTACATAAAGAGGGAAACACATCATCATGTTGCAATTTCGTATATCCAGTGGCCTTGAGGTTTCCATTGATGAAGAATGGCCTGACTATCTTTGTATCCCATATACCACACCGTCATCTGAAGGCAATTGTCTATGCTGTGAAGATACGAGATGTGCAGCACCTGAAACTATGGATACTGGAAGCCTGTGCTAGTATTTCTCCTGCGGTGTTGCTATCAGTGTGTGAAGAGTGGGAGAAGAGGGTTGCATTGACAATCCAACACAATGGGCAGCTCATTGAACATATTTTATAAGTGGCCAGATACTTGTAAATAACTAATGATAGAATAAAGTTACATTAAAATCAAGCACACCATTGTTTTTCTTCTGAAATTCCCAATAAGTTTGATGTGTCACATGACCCTCTTCCTATTGAAAAAAAAAAGTTGGATTCAAAATGTCCGACTTCAAAATGGTCACCACCCATCTTAAAAAGTTTCCCCTCTCACATATACTAATGTGCCACAAACAGGAAGTTAATATCACCAACCATTCCCATTTTATTAAGGTGTATCCATATAAATGGCCCACCCTGTAGACACATGTAATGCAGGGGTGCTAAGAAATATAGCATAGCAACTGTTGTTGCCTACTTGGATTGTGTGTTGTCACCCCTGATTGACAACCTACCAGAGCAAACAGGAAGCAAGCTGCACTGCACTGAAAAGCACATTTATTACTTGAAAAAATGTTTTCTGTCCAGCACATTGTTTCTACATATAACCTATGTTCATTGATCATCCTATAATTTGCCCTCTTCAATGTTAGGATTTAATCAGCATCCTTTTTCATTTCACAATGCTCTAGTTTTGATATTTATTTGCACCTGTCTTAGGACATCTTTCCTATAGTCATTTAAAAGCTTTGGGGGCTCTATGTGCTTCATATAATGCTAATATTTTTCTACCTACAAGCCATAAGCTTTCCATCAGCTCCTATTAATCTCTGCAGAACTATATTCTTGGTTGACTAAGCTTGGCATTTCCCTGATGCAACATGCTGCCAACACTGGTGTTTTTTCAGCTGTAGAAAGTACATGAGGTGTAACGAAGCACATGGGAGTGTTCTGCACATGTCTCTACAGTGATTGCAGGAGGAAGCATAGTGACTTAAAAGTGAACCTGAGTTGAAAATAAACTGATGAAATAAACAATTTAATCTATACTTCTAAAAAGGATTTATTTATTTTTAGATATCCCATAGTTTTATTTTATGCTTAAACAATTACAAAGTAGATTTAAAGTTTTATTGTCTCTGCTCAATGGCAATCTGTTAAGTGTTCAACAGCTAAAATATATGAACTATTGACCTTTTTTATCTATTTCCTGCAGTTAGATGCTCTTCTCTGTAGGAAAGAGTTTTATGGCCGTAATTCCTTTTCAGTGAGGGCTATGCTATAATCCATCAAGGGTCTGACACTTGCATGCTTGAATGTTAACTCTTTAATGCAGAAAAAGAAAAAAGAATCACAGCCTAGTTATAAATACGTTTGGCACGGTACTGACACATGTTTATCTCATCATGTCACATGTCAGCTCAGGAACACTTTAAATTACAAAACATTTCACCAAAACACTATAGCTTGGTAAAGATGGAAAGAGTCAGGTGGGCCAAGGACAACACGTAAAATAATGTGGAAATTGGGGACTTTACATTGTAGGTTCAATAGAATGTTACACGAGTCCAGGAGATTCCACATTAAAGAAAAGGGAAATGTGCTAATTTATTAGTTCTGGATTCCTTAATAGTAAATTATAAGTAGCAAGGTCCTGAAGAGCTGGTGTATTCCATCCATGGACTGAATTTCTTCAAAAATGATCACACACCATCTCCACAAGCTTTGTAAATCAGGACCAGAGCATGTCTTCTCTAGCTCAGTAATTTAGACCTTATCTCAACTACCTTCCACGGTGGTGAACTTCTGAAATTTTGTTCATGTATGTTAATTAGTGTTAAGTGAACTGGCTTACATATTACAAATCTGGCCAATCAGATTGAACAGTAAGTTTTCTGTATGCTCTTGTGAACTGCCATTAGCCTCTACCAGGAACCCTGAGATAATATGTAGTGCAAGTCTATGATTCCAATTTAATTCCTGATAAATAAAGTAAAAATCTAAACACTTATATAGATCACGTGGGCACCAGTTGCAGACTATATCACAATTTATTGCACTGTAAATAGTAATACACACAGCTTGGTACAAAGTACATCACCCGTCCAGGTGGCCACACATACAGACTCCCGGTTGACAACTGTTTTGCATGGTTGGGCTTCATCGCACACCACTACAACTCTATGGTGGGGATAAAGCTCAAGACTATAAAGAAAAAAAGGTGGACTTTTCTTAGAACTAGTAAAGGGGTCCAATGAACTTTTCACTAGTGCACTGTTATGATGTGTCTGAAAACAGAAGTAAAACACAGAATGTGAACAGTCCTCTCCTCCTCAGAGATTTACCTCTGTGAACTCCTGCCACCTTCTGTCAACACTATTTTTTTTATAATCGAAGACCAGGGAATTCCATGCCTAACACCAGTTGCTGCAAATTAGTTAGTAAGAAAAATTATTGGCAAAATCAAAACTGCAGTTAACATTTATATGCTGCTGCTGTTAATAGATTAGTTGTATTATTCCAAATTTTAAGAAAAACATTCTTGTAAAAAAAAAATGCCTGAAATAGTAAAAAAGAGGTTACATTTTATTTTCCACTGACTTATAAGTCACTGAGCCTTGTACCACTGAGCTTCAGTGTTGAGCTCTCCAGGCTGCCAGATTGTTTCTTTTATACTGTATTTCTAAATGCAGGAGATGAAGCTTGAGAGGGCTTCTGTGTGCAAGCTACAGAGATAGATAGATGTGCAGGCTAAAATGGTGTGGTGCTTACAGATTAAACTGGTTATTACATTTTTATGCAAAAAGGCAGCTGACCACCAGGAGGTTACTAAGATTCTTACACAGATGACAAGATGCCGACAGCAGCTCACCATTGTATCTGCAAAACTTTTTGACCAATTTGATGGCCAGTTTAACTATTTGTATACTAGTTCTTTCTGTACTATAACTCAGTGTTTCTCAACATTTTATTGGTATGTACCCCTTTTAAAACCCTGTACTCCCCAAGTACCACCTAGCATAGTAAACATTATCACAGGTACCCCTTGACAAATATATATTTAATTATAGTACATGATAATTGGTTGTAAACCATTTCCAAGCATTTACTATTGCTTTTAATTAGCTAAAATACTAATTTGGTGTTTAAATAAGATTTAGCATTTTCTAAAAAACTCTAAATTTGTTATTCTTGGTTAAGTATATCAAGCCTGAGTACCCCCTGGAACCATCAGATGTACCCCCTGTGGGGTACGCGTACCACACGTTGAGAACCTAGGCTATAACTAACTATTTTACAAAAACATAACATTTTATTTCAGTTGATTTTTATTTTACATAATTGAAAATAATAATTCCATTACAATAATAGAGTGTAGGCATCACTTTTAGAAACGTAGTTAAACTATATTTTGTAAAAATAACATTTTTCTAAAACATTTTCATTGCTGCTATCATATTGAATGTAAACATGTGGCTTTATTGCAAATATCTTTTTATGATATTTTATTTGCAGAAAGTCATTGCTTAAATGTAGCAAAGCACACCACATTGTCCTGTGCACTTCCCCTCCCACCACTAGGCTGAGAATGCAAGCAAACCAGAGCACTAATTAGAGGCATCACTGGGAATCCACCAAAGCAGATCTTCTTGCTGCTGTTAATCTGGGTGCACAGCATGTCTGAACCATCTATTGGGATGCTCTTCCCTGATAGGTTTCTCTGACATCAGGGCTTAGGCTTGTTAGGGTTGAAGGGGATGATGTTAGACTTTAGGTCAATATTTAGGCCATATTAGGTTTAGGCCAGGATTATCAGTCAGAGTTAGGTGAAAGCATTGAAATAGATTAAAGGCAGCTGTAGATGGGGAGACAGATTAGTTAGTAACATCTTAAAAGAGTATTGCTAGGCAGGGCCGGGCCGAGGCATAGGCTGAAGAGGCTCCAGCCTCAGGGCGCAGTGTAGGAGGGGGCGCAGAATTCATTCAGCTGTCATTCCTAATTGTGTTTGAAGCAGAAAGAAATAAGAAAAGGGGATACATGGCAGTGACTGCAAGCCAGATAACTAGATATTAAGGTGTTGGGGAGGTTGTGGGCCCTGTGGCGCCTCTTAGTCTAATAGCAATCAGTGTGTGATGGCTGGGGTGGCAGGGATGGAGGGGCGCACTTTGGTGTCTCAGCCTTGGGTGCAGGAGGACCTTGTCCCGCCTCTGTTGCTAGGGCATGGCTGAGGGGAAAAATAGTAAGTGATAAGGTGTCCATATAATACTGAATGTTGCGGTCTGATTGCCCTTTAAGTTGAAAATGTTATTGAATGAGAGCAGAATCGATACTGCAACATGGCCAATCTTTTGATTTCTGTCCAAAATTGGTCAAAAGGATATATTGGGCATGCTGGAAAATCTTGGTCACAAGGGTTCAATCGGGTGCACAGTGGTAACAGTGTTCTATTTTCTAATGATCGCCAGCGGCCCACCTCCATGCCCGTGATGAGCGTTGAAGGCTCAGTGTGGGGGCAGGCAATAGATCCCTCTCTGATCAAATTAGATCAAAGAGGGCTTAATCTAATGGTCAATCTGGTGGCAGATTGAGTGATGTATGGCCATCTGCAGACATTTGACAAATAGTAAAAGCTAGGTGCAAGATTTATGTAAACTCTATGAAGAGTGTTAGCAATAAGGAAGGGGTTAAAGTTAACATTAGGCACGAGAGAAGGGAAAGATTAGAGTTAGGTTGAGAGCAGGGAGTAAGGTCATGAGATATTCTTAGGGTCAGGAGAGGTCACGCAAAGGCAGCAAATTGATGTCATGGCTTGTGGGTGGATTGTTCAGATATCCAAAACCACCGCTTGTGCTGCAGTCTGTTTCTGCTACGGCTATGCTTCATATTAAGCTATCGGCTACTAGTACTATGCTTTATATTGAGCTTTAATTTACTATATTCCGCATCTATGGAGGCACATTTTTCTTGGCTGTATTAAAGATAGAAAGAATTTCTTTTAATACAAGTGCTGGTCTCAAGTACTTATATGGTCTTGTACACTTTCCTGCACCACTCTCTATATCGGGGAGGTAGGTAGAGAGCAGATGGATGCATTACTGGGAGAGGAGATGCAAACAGGAATCTGAAAACAGAAACATATCAGACACAGTTATACACCAAGTTTTTATGATGTTTGGGGGCAGTTTTTATTTGGTAAGCTCTTTTTGCCTTGCAGTAGCACTAGCAGAAAATCAGACATCAGAGCTGTACTGGGAGAGGTATTTCATGGGAGACTATTGATTCCAAAGTCGCTACAGAGATACATTGCGAGGAGGAGATAAAGCTTCTATGTCAAACCTACATCTTTATACTCTCACTGTCCTGAATAGCTCTACACTCTACAGTGTATAATACAAGCATTATCTAAATCTATATTCTTTAGAAAATATATAGGATTGAAAGAATTAATGTGTTCTGTGGACTTGTACTAATTTACTTTTTTTTGTTATATAGATGATTCAAATAGAAAGAAAGACATTGTGTTTTTGATTGATGGATCTAATGACGGCAGAGCCAGCTTTCCATCTCTGCGTTCCTTCATTCAGAGAGTGGTGGAGGGCCTTGATGTTGATCGGGATAAGATTCGGATAGGAGTTGTCCAGTACAGTGACTCAGCAAGACCCAGTTTCCTGCTTAACACTCATCCAGATCGTCAGGGAGTTGTCAGTGCTGTTCAGCGTCTAACACCTATTGGTGGCTCCCCACTAAACACAGGGGCAGCATTGGACTATGTTACATCAAGTGTATTTACCAGTTCAGCTGGTAGCCGAGCGGCAGAGGGAGTTCCCCAATTCTTGATATTGCTGACCGCTGGCAGGTCAAGAGATGATATCAGAAGACCAGCCACAGGACTCAAGGGCTCTGGAGTCATTCCTTTTGCCATCGGTGTTCGCAATGCCGACTTAACAGAATTACAGACCATTTCTTTCATCCCAGATTTTGCCATTGCTGTTTCTGATGTCAATCAGCTGGGGAGTGCTTACCAGACCTTGACAACAAGAGTGTCTGAGCTTAACGTTGGTGACATAGAAATTCTGAGACGGGCATTTCCATCAATCACTACCACTGTCGAAGGTGAGTATTAGAAAGGTAATACAATAACATTTATTAATGTGTTTACAAGTAGGACATACAGCCAAGTTAACACTTTGAAAAAAAAGGTTTGCAACTTCAAGAAGAATAATATACTACATGTATCAGTTTGCAATGTATGCTGTAAATTTTGAAGCATCACTGGTATTTATTAAACATTGTGTGATCATTCAGTATAAAATGCATCCACATTTGTAATAATTGCATTGTATTTATTTATTTTTATTAGCTGCAAAGAGGGATGTGGTGTTCCTTGTTGATGGCTCAAGAGGTGCCGCTCCTGAGTTTAATAATGTGAAAGAGTTAATTGGACGCATAGTAGACACAATGGAAGTGAGCCCAGACAGTACCCGTGTGGCCGTGGTCCAGTACAGTGATCAGGATCCCAAGGTTGAGTTTTTGCTGAATGCCCACTCTTCCAAAGATGAGGTACAAGGTGCAGTGAGAAGGATGAGGGTAAAGGGTGGATCATCTGTAAACCTTGGCAATGCTCTAGAATATGTATCTAAGAACATACTTACAAGGCCATCTGGGAGCCGTATAGAAGAGCAAGTCCCTCAGTTCCTTATTTTGACATCCTCTGGACCTTCAACTGATGATGTAGATGAAGGAGCAAGACAAATTAAAGCATCTGCTGTTGTCCCCTACATGATTGGAAAGAATATAGATACTGAAGAAGCCAGTAAAATTACATTGGGTCAAGATTTCATATACAGTGTGTCTAGCTTCCGGGAACTGCCAGCTTTGGAACAGAGACTTCTGTCCTCAGTCAGAACTCTTGACCAAAATAAGATAACAGAAATATATCTGAGACAACCAGGAATTGTTGTTGGTAATTGCTTCTACATTTACTAAGTGCATGTTAAAAAATTAATCTTTAAAGTTTACAGTGATAACATTATAGTATTTTTCTATTATCTAATTAAAGTGGATCTCAAGTCAAAACAATCATTATAATTGTTAGTGGCGTGTGTGTGTGGTGGGGGGACCCTATCAGGTTCACATTGCAGTCTGGATCCTTGCTGGAGACATTGCTTCCTAATTCCTGCCTCGTGAATCATTGTCTGTGAAGGAAATGCCTTCAAAGATGACCAACATTATCGGACACATGTACACCTTGGAGAGTTTAACCAGCTTAGGATCTTGTATGGCAGATTCTATGCTGCACTTGTGGCTCTCCTACTCTGATGTGGCATAGAATCTATGATTTCAATTCTCACAATGCTGTGCCGATCGTTTGCTCACACAGCCACTGATTCAGCTGTCATGTGACAGCTGAGCTTCTTCTGATTGGTAAGGAGGCAGATTAATTAGCTCCTTAACACGTGATTACTGCAAGCCAATCACAGTCAGTGATCATCAACAAAAGAATAAGAAAAAGGCTTAGGACCTTAACCTTCCTGGCGGTATGGTTACTTCTGGATTTTAGGGTCTAAAAGCTTTACAATTTTTTTCACACGCCTTCAGACCCTAAAAGCAGGAAAAAATCATACCGCAGAGAGATTAGTGGCAGGCCTGCACATTACTCACCTCCCTTGGATACAGCGCTGCAATTCTCCCTCCGTGACAGTGACGCTGTTCCCCTATAGTGAGATCACCTGCTGTCGTCATGACAACAGACACCGATCTCATCAGAGGGATCCAGAGTCTTCCAGGACCGGAAGAAGAATGGCTGCCAGCGTCTGGATCCCGGAGTAGGTGAGTTACAAATGCCTGCTGCGCACAGGCTCTACCTATACTTTCCGGCAGCTACCACGAGTCAGGTTCAAGGTTACTGCTGTCAGCTCCAGATTTCTGTCCAGCACCTGCCTCAGGGTTACCGCTAAGGAGGTTAAGGGGCCAGACCATTTAGGGTCTAACCAACCCTTTCTCAAGCACAATGAAACGACATAGGATGGTGGCATGAGTCAGGAAGTGAGTATCAAACTGGGATAGGCAATATTGTTTGAACATTCCAAGGTGTACCTGGTTCCTATAATGATTTTATTGGTGTGTTGATCACCTTGGTATTAGATGACACACCTTGGTATTAGATGACATAGTCAAAAATAAAAATACTTGTTTTAATTAGGTGGGGACATGTTAATGTTTCTGTAAGGTGTTCATTTTAATGGAAAACCTTCTAACTTGCATAATGTATACAAGTTTAAAAAAAAACAGAAAATGCTTTAGCTATGGCTGTGAAAGTATTTGAATTATGGAATATTCTAATGTCACCTGTTTTGTCTACTTTTCTGCAGAAACGGATCCAGACAGAAGGGATGTGGTCTTCTTGGTTGATGGCTCAACAAGAACGGGTTCTGATGGACTAGCTAACATTAGAGATTTCATTTTGAAGGTTGTTCAGAACTTCCAGATTGAGCCTACTAAAGTGAGGGTGGGTCTGGTCCAATTCAGCAATGACCCTACCACAGAGTTTTTACTAAAAGCCCATATGAACAAGCCAGCATTGATCCAAAATATTCGACGTTTACGACATAGAGGGGGAGCGCCTCTGAATATTGGGAAAGCACTGGATTTTGTTGTGAAGAATCATTTTGTGAAATCAGCTGGAAGCAGAATAGAAGAAGGGGTTCCTCAACACTTGGTACTCCTCACAGGAGGGAAGTCTAATGATGATGTCTCTGGAGCAGCCAGGTTACTTGGAACTAACGGAGTTCGATCTCTTGCTGTAGCTGCTGGTAATGCTGACAGGACTGAAATAGAGACCATAGTGTCAGACCCACGCTTCCTCTTCACTGTTAAGGAATTTAAGGACCTTCCAAACATTGAAACCATTTTGTTCAGGTCTTTTGAAGGACCTGTTGAACCAGTTGCACCACCATCACCACCTGAACCCATACCCAGTAAGTGTTCTTACCATTTTCCATTAAATTATGGTATTGGATTGGTAAGAGAAAGTTATATTTCTGCTCATAATGTTAATGTTAACACAAGGGGATGAGGTTTCCTAATGCTCAGGAACTGGAGAATCCAGAGGCACAAATATGGAGCATGAAGCACTTTACAAAAAGTTTCAAAATCCAAATGTAGACAAGCTGTCAGATACTCAATGTAAATGTATAAACCTTTCCTATCTTAGTGTGTGTGTGGACTTGAGAGGGGGATTACAGGAGACATATACAAAGACAAATCCATAACTGCTTTAGAAACTTTAGACTTTTTTGGGGTGAAACGGTCATTCAGAATACTTTTGATCAACAGTCTGATGTCTTCACAGACTGATATAACTTGGGCCAGTAGCCAGTGAGCTCGTCCATGTATGCCAAGGTGGATTGCTCAGCCCCTGGAGGGTCTTTTCACTTACTTTTTTTTTGCAGAACATGTAGCTAGCACTTTGCTACATGTTCTGTCCGATCGCCGCCGCTCCCCAACAATTCGCCGCGATGCGTCGCTAAAGGGGCTGCCCCCCAAAAAGCCTAGCGCAGCCTGGCAAATCAATCAGAACTCTCCATGATGTCATGACGCATTACCCAGAACGCCAGGGAGGTTAACCATTGTTATGGTAAGAATCTCTTTCCAAATAGGTGGTAAAATCTAATTTCCTCCGTACTCCATAGTTGATATCATTATGTAATTTTCTAAACCCAGGGATAAAAAGCTAATTTGCCAAGTCTCTATTCTGCCCTGGGGTGTATTTATTCATGTAAATTAGATTGTCTCTTTTTCTAACCTTCCTTGGTACAAGATATGTTCCATCCCTTTTATTAATTTACTTGCCATTCTTATACCTGTTCTGAAACTTTAATGTCCTTCCTGTAATATGATGCCTAAAACTGTAAAGTCCATATTTTCTAGTGTAGCCTCATAGGTGATTTACACAGAGGTAATGGCCTACTGGCATCTTATGTTTTTATTTCCTTTTTTTATGCATAACAAAATTATATTTGTAAAATGGGGACAGAAGGAGTGGAGACAGAACTGCAGTGTGGTTAGGATGCAGTATCAACCCTCAAAAACTTTTGTCTTATGTGGTGTGCTCTGGGCCAATTGTGAAATCAAGCATAAAAAGCAACTATTGAAAAGACGGCCCAGCACTATTATATTTGCCTTAGCTGCTGCCGCTTAGCTCTGAATACAGTTACTTAATTTATCATCAACCAGCAAGGATGATCAATGAGATGGAAATAATTTCAACCTGTTTCCACATTTTGTTCAAATTGTATGCAGCTTGAACTTGGACCAATTATTTCAAACAGGAAGTTAGTCTGATTGGTTCAGTTTCAAGCTGCATATAGTTTACATGAAATTTGCATGCAAGTCAAAATGATTGCCTGTGTTTATCAACCAATACTCCTGAATTCTTCTCCAAATCCAATGTCTTGAGCTATATCCCATCTAGTTTATATGATGCTATGTTTTGGGGGTGGGTTTGCAAAGTTTCATGACCTCTCATTTATCAACATTAAATGTCATCTGCCATTCATTCACCTGCCCATATAGCCATGCTGCTAAGATCATCATGTACAGTAGTATGTCACTATCCTGCTGATTATTGATAATTACTTTACATTACTTTCTAATTCACTCACTACGTTTTCATCCATTAAACTTAACTTAACTTCCTTGTTCATTAAAGTACATTACTGCTAGCAGCAGTTTCTGATTTTCTACTACTCTTTGCTTTTTTTTCCTAAGGCTGTTCCTTATCCACAGACACACACCTTCTTCCCTAGTCCCTCCATCTTCAGATTCTGCACAAGGCTTTTCTAAGAAAAACTCTCAAAAGATTTGCATAGTTCTAGTATATTGCCTTACTTTTATCCAGACTTGCATTTACCGTAGTCTAAAAGCTGACCATGTTGGCCAGGCAAGACCTGTCTTTAGTAAACTGATGCTGATTATCTGAAATGAGATTATTCTGTGCTCTATCATTTTGTAAAGTGCACTTTAGGGAGTGCATGTCATAAAGGGGCTGGGACATTTGGACACCGGGTGAAGCTGAAAAATAGCTCACCCTGCTGCGACAAATTTCCCGGCGATGTTAATTACTATTCCCCCTTTGAAACCAGTCTTTAGTGGGGTAAGACATAATTTGGCTTCTAGCTTTGGCTGGTGGCTGAATTATGGTGGTTTTTTTTTCATAATTTGGGCCCCGGCTTTTGCCCATACCGAAATTGCTCACTGAGCGCCACTATAGCCGTAATTCACATTACAGCCTATGGCATTGCCCAAATCTTGGCGGCACCCTTATTACCTATCAAATACTTTATGATACCTTCAGAGAGTTTACACACAACTGATGTTGATGTGGAGGGAAAAAATGTGCATGAACAGTTTTCTTCTACTGGGCATGTGTGGACATTACTTATGCATGCCCAGTACTGTTGCACTGGTCCACGACCAGTGCTTTTTGCAAAGAGTGTATACCAGTGAATAGTCTCTCCATGTCATGCAATTTCAACAGAATTTGACCAAATTTCGGACTACATCACAATTATGTCTATTGTCACTCATTTAAAGAGAAACTCCGACCAAGAATTGAACTTTATCCCAATCAGTAGCTGATACCCCCTTTTACATGAGAAATCTATTCCTTTTCATAAACAGACCATCAGGGGGTGCTGTATAGCTGATATTGTGGGGAAACCCCTCCCACAAAGAAATTCTGAGTACGTACTCTTGGCAGTCTCCTGTCTGTGAACCTTGCTGCATTGTGGGAAATAGCTGTTTACAGCTGTTTCCTACTGCCAAAAAAACATGCAGCAGCTACATCACCTGCCAACAGTAAAAATTTCACCAGGTAATACATGTCAGAATGTAAATCAGGGATATAAAAGATTTTACAACAGGCAAACACTGACTAAATCATTTATACATAATTATTGTAAAAATGAAGCACTTTTTTTATTACATTATTTTCACTGGAGTTCCTCTTTACATGATCCAATGCCTCTGGCCTTTCCCATTTCCAAATTTTATTTATACAGCCAGCCCTACCAAAGCTTTTACTGTTCAAGAAACAATTTTGAAAAAGGGATTTCTATTTAAAGTAAAATTAAAGTTACAGGTAGAATATATAAGTGAGGTGTGGAAATTACTCTAGATTCTGTATTCATGTAGCAAAAAAAAAAAAAAAAAAAAATCAAGCAACACACTGAAGGGTCTACCCTGAATTTACAGTTTTTCTAAAATGTAAAGTTTTCCTCCAAGAACAGTTTTAAACATGCCATCTGAAAGTGTATTAAATAATACGCCTGGAGTTTACATTTGTATTTACATTTGTATGAAACAAGGATAGTGTAGCTACTAATCCTGTTTTAAAGTCACATAACCAGAAGCAGCCCAACTGAAGGATGGCAGATTTATTTTATTTATTTATTTATTGTATTTATAAAGCGCCAACATATTACGCAGTGCTGTACATTAGTTACGGTAATGCAGATGACAGAATCTATGACTAGGGCTGCGGATGCTTGGTTTAGTATCATCATATTGCTGAGACTGCAAGGGGTGGGGCATTGACTGAAAATTGCTGTTGACAGCTAAGTAAGCCTGTGCAGCAGGAAGTGGCTGGCAAAAGATGCTCATCAATGGGTACATTACAAGAGATATTTTTGACAAAGCTCTGCCACTGTGTGTCTAAACAGAACTATAAAAATGTGTATGAGGAGGTGGGCTTTAAATGAAGTTGGTAGACTTAACAATATATACATGTTATAGCTGAGATGAATGTTACTGAAACAGAGCTAAACCATACATTCTTAATGATGTCATTTAGGTGGGAAGAAAGAAGCTGATGTTGTTTTCCTGGTGGATGGCTCCATGAACTTAGGAAGGGATAACTTTAAGGAGGTCCTTCAGTTTGTCTCCGGGATAGTGGATGCTTTAATTGAAGATGGCGATGCCATTCAGATTGGTCTGGCTCAGTACAATTCAGATGTGACCGATGAGTTTTTCCTAAAGGACCACGATAACCGAGATGTGATCATGGATGCCGTGACAAAGGCAGAGTATAAAGGAGGACGTCTGGCCAGCCTTGGCACAGCTATTCGTCATCTGCAGGACAAGCACTTTGTAAAAGAAGCAGGCAGCAGACTCGGCACAGGTGTCCCTCAAATTGCTTTCATTATCACAGGAGCAAGGTCAGTCAGTGACGGACAGACTGCTGCACTCGCTTTAGCCAGCAAGGGAGTGAAGGTCTTCGCCATTGGAGTAGGAAGCATTGGCGGTGATGAAGTAACTAAAATTGCAAGTGATGCACCTAGTGCTTTCAGGGTGCCCAATGTCCAGGAGCTCTCAGAGCTGAATGAGCAGATCATGATCACTCTAGAGACTGCCCTGCAGAAGAGGAGTGTTTGTCCAGATGCAGTAGGAGCTGTGAAAGGTAACTGAGAGTTTCTTACCATTGTTTCTATGATCAAATTATGTTATTTTTGGTGCAGATCTGTAACATGCAATAGCTTATAGGGATAATTAGTGTGAACACTGAAAGAGCATGTATTACTCCACTATAGATATTAAGGTTTGGTTCCCACTTGAGTCTAAATCCATCTGTTTCATGGAATGGACCACAACAGACCATGTCAATGTATCCTATGTTAACCATAGTATCCATTCAGACTTGTGATGACCCGATATTGTATATAATAAGAAAAAAGAGGGAGCGTGGCACAATAATCACATCACAATTCACAATGTGATGTTTAAAAGGGCCCTGTAGAGTAAATCATGTAATGAAAGCAAACACAGTAGCTTCATGTAGGCCACCAATTGCACTTACAGTCAGTGCTATCAATTGCATGAGCATGATGTGTTAGCATAGTGCATAGTGCAGTATCCCCTGATGCAATATATGACCAGCAGCCTGCTCGCACATCACACCCTGCCCACCTTCCCTTCAGCAGCCCATTCATCTGTACTGGTGGGGGAGAAGGTAGATGGGGTATGACTGCAGACCACTACTGAGATTGTACCTTCAACTGTTTGGGGGGCAGGCCTGGTGGTTACAACCTGAGGTACTATACAGTAAATAGATCCAAAACACACTATGGTTGTCCATCACCCTGAATAATGTACACTGATTAGTACCACTTAAGCTGCATATTCACTACTTGATGGGTCTTAAAGAAAGATCCAATCTGCCATGTCGGTCTGTAGTCATCGCTCGGCGATAAGCGCTGTTTGCCCTCATGCACCTGTACCCACCTCGCGACGTTATGTAAAAGTTGCCAGTCATCAGGAAAATCACCAGGTTGGTACATAGCTTTTGACTCTATCCTCTGAATAGGGCCGGGCCGAGGCAGAGGCGAGAGAGGCTCCAGCCTCAGGGCGCAGTGCAGGAGGGGGCGCACAACTCACTCAGCTATCATTATTCTGTTGTGTTTGAAGCTAAGAAAAATAGGAAAAGGGGATACATGGCAGAGATTGTATGCCAGATAACTAGAGATTAAGGGGTTGGGGCATTGGGGGCCCTCGGGCACCTCTTAGTCTAATAGCAATCAGTGTGTGACGGCTGGGGTGGGAGGGATGGAGGGGCGCACTTTGGTGTCTGAGCCTTGGGTGCTTGAGGACCTTGTCCCATCTCTGCCTCTGATTGACTGAGTCTGCACAATTTTTACACAATCATTTACATCTACAGTGCCCAGTCACATGTCTGCCTGCTACTCAGTACTGGCAATCCTGGGTACTCAACATAGCCCCATCCAGTGTCTTCTCCTTACAACAAGGTTTGTTGAGATTTTCCGATATAGAGAAGATTGTGTATGTGACACTGATCATTGTCTTCAGTGCCCATTTAAAAACAGTTGGAGGAAAATAATGTATAAACATCTAATGAACAGAGAGGAGCAAGGTTAGAATCCAAACTTAAGCTACTGGTGGATACTTGTGTATTGATCACTCAGCGGAACATCAATCATCTCCATTAGATTTTTTTTTATCTGATTTGTTATTCTGCAGAATTATCTTTCACAAACTGTTTTATGTGTATGCAGTGCAGGATTATCCACCAGGAAACCTAGGCAGATGCCTGGCGCCTAGTGGGTGTCAAGGGGCCCACCAGCCAACTTCTCTGACCTCTCTCCACTTCGGTTTATGAAGAAGACCACATGGGCCCTAGATCTACTACCTTGCCTAGGGCCCCATTGCATCTTAATCTATCTCTGTGTGTATGGACACTTTAGCATGCATTGAGGGCAGGTCCACACTTGTCTGGTTCCAGATCAGATCCATGTCAAACGGATCAGTTTTTCTGAAAAACTGATCCGTTTGACACAGATCTGATGTGGATGGTAGGGCACGTTCCGGTCCATGCACGCATCGATCGTGTTGCTGCCCACTTATTGCCACCACCGCTGGTCCTGCCGCTCGGCCCCTTCCACAGCCTGGAGGCCAGCAGAAGCGTGGCTCTCCATAGGCTGCAACAGGCCAATTCTGCCTAGCAGCACGGAGACTTTTCATTGGTTCAGCATGAACCAATGAGAATTTTCTCTGTTGCTGAGGATTCTCATTGGTCTATTGCAGCCCAATTTAGAATCCCCATACTTCTGTCGACCCCCCAGGCTCTTCAGAATGGACCGAGCGGCGGTGATGGATGGCGGGACATGTAAGTATGACGTCACGATGGCGATGGGATGTGGTTAAACCGGGCGGCGCAGATGCAGCGACTAGTTTAGTGAGAGCAGACAGTGTGCGTTCTCATAGGCTTGCATTGGACACGTTTTCCCATCCAGTCCGGGAAAAAGTGTCAAATCTGGACTCTGTGCTATGTTTTCTTTCCATGCAACATGGATCCGTGTGCGATTAGTGTTTCTGCGCGAGTGGGAACGGGTCCTATTTTTAACATAGGATCTGCTTCCAGTGTTTCTGCAAAGATTTAAAAATGTATCCCATGGATACGTTTTTAAAACAAGTGTGAACCGATCCTAAATCCTGATCCTGTAGGCTATGTGCACATTATACCAAATACATGTTATATATACTATATTCACTATAGGGCAATTTGCACATTCACTGGTCCTGCCTGGTCATATAAGTTTATAGCACTTTAATATTATTGTATGTATTGTATGGTGGTCATACTGTGGGTCATCGTGTGGCTACCACTTTTTGTATTCATATATATGCACATTGAGTATTTCTCATCTTAAATACACCTATTTCACTACTGAATCCGGGTTCTGCCCGACTAGGGCTCAGTTACTGAGCCCTCTGAGGAGCTGATACATTAACACAAGAAGGTATTTATCATGCATTGCGGATTTATTATGATGGGGCAGAGGTATTGATGTGTCTGTTTTTTGTTTTTTAATTGCTTTTAACTCATGGATTAATGGTGAAGTACAGCAATTCACATTATCTTGATTAACCAATAAAGATTTATATATTTTTGATAATCTCGATTGCCCGGAGTGGTGCTATTACATAGGGGTTTTCTCTTTCTCTCCCTTTACATATATACTATAGAGAACATGCGGATTAAAAACTCTGTCATCTGTTTTTAGAGTGTAATCTGGAGGTGATTATTGGATTTGATGTCGATGTCACCGCCGGTCAAGATGTTTTCGCATATCAGATACTGCTGAAGCCTAGACTGAAACAGATCCTGGAACGCATTTCCAGCATGCAAAAAATAAGCTGCAGTGGTGACAAAAAACCTTCTGTGAAAGTCGCTGTCTTGTCACAAGGCAGGGTTGGACCTGTTGAGGCATTTGATTTTACAAATTATCAACCAGAGCTGATTGACAAAATCACCACCATGGGAACACGAGGACCTTATTTGCTGAATGCCCGAACCCTACAGACATATCTGAACAAGTTCAAGACTGCTGGAGACCCAAACAGTGTGAAGGTAAAATAATATAAAATATCCTGAGGTACCATGTTTACAATGTGTGCAATGCTTTTAGATTTGCTTTAAATGTAGTTTTTGCATACAATATAAATTGTATTATTAGATATAAGTGAGACAAGCCAGAATGTTTGCATTATACTGACAGCTGGTTGTGTGATATTCAGGTGGTTATCCACATGACCGATGGGGCTGATGTAAACATGGGTGAACTTCAACAAGCTTCTGCTGCCCTCCAGGCTTCAGGTAAGTGAACATGAGATTATTCTTACAATGACCCTGAATCCATGATACTAATAATATGAATGTGAAGAAAACCGTTTATACAATGGAGAAGAAGTTAGAAAATCATAAGATAGTTTCTAGAGTTCTGCATTCAAGGCTCCAAAAAGCATCTGATCTTTATTATTTTAAACAATAATAATACCTCTTTCCTGAGAAACACACATTTCATTTGTCATATCATCAGTGGCATAGATGAGGAGCTTGGGTCCCCAGTGTAAGTTTTATGCACTCTTTTGATATGAAGCCCCAAACCCTACCAAGTACAGTTTCAGTGTCAGAGGTGTAATCAAAGTAAAGAGATGTTTTTTTTTAAGGATTGCCACTATGCAATGCACATATAGAGGTGTTCATTACCATTATAGCACCAATGAAAAGCTAATAAAATGGATGAAGGAGGCCCCTATTTATTTATTTATTTTAATATTTATATAGCGCAAACATATTATGCAGCGCCGTACGGAGTATATTGTCTTGTCACTAACTGTCCCTCAGAGGGGCTCACAATCTAGTCCCTACTATAGTCATATATGTCTATGTATGTATCGTGTAGTGTAGTGCCCCTAGTGTGCCCCTCTAGTCCCTCTAGTCCAGGGGCCCCGATGTGGTCGCAAACCTCTATTGCTGCCCCGGTGTGGTCGCAAACCTCTATTGCTACGCCACTGGATATAATAATATATGCTGACATTCCCACCTGTGATAATACAGCCTCAGAAAATGGATAGTTAAGACCACCCAGAACTGATATCGCAGGCTTTGTGCGATGCCTATGGCTATCTTTTATTGAATTCCTGGAGAGAGCACATGTAGTACTTAGGTGGTTTCCATAAACCCCATTGATTTTGCAAAAAGGAGAGGTTTGAAACATGAGTTAAGTCAGACAATAGAAGAGAATTCCAATAACGACATTTCTGAGAGATTCCAGAAAATTTTAGATAGCCAGCTAGTGTTTATCTCCCTAACATCCACTGTCTTTTTATTAAGCTGTGTTGTAGCCAAGCCTCTCATAGATATTAGATCCATTATTCAAAATCTTTGACCTCAATCAACACTTAGAACAGTGGGAAGTGTTGTACCATGTTCACCAAAAATAAGACAGAATCTTATATTAATATTTACACCAAAAGATGTGTTGGGTATGTCTTATTTTTCCATGAACAACAATCTACATTTATTCTTAGACCAAACCAATTAACATTTATTCAAATATAGTCACATTATCACATTCTAGAATACCACCATTACGCTCCAAAACCTCAAATCCATCATGAATTTATGACTCTATTCCTTTGTCCACGTACAACAATCTACATTGACAGAGAGCCTTGCATCTACCGGCCCTTATTGTTTTCTGTCTCATGGGGTCTTTTGGGGGCTTGCTTTCCTTGCCAAAGGGTCTGACCCCAATTTAAATAGTGTCCTGTCTGGAGACTATTTAAATTGACTTTTTTTTATGAACCATAACTAAAACTTGTTTTTGGAGTGAGGCTTTTTTTTCAAGCATCTTAAAAAAAACTGAAAAATTATGCTGGTATTTTTCGGCATATAAGACACACTTTTTCTCCCCGAAAAGTACCGATATGAATGTCAGGGACTCCCTGTCTAAGTTATTTTTTATAAACCTGCAGCTACAACACAGATCTTAGCGAAACAGATGATGTGCAACATGATCAGTGGTACTGTAGTAATTAAAACTTTTTCTTTGAATTGAATGAGAAAGGACTGGGATTTTCAGGATTTTATAGTTCCCTTTGTCTTTACTGTTGAAGCTTCCTCTTATTTCCTATCCCAGATATAGAGCAGGAAGTATCAGGGAATCTCTGCAGGAGAAAGAAAAATCTCACCTCTGTCAGTGAAAAAGATGATCCAATCATTGATTTGTTCTCAACTTTTTCTTCTTCCTATCATACATTACAGGAGTGAGAGCTCTGCTATTTGTGGGTCTGGAGAGCGCTCCCAAGTTTGATCAGATCATGCAATTAGAATTTGGCAGAGGTTTCACCTACAATAATCCACTAAGACTGAACAGAAGAGACTTGGATTATGAGATAATTGAAGAGCTGGTGAGTCAGTGGTGTCTGAATCACTTTCAATGTTGACTTTTTTCATCATGCAGAACAATTTTTTCACCTTTATTATAACATAACTTTTTTTAATGAAAAATTGTGTTTGTCAAGTGCTCTGCACAGAGCTGGATTTCTGGAAAAGGCCACAAAGAGGAAGAGGGGGCTACACATGGAATTGGATGGGTACTGCTAAGGGGGGGGGGGAGTGTAAATCACACTCATTCAGGGCCCTTCGCAAAAGAAAAACACAAACGCAAGCATTTGCAATTTTTCATCAATTTTGTTATGGTTGCGATTCTTAATTTATCTTTTAACATAAAACAAATCACAGGTAAAACTGCTCCAAAATGTTATTGCGATTTACAGAAAATCGAATCGTGATAGTGGAAAATACTTTTCACGATTCCTATGGTAAAGTAGCAACCCTACCGATTTAAAAACCGCTAGCGTTTTGTGATTTGAAGTAAATCGCTCTCACTGGAAAAGGGCCCTTAGTGATTTGAGAATGTTGTTCAGAACATGTGAAGATTTTGTCGATGGGATAATACAATAATTCAATGTATGATTTAATTGCCTCATTATTTCATGTGATATTTCATGTCTTGGTTACAGGATAATATTGCAGAGAAAGGATGCTGTGGAGTGCCATGTAAGTGTTCTGGACAGAGGGGTGATATTGGACCACCAGGAATTATTGGACTAAAGGTTAGTTTACTGATTAACTATTTAGCCATTATTAACTAAATCAATTTCTTTTTGAAATTATGAAAGACAAATTTGGATAGTGCAAAATCATACTTATATTTTTAACAAAATTTAACAATAATTCAAGTTATGGCTGAGATCTTAAATTTTAAAAAGAAACTCTAGGTTCCTTATTAACTTCACAATAATAATTTAGTAAAATAAAATATACAGACACTTGAGAAAAGTTTTGAATCACTTGATCAAAGTATCAACCAAGCTCCACTACTCCAAAGCAGGTAATATGGGCACCCAATAGACAGCAATGTTAATTGTGGATATTGTGGCATCCAGTGGGTCTCTTGGGCACCGCTGGCGCCTGATACATTTCATGATTAGGTAGTGCAGATATTGGTGGAGGGTTATTTTTTTGTGGCGCAGACACTGATCTTGGCCAATATTGCTGCAGGGGGAATATTTTAGGCTTAGGCACTGATAGAGGAAGGGTTCAAGTGAGAAAATGGTCAGGTCTGGTGATGGTGAAATATTGGCAAAAATTACAAATCTAGTACAGTAATTTATGTGTTGTTTACCAGTTTTGAAATAATGAGGACAACCTTCATTTTTTATGTACTACACTGTCTTTTGTTAACCAAATATAATGTAATAGAGCAAAAGTTTGGAATCTTGTCAATAAAATGAATTCATAAAATGTACCTTAAAGAGGAACTAAAGAGGAACTATAACCATAATTCTCCAACAGACTAGTGGCATTATAAGAACATCTAGGAACAAACGCCTGTTTGAAACAAAAAGTATCAGTTAATGTGCCTGCAGTGAGATCCAACATTGTTTTTTTTATTTCTAAGTGCAGGAGATACAAACTAAGAGCTTATTTATGTGCAGGCTTTATTAACTGTAGGTAGAAGATAGAATTGTCATCAATTTAGACCTTTATCCATGAACTAGTAAAAATATATCCACACAATGGCAGCCCCAGCACTATTGCTCTGTGAATTTTACACAGATGACGGTATTTTGGGAAAAAAGCAGGTAGAATAACTATATAGAAAATCAAGAGAAGGGAAACAGGCTTGTATTGCTTGTTATGCCAGACTGTAATTAATCTGTTGTGCCAGATTAATTACAAAAGGGATTTAAATAAGTGTAAAATGTATACATATTTCTAGTGACTTCAAAATGTTTTTTTTTAGGGTTCACCAGGTCTCAAAGGGCATCAAGGTTTCCCAGGAGAAGAAGGAGGACCGGTAAGTGCTGATACCTTATTAAAGAAGTCTTTTATGCTGAGCACATGTAATGCTCTAACTAGAAGGGATGCTTCATTTTATTCAAAATAATGCAGTTGTCTGAATTTGTACAACACACAAAAGATATATAAGCCGATAACTATTATTTATTATCCACCATATTTTCTAGGGTGAACGTGGTCCTCCTGGTGTGAATGGAACTCAAGGATTCCAGGGATGTCCAGGTCCAAGAGGAGGCAAGGTGAGGTGACCTTTGCCTTTTACTGTTGTTTTACGTAAACTATAATTTTTCCAGAATGATATCTAGCTAATAATATTTGTTATCTTTTCTAGGGCTCACGTGGATTCACTGGCGATAAGGTAAGATAAATTGTTCTATGAAAACAACATACCTCTATGTCCACAGCTGTACATCTCAACAAACACATTATAAGGCAAAAAGAGAGAATCTTAGTTGCTCTACCAACAACACAACAGTCCATTTAGATATCAAAAGCTGATTTTAGTTAAAATACCTACAGTATATGGACATATTCAACTGCACACTCTTAAAGAAAGAATAGCAAGTACTAATGCGTTGGCTGTGTTTTCGTGGAGACATCACTGATTGATTCCTAAGGCTTAGGAGGATGGGATAAGGCTCATTAGGATCCAGGGGATACTTACCTTGGAAGGGGGAAGCCTCTGGATCCTAATGAGGCTTCCCCTTATCGAGGTAACTATCCCCGGGGAGTCTTAAAGAGTCTCTTTAACTCCAAATAAGAAATAAACATATTGGGCCTGATTCAATTCACATTTTCTCCACGTTTTCTCCTGGGGATATTTTTACACTACTTTTTGGTACTTTTTCAATTGCAGTACTAAAAAGTTAAATAATAGTCTACTGTGAGAAAATTTAGGAGAAAAAGTTAAATGAACAGCTTAAATGATACAAAGATGTTACTTTGTCCCTTCTAACTTATCTATATTCTGGCTTAGAGCCATTAAGTTTGTGGAACGACAGGATTCAGCCATAATTACATATGGAAATGGGACATGGTTTGCCGCACTCGTTTAACTTCTTGACCATATCTTTGTGGCACAACCAATTTTTGTAAAACCATAACAAACCATAACATATTATTTTGTAACATTCCACCGTGTTTGCATTTCTCCAGTCTAGAACTTTATACTGAACTGTATCCTCTGTGTATTCTGATTCAGTTTAGGGACTGCAGATATGCCTGGAAAACTGTATAATTTAATCTATGTTTTCTGTAACCCTAGATAGCATCTGTTGGCCATGTTGTTTACTCATTGCTACACAGCAATACTGTACTACTATCGTTAGATATATAAACTAAAAAAAATTCATGCCAACCAAAGTTAGATTATTCTGAGAAGTCACTTAGTTTAGAACTCTATCATTATAAACACACATTGAGAACAATATATTTACTAATACAGAAATCAGTAACATTCAGTTTTGAGTTGTGTTATTGTTGACTGGAAATTATGACATTGACTACATAACAGAAACATGGTGGTGTGGCTGCATACTAAGCTAGCAGAGTTAATTAACCCAAATTGGGTTGTGCAACGTCATATTGGCTCCTGAATATATGGAATGGAAGTTCAACTGCATCCCTTCCCATTATGTCATACCCAACTCTACTGCAACATCTACAGCAGAGGCCACTGAAAGCTCACATGTGGCGAAGAAAATTGCAGGAACTAAAATGTAAGTTTTGGGGGATCTGCCAAGACCTAAGAGGACACCACTTATGAAATGTAAATCTATAGGAATAGTGCTCAGGTTGCAGAATAAAGCAATAAACACATTTTTAAGCTCTTTCTGGTTTTATGCTTCTGTCTGTGTCAAAATGTGTTGCTTTAAAACTACACAGTGAAGTTTCCTAGATGAATACATTGGTTGGCCCAGCATGCCCCATTCTCACACTGTTTTCATTACTGTGATTGCAATGTTACTTATTTTGCCCCAGGGTGAATCCGGAGAATTTGGCTTGGATGGCATTCCAGGAGAAGAAGTAAGTTGTCCATAGATTCTGACAAGACATTCAAGGTATATTCTGCTAAGTTTTGGAGGCTGTAGAATTCAACATGACTTTGTTCCCATTTTAGGGTACAAGGGGTACACCAGGAAGTGCAGGAGACAGAGGCAGCCATGGACCACGGGTTAGTAGTTTACTTTTTTGTCACTTAGCAAATGTATAGACGTTAGTTCTTCTGCATTTGTATTAAAATCTTGAAATATTAATGCAGCACTCATTGTTCTGTATTGATTTGTATTTTCCACCATACAAACTAACTGGCCTCTATACAGCTATAGGTTGCCTGTCTGACACTCTATTTTCTGTAGGGAGAGAAAGGCCAGAAAGGAAACAGTGGAGAGAGGGGAGAACCAGGTCTTCGTGGTGATCCGGTAAGAACCTTCTAATATCATATTACTCTAGTATGTTATCCGGTGTTAGTCATGGAGAGAATCTGTAGACATAACAAAAGCATTTGTATATACTTTTAATGACTAACTACAACTTTTTTTTTGCAAGCTTTTGAAACTCTAAGTTTCTTCTTCAGGCAATATACAGAACTGAATCGGTTCTGGATCAGTTGTGTTTTTATGTAAATTTGACCACTTCCCTCAACACCTGCTATTCCATTTAAAATCATGGTCCCTAAGCAGGATGAGCATAGCCCCTTCTTTTTTCTATGTATTTTTTAACAGCCATTGTGGTCTGGCTGAAGGCTGTAGTTCTCTTGTCCCCTGTGCCAGTACAGCCCTTTTATCGAATTGTGTAAGTATTGCTGTTTGTTGCTCCTGGGCAATCTTAGACTGATATTTGTGCATGCTTGTGTTCCCTAGAATGGTTGAAACAGACAGGTCTTAACAGGAATCCCTGGTCATGAGCATAAAATGTTTGCTTGCGTGCTGACTAGTATAGGTAGAGTAGGGAACCTTACCGTTAACGGCGGGACCTCATCACTGGTGTAAGGGTCTAGTACACAATGCTATTGCATGCAATCCATTTTGGAAGCTAAAGACCCCTTTCGTCAATTGCATAATTTTGCAACCTAGCTGTTTTTAATGCTACTGGTGTTCCAGCTTGATGTGAGTGTCGTGAGTGCAGAGGGTTAATTACTGTTTGTATGTCCCCTCAGCACCTGCTATTCCATTTAAAATCATAATCCCTAAGCAGGATGAGCATAGCCCTTTCTTTTTTTGCCTGGATCAGAACTATTCTGATCCAGTTCTGCACCATGCCTTAAAGAGACACTGAAGCGAGACTAAATCTCGCTTCAGGTCTTATATATAGCAGGGGCACGTGTGCCCCTGCTAAAATGCCGCTATCCCGTGGCTTAACGGGGGTCCCTTCACCCCCAACCCACCCCCCGCAAAAGTTGGTCGGAAAATGGTCGCTCGTATTCTTCTTCCTGGAGGCAGGGCTAACGGCTGCAGCCCTGCCTCCAGTCGCGTCTATCAGACGCGCATCGCCGCCTCTCCCCCGCCCCTCTCAGTGAAGGAAGACTGAGAGGGGCGGGGGAGAGGCGGAGATACGCATCTGACAGACGCGCATGGGGCAGGGCTGCGGCGGTTAGCCCTGCCCCAACCAGGAAGCGCTCCCCCGCTGCACGGAGGGGGTTTGGGGGGACAGGGACCCCCGTTAAGCCGCGCTATAGCGGCGTTTTAGCAGGGGCACGCATGCCCCTGCTAGCTATGAGGTCTGAAGCGAGATCTATTCTCGCTTCAGACTCTCTTTAAAGAGACTCTGTAACATTAAAAAGATCCCCTGGGGGGTACTCACCTCGGGTGGGGGAAGCCTCCGGATCCTAATGAGGCTTCCCACGCCGTCCTCTGTCCCACGGGGGTCTCGCCGCAGCCCTCCGAACAGCCGGCGACTGTGCCGACTGTCAGTTCAATATTTACCTTTGCTGGCTCCAGCGGGGGCGCTGTGGCGGCTTTCCGTTCCGAACTACACGGAAATACCCGATCTCATTCGGGTCCGCTCTACTGCGCAGGTGCAGGACACTTGCGCCTGCGCAGTAGAGCGGACCCGACGGCGATCGGGTATTTCCGTGTAGTTCGGAGCCGACAGCCGTCAGAGCGCCTGCGCAGGAGCCAGGAAGGTAAATATTGACGTCACCACTGCACGGACTCCACGGAGGGCTGCAGCGAGACCCCTGACGGATGGAGGACGGCATGGGAAGCCTCTTTAGGATCCGGAGGCTTCCCCCACCAGAGGTGAGTACCCCCCAGGGGATCTTTTCATGTTACAGTTCCTCTTTAAAGAGGAGCTGTCAGCAATACTATCTAAGAAAAAACAACAACACATATATAAGTAGATGAATACTTGCTCTACTTACATAACTTATGTATTGCACTGTACATGTTTTGATTTTACTGATTTTTCTGTAGTAAAAAAGAGAAAATCCTTCTTAGGATTCTCCTTTTTAACGGTTTCTATTTTGAAGCCAATGCTGATGTCATTTCCTTTCTTACTCTCCTCTGCCTGATTGTGTATGCATTGCCCGCATTCATCCCAGTCTTTAGTCACTCCCACCAGCTCTGCAATAGAAAGTGCATTGTCTCAGCATGAGAAATATCGGCCAATCAGAGAGGAACAGAGGTGTGGGAGGGGAAAACAGGAGAGAAAGAGGCTTCAGCCAATCAGGCTGCATTAGTTTAGTCTGATTGGAAAGTAGAGAAACAAAAAAGGACAACCCGGCATGCCCTGCAACTTCCTGTGTGTGGCAGATGTACCAAATAAGAGCCATGGAAACTGGGCAATATCATTTTATGGATAAGACAACTAAGAGTGATTTTTAACTTTTGGATTGCCTGGTTAGTATCCTTAATACTTACAAGATAAAAATAAAGAATCGATTTTTGATTTTATGCCCGACAGCTAGACTTTAACCATTTAAGCCTTTTGGACATAGCTGCTACGTTTAAAAGGCTGCTGCACGCTTCCACACGCTCCCGTGCCGAGTTCCGTTAGCCCGGAGATAAATGAATGGGAACGCAGTTCCCATTCATTGATCTAAGTCCCCATTAGAAAGAACGACGGTTTCTTTGAGAAGCCGCGATCATTCTAAGTTCTACGTTCCCTCGGCACTTCCTGTAAGCGTACAGGTTACGCTTGCAGGACGCATTAAAAAAACGCGCATTAAAAAAATGACTGAGACCATCTTGTGGCCAAATAGTAAAACTACTTCTACATACTTTTTTTGTAATAAATAGACACGCAATTACATTTAAAATGAACAGTTTACCTCCCACACGCTCCCAAAAATACCCAAATATTGTTTTTAATTAAAAGATAATTACAACTAAAAAAACCCAAAACATAAATAGACCTAAATTTCTAGACTTATACTCGAGTATATACAGTATTACTGTTACAAGCTGGTAGATCGGGCATTGTAAGGTGTTTCTAAGGTTAGATTTCTAGTAAAAAAATTATCTGTGTTTTATTTTGCTTGTGATTTTATGAATTTTACAAAAATTAGATTTAAGGTTTGCGGAGTTTAAAAAGTAATGTGTAAGTGGTGCCAAGACCACCTTCTGTTGCCACTGATCTGTAAATCGCCACTCTCCATGCTGGTTTCTACATGAGCAAAATATACTCAAATAGATCAGTTTCCCTAAAGATGCCCAAAAATATGAATATGTTTAGAGCTGATGCAGCATGTTCAGCACACATTGGCAGTTTAGACCTGTTTCATGCAGGACTTAATTAATCATCAAGTCATGTCATGATGAATAATGTGGTAAAACTTAATTCAAAATGCGGTAAACGCTTGATTTCATGCACATTATCAAAAGTAAAAAAGTTAGTTCTCTTGGAAACTAATTCTTTGTATTCCTTTTATGTTTTTCTTTAGGGTGAAACAGGAACTGACTCCACTCAGAGAGGGCCAAGAGGCTCAAAAGGAGAAGCAGGAAGCGTGGTAAAGTATCTTTGATTATTGGCTGACAATTAGAAGAGCAAGTTATCGTATGTGAAAGTGCATGGCGTTCATTCACTCTGTTGCATACTGTACATTCAGGCTTAAAGTGGATCTGAACTCAGAACTTTCCCTCTGCTCTAATGCTGGGTACACACATTAAGTTTTTTTCAGTCGATTCTGCCATTCCATCGATTTTTGATTAGTTTTTCTGCTCGATTTACCGCGCAATTCTCTTATCTTTCCTTATAAGTTTCCATTCACTTCTATGATAAATCGAGCGGTAAAACGATCGAGAGTAATCTCGGACATGACAGAAATTATCAATTGAACGCATCTATCGAATGAAAAAAACTTAACGTGTGTACCTAGCATTAAAGATTAGGGACAGTATGAAAACAATCAAGTAAAAAAAAAATGTTGTTGCAATGCAAAGAAATCCAATGTACTTGCAGGGAGCAAAGGAAGGGTTAAAGCATATGTCTTTCCTGTACAACTAACACTGAGGTGCTGTGAGTTATGCCTACTGATTACACACTTGTTACACTCAACTGCAACTAAATAAACAAACACAGTTCGGTGCAGTTTATTTCTACAGCATTTCTATGTCGAATGAACACTTTTCAGGCTGCTCTTTGCAAGAGTTCGGGTTCACTTAAAGCTGATTAGATCACTGAGCACCTGTAGGAGATGGGTAATGTATATGCAGATGATTAGGTCAGACTGACTAAAAGTAGTGCTTTGGGTGTGCCATTCAATAAGTAGTTAACTGTTGTCCTGGTTGCAATTAAGCAAATGTTTAATCATCATATTGGCATATTTGAATACCAAGATAGCTCATGGTGACTCAGAACCACTAGGAAAGTATCAGGGGCTCAGAGAGACCAAAAGCCTCCTTACTAAAATAAATAAATAAAAAAGCAAGCTACAGTATGCTTAATATGCATTTGCATTCATAAAACAAATACCTACTGTCATATCTGAAAAGTCATTGCTGACTGCAAACTAAAATGGTAATTTTTACTAGGACTAGCAATTTGTGCCTACTGCGCCTGGTACAGCTCATAAATATGTTTTGGGCACCGAAGTAAAGTTAGACCCTAACTGTGTCAGAACAGGGTAATGGAAGTGGCCTTGGTATATCGAAAGGAGGAGGTTAATTTCAGGTACAGGACTTGTGGAATTCAAAGATTAGGCACAGCTTGGTGGGGGAGGAGCAAGGGAATAACTATGGCAAAGCAGCCCCTGCAACCAAATAGGGGCCCAGGGATGTCTGGACACAGGCAACTTACCTTCCTTGGCTAGTAGCCCCACTACTAACCCTCCATCCTGATACAAATGTCTGTCCTACAGGTGTTCCTGTGGCCACATTTGTTATGGGGTGTGGAGATAATGATGGCCACATTTGTTATGTGACCCCTGGCAGATGGTCCTCCAGGCTTTGTGGGTCACCAAAGGGAGGCAAAGGAAAGGAATTCAAATGTTGGAAGGACTCCATTAAAGTTCTGAGGGGTGGGGGGGGGGGGGTCCAAAACAACTGACGAACAAGAAGTATGCTGCTAGTCACTAGGCCGTGTTGGGTAAGCAGTCCCATAGAAATGGTGGGATTTGGATGTCTACTGTTTATGGTTAGCCTCTGGCCACCAGAAATCCGGTGAATCAAAAGCTTAGATTGATTTTTTCTTTTTGCATAGCTAAAATTCTGTTTTCAGCATTTAGAATCTAAATAACATTTTAAAGATATTTAAGTATTTGTTAATTGACAGCGTCCCAGAGATATCAGCTGGAAAAATATAGAACAGAGATAACACCGATTCTTATTACCTCAGTGAATGACTCCAGGCAGAGAGACGTCCATGCAGGAGACAATAACTGCAAATAACAGCAAAAACACAGGGCAGGATAAACCAGGCTTATGGAGACCCTGTAACTATTTGGCAGAGCTCAGTATTATTATACAAATTTTAGCTTTTTGCGGTTGAACTCCTCAAGTCAGAGCAATCTTTTATTGCTGAAATATGGTAACATTCTGATAAACAAAGAAAGGATGTTATTTACTCCCACTTCCTGCTAGATAAACATATTTCTTTATCAGGCTTGCTAAATACAATTTAGATTTTGTAAAACAGAAGGTAGCTGGCAAGTTTTTGACTTATTTTGGCTGTATATCCATGATTTAACGAGTACAGTAAAACACTTATTAAACTCATTGAGATAAAATAGAAA
Organism: Hyperolius riggenbachi; assembly: GCF_040937935.1. NCBI lineage: Eukaryota > Metazoa > Chordata > Amphibia > Anura > Hyperoliidae > Hyperolius > Hyperolius riggenbachi. The sequence goes on along the minus strand of NC_090652.1, from coordinate 226,943,514 downwards.
AAATGTTTGCTTACATCACAGGAAAAGAGATAAAGTTTGACAAGTACAACTGCTAATGTGTAACTCCTTGTATACGAGAAAGGGCAGTAATCCTAATTGTGTATGTCCTTGCAAACCTAAATTCAGGTATGCATGCCTTGGTAATGTAATTGTAGCAAATGGGTTGTGACATTGTATCTGCCCATTTAGAGGAATCATTGCCAAAGAGATGTTAGAAAGACCCACAATTCCCCTGAACAGGAAACTCTCCTGATTAATTTCAAGGACACCTAAACAGACAATAACACCTGCAAAAATGATTGCACGTGCCAAGTCCACTAATGAGAAGGCTGCCATTTGTTCAACGCTTACCGATATAACCCTTTCTCCCAAACCGAATGTAATTTTGAGGGGGCTTGGGAGAGTCTAAATAAGCCGAATGTAATTTTGAGGGGGCTTGGGAGAGTCTAAATAAGTAGATTCATTTAATAGTCAGATGCCAAAGCAGCTGTCAAATTGTACTTGTGGTCTATGACATTTTTCACATTTTGTCAGAAATTAATTAATCCAAGCCTCTTCTTGGATGCATTAATATAGAAGAATAACTATGCCTTAATTGCGAGTTCATTCAAAATGAAATTTTTACATATGCTTTTCATTGTTGGTGGATTCCTAAAAATCTAATTCTTATGTTTTTGAAATAAAAGAAAATCTGGAACAAAGCAAAAAGTAATGACCAAATATTTTAGAGCAGGAAGTAATAATGTTTTATTCCACTGTCGACAGGGAGAGCCTGGAAGAGACGGTTTACCAGGAGTCGCTGGAGGTCAAGGGAAAGCTGTGAGTACTAATAAAGACTTTTTTTTCTGTAAGTGATCTGTATGAGTGTACATATATGTAGGTCTGACTTGTATCACATGAGGAATTCTGGGAACAGAATGGCAGAAAGGTGTATTTCAAAGGTCAATCAGTTTCAGAACACTTATCACATTGATATTTTTTATCTAATGGTATTACCAGAGCTGTGATTGCCATAAGACAACAAAGGCATTTGCCTAGGGCCTGTGGACACAAGGAGACCCAGCTGTATCCACCATGTTTAAATGGGCATATGTAGTCCCAAATCTCATGAAATTGTTAGTAGTTCAGTAGCGTATTAACAACATACCCACAATCACAGGATTTTTCCCATTTGTTACTGTAATAGCACTGTTCCCTGCCTTTCTGCATGCATATGGGTTCCGACTGCTGTACCAGTCTTAGGCTCCCTGCACACTGCAAATCCGTTTTGCGATTCCGATTTGCAATTCCGATTTTCCCTAAATGCTATCAAAAGAAAAACGCAGAAAAAAGGAAGCATTCAGTACCAATTGAAAATCGGAAATCGTAATCGCATGTGAAAATCGATTAAAAATCAAAATCGGAATCACATGTAGTGTGCAAGGAGCTTTATGGTTACACACCACATGCGATGCAGTGACATCACTTCCAGAACTGCCAACATTGCACAGCAGCCAAACTTTGGAGCAGACGCAGAGGCAAAGAGAGGAGCTATCACAGTTTGCCAGTGAGGGTGCAGAGATGAGAGTTTTGGACATGTTTCTTTAGACAACTAAGCTACTGATTATTTCAATAGGATTGCGATTTCCCACCCCATCTGAACATGGTGGGAGTGGCTGGTCCCCCTGCCTCATAAGTTTGTACAAAAACTTCCAGAAAAAAAAATTGGTTGATTCAGTCATGTTTTTTATGGTGATTATGATAACTGAGGGTGTGCCTCTTATATTGTATAGAATCCATTTTATGACAGAACCTTTGGGCCACCTCTATTTCCATCCTGCCATCTTGTGCGTACCTTTTCTTTCTCCATCTCCCCCTCTCTCTTTTCCCCACTCCCCCGTCTTGTTTCTCTTTCTCTCTCTCTCTCTCTCTCTCTCTCTCTCTCTCTCTCTCAGTGCTGGGCCGAAATTACGCATGAGCGTAATTACGCATCGTAATTCAATGTAAATTTACGCGTAAGCGTTACGCGTAACTTACGGTCTTACGCGTAATTATTTACGCGTAAGACCGTAAGTGGTATCGTAATTACACTGTCTACCGTAATTGCTAGGCATGCGTAATTTTACGAACACTTACGCGTAATTTTACGCGTAATTACTAACGTAAAATCTCCCATTTTCTAAGAGTAGCCAATCAGTCAACATCCTAAGCAACCAATAGTATCTTCTCCCGCCCTTCAGTATAAGCGTACGTTTTGACGCATACGAATGATATGTACGCAATAACTGTCACATTGACGGCTATTGCGTACATATCGTCCGCATGCGTAAAAAAATACGCATTAATTGGTATTACGGCACTACGCATAACATTGTAGTGTAAGCGCCTTCATTACGGTATCCTTACGCGTAATTGCGTAAGTTTACGCGTAATTACAGTGATGTACCGTAGATAATTTCCTACGCCGTAACCGTAATTGCGTAATGCGTAATAGCGTAAAATTACGCGTAATGATCCGTAAGCGTAGATTTTTCCATTACGACCAGCACTGCTCTCTCTCACTTGCTTGGCTTAGAATAATGTAGGAGAAGCCCTACCTTTAACTTACACCTCATTCTTAGACAGTAGTTTAATTTTGAGGGAAGGTGGGTGGGGATGTGCCACAGTTACTACACCCCCTTTTTATCAATAGGGCTATAAGAAAAGCTTTAATGCAGAACTGGTAAGAGAGGAGTGGTTATACTAATGTACCAGGAAGTATAGGATAAGAACACACAGCACTGGAACATCTCTACAAACAAGTACTAAAGCTGTATACAGTTACACCTTACACATAGCAGACATTGTTTTCTCCCACATGTATATAAGAAAAAGGCCAATTGTGGCTTTGTCCCTGATGTATATTAAGAAACTGAAAAAAAAAGTATTTGTTTTTGCTAAATTCCCAGAAACATTTTCTCTATGCAAAATCTAAATGGGCCAATCACTGCAATTGTATAAAGGTGGGCACTAACAGTACAACTAGCAAAAAATCATTAAAGCGATCAGATCATTTTGATCGGATGTGATCCGATTGGTTGTAAATAATCTCCATTGATGGGTACAATCAATTATAAACGATTGGATTTTCATCAGACAAAAAATTGGATTTTCTTGTCGGTTGTGATAGATGGGAAGCAAAGATTGGTTCATTGATGGTATAGGGAACAATGTATTGCGATCAGGGGTGTAACAATAGGGGATGCAACTACTTCATCCACAGGGGCCCGGACCCTCCCTGGGACCCGCTCAGGGCTGTTTTGGGGGGCTGGTGGGGTCACAGCATGAGGGGAGAGCTTGGCCACACATCGGCAGGGAGGGGGGATGGAGCCCCCTCACCTCTGGCTCTCCCCTCTGTGCTTCCCTCCAGCTTAAATCTGTGTCTGTGCAGTGGCGGGCAGCGGGCTTATACACATACCTTCCTTGCATTCCACCGCGGATGCTCCTCGCTCTAGTGTTTCATGTTACTTCCTATATAAACACAAGGAAGGTATGTGTATATGCCCGCTGCCCGCTGCTGCACAGACACAGATTTAAGCTGGAGGGGAGAGCACAGGGAAGAGCCAGAGGTGAGGGGGAGTGTCTCCCCTCCCCGCTAATTTAACATGCTGCGACCTCTCCAGCCTCCCAAAACAGCTCTGAGTGGGCCCCAGGAGGGGAGGGCTCGTTGGAATTCTTGCAGGGGGCCCTGGTGGGTCATAGTTATGGCCCTGATTACGATATTTCACTTCCGATCAGAATTATCGCTCAAAGAATTTTTATCACGAAGTTGGATCGTTAGTGGCCAACTTAAAGAGAACCCGAGGTGGGGTTCTCACAATGCAATCCACATACAAAGGCTGGGTCTGCCTATACTGCCCAACTCTGTTGCTATTTCAATCCCCCTAAGCCCCCCCTGCGCTCTGCTATCCCCCATAAAGCACAGCCGCGCTGGCGACACGTACACTGTCACAGCGGGCTGTGTTTACCTCTGTACTGTCAGTCTGCCGCTACCCCGCCTCCTGCATAGCTCCGGTCCCCGCCCGCATCCCTTCCCTCCCCGCTGATTGGAGGGAAGGGACGCGGGTGGGACCGGAGCTATGCAGGAGGCAGGGGAGCATGCAAAGTGACAGTACAGATGTAAACACAACCCGCACAGCGCGGCTGTGATTTATGGGGGAATTGTAGAGCGCAGGGGGAATTTAGGGGGATTGAAATAGCAACAGAGGCTGGGCAGTATAGGCAGACCCAGCCTCTGTACGTGGATTGCATTGTCAGAATCCCGCCTCGTTTCTCTTTAAGAATGAGTCTAAATTAGAAAATTGAAAAAAGCCTATACAAATCTATAAAAGGAAATTAAACCATAAATAAAATCTAACTCTTAGATTATTACAATAAAAATATTTTTAAGAACCCTATATGTTTTATTATGATCAAAATATTTTTAAGAACCCTATATGTTTTATTTTTAATATTACAATTCTCAAAATGACTCACTTACCAGTACTTTCCAGAAGAGTATAATTGGGTTATCTCATGTCCATAGAGACTTATTTAATCTTCCTTTTGTGCACCATTAGTTCTATATTTTAACATATTATTTTGCTTTCTTTTTTCATTAATTTATGATTTCCTTTTTAATGTTGCGTTGCAGGGATCTCAGGGACGCAGAGGACCACCTGGAGTTAAGGTAAGTGTCCACATCTTACTAATATTATAAATATGAACGTTTGAATGTTTGTATGTTTGTTACTCGATCACGCAAAAATGGCTGAACGGATTTGAATGAAATTTGGCACACACATAGTACATTACCTGGAATAGCATATAGGATACTTTTTATCCCCATATCAAAAATTGGGTGGGGACAAATACAAATTTCACTGGGAAAATGTCAACTGCAGCTATTCTTACACTGTTAATGGTGGGGTTTTCAAACTTTGCACAGTTGGTCATTAGGTGACTTGAATTAATATTCATAAAAGTGGGTGGAGCCTACAAAAGCCAATCAAAATTCACCTATTGATTTTCAAGGGGAATATTTAATGCACATTATTGATGCCAAACACTGCAAAGATCACAAACTTGGTCATTAATTAATTGTGTGTGAGGGTTAGAAAAGGAGGCACAGCCAACACCAGCCAAATACATAAAAGGGCAATGCCGGGTCATAAGTGGGCGGAGACAAATACAAATTTTACTGGGAAAATGTAAACAGCAGCCATTCTTACACTGTTAATGGTAGGGTTCTCAAACTTTGCACAGTTGGTTACTGGGTAACTGGGATTAATATTCAGAAAAGTGGGTGGAGTCTATAAAAGCCAATCAAAATTAACCTATTGATTTTCAAGGGGAATATTTACATTGCTGCCATTCTTGCACGTTAATGGCACAAGCCTCAAACCTGGTACAGTTGGTCATTGGGGGACTGGGGTTCAAATTCAGAAAAAGTGGTGGTACCACAGCCAATCAGATTTGTTTCATTTCAATGCAAATTATTGATGCCAAAGACCGCAAAGCTAACAAACTTGATCATTGAGTAATTGAGTAGTTGTGTGTTAGGGTTAGGAAAAGTGGGTGCAGCCAACGCCAGCCAAATACATACCCGGGCAATGACGGGTCATCAGTGGGCGGAGATAAATACAAATTTCACTGGAAAAATGTAAACTGCAGCCATTCTTACACTGTTAATAATAGGGTTCTCAAACTTTGCACAGTTGGTCCCTCGGTGACTGGGATTATCACCTATTGATTTTCAAGGGGAATATTTAATTGCTGCCATTCTTGCACTGTTAATGGCACAAGCCTCAAACAGTCGATCATTGGGTGACTGGGGTTCAAATTAAGAAAAGGGGGTGGAGCCACAACCAATCAGATTTTTTTCATTTCAATGCAAATTATTGATGCCAAAGACTGCAAAGCTCACAAACTAGGTCATTGAGTAATTGTGTGTTAGGGTTAGAAAAAGTGGGCGGAGCCAACACCAGCCAAATACATACCTGGGCAACGCCGGGCCATCAGCTAACATTGATATAAACCCTGTTTGCACCCATATTACATTTATTTAATTTCATTACAATGATTAGGTATTGTAAATTCTGACTAGTTTTTCTCTTAATGACAGTTTATGATAGTTTGCTTCTGGGATGTTTGCTTATCAATTACTTTAGACCATTTAGTTAATTTAGGCTGAATATTTTTTTGGTTCTTAGGTTGCCTGTTCAGTTTTTGCCTATAGTATAAATCACATTTTAAATAAAACCAGTCACTTCTGTTACAGATAAAATAAAGGCCATTTCAGTATTATGATAGGTCCTTACCAAGGGCATACACTGTTCAGAAATATGATTGTTCCAGATTGTTATCAGCTAGCAGATTGGTGCATGTTGGGCATGGTGAAGGTCAGAGGACAACAGAGTGTAGCAAAATCTGCTAGCAGATTGGTATATGTAGGATTTCAGGGGGTTGGAATAAGCTCCATGTAAGTAAATGGGATTTTTCTTTTACTTAAGGTTTCCCTTAAAGCGGAATATAACCCTGCATTTCAACTTTGCTCTAAAACATTATTTACAGCATATTATATGCAAAAAGCATTTTTTTTTTACTAGACCAGCATTGGAAGGGTTACACACAGAGGTTTTAAGTTCCGTGCAGACGTTCAGATAGTTACATTCTATTTAGTTAGATGTATCTATTGATAAACAGTTACACACTCTTTGGCTGTCCTCCAAGCTCCTTCTCAGTGAGAGAGATGAGTCACAATAAACACTTAAAAGATACATATTTGTAAACAAAAAGTATCTAACTGAAGTTCGGATGCGTCTGCAGAAATCTCTAGGGACTTTAAAGCCCTGTGTAACCCTTCCAATGCTGGTCTAGTAAAAAAAAAAAAATGCTGGTTGCATATAATATACTGTAAATAATGTTTTAGAGCAAAGTTGAAATGCAGGGTTATATTCCGCTTTAAGATGGTATTAGCACTGAAATGCCAATTGTTATGAGAAAGTCTTAAACTAAGATTTTAATAAGACCTCAGAACATTACAACATTTTTCAAACTTATTTGGTTGTGTTTTACAGCAGGGAAGAATAAAGACAAGACAAATAACATTTATATTGCGCTTTTCTCCTGGCGGACTCAAAGCGCCAGAGCTGCAGCCACTAGGACGCGCTCTATAGGCAGTAGTAGTGTTAGGGAGACTTACCCAAGGTCTCCTACTGAATAGGTGCTGGTTTACTGAACAGGCAGAGCCGAGATTCGAACCCAGGTCTCCTGTGTTAGAGGCAGAGCCCTTAATCATTACACCATCCAGCCACTGTAAGACATGTCCGTTATGACCCCTACTTCCTCCTGGACCTGTAGGTGGGGATGACAAGGGTGCTTTGTAAGGAGGAAGGTTTTCTGATCCCCTCTTTTAACACACCCCTATGTCAAGAGCTTTGTGGGCCAGTATGTGGCAGCAAAGCCCCACACTGGCATGCTCAACCATTCTGGCACTACCAGCTTGCACAGGAAAGGTAGACATACCTTCTGTATACATGCATATAGTCCATTCACAGCAACCACAGGTACTTTGACATCATATTCATTGCAATGATTTAACCATCTTCATTGCACATTCTTGCCTGTTTATGTTCTGGATGCAGTAGCACAAGCCGCTGCAGTCAGTACTGGACAGGAAGCACTGAGTGAGCGTATCTGCCTGCTAAAACCTAACAGTTCCAGGGATGTTAAATGAGAAACACTGCATATCTAGCATATCATTCAGTGTGCAAATTCTCTGCAGTTCTAGGAGAGAGGCTCAATGTAGAAGTCTTAAAGTGATACTTAAAGGCAAACTGAAGTGAGTAAAATTATTTAAAATAAACACATGATGTAGCTGCAAATGAATATTACATACTTATCTCGCCGCCAGTTCCTCTTAGAAGCTCACCATTTTCTTCTTACAGTGATCCCTTCCAGTTCTGACAATATTTTGTCAGAATTGAAATATATCAGTTGCTTGTCAGTCTTATATCAGCAGCTGTCAGTTACAACTGAATGTGCAAGGTAATGTCGATGTTTCCCTATGGCTCAAGTGGGTGATATTACAGTTTAACAGTATGCTGACCAGGAAGCGGTTATGGGGTATTGACCATTTTTAAAATGGAGGATGGAGATCTCAATTGTTCAGAGTGGACAAATGGGAAGCAGGAGAAGAGAAAAAGATTGAGTAGTAGACTACACAGGAGTTAAGTATGACCTCTGTATGGTTATTTTGACTTTTTATTTTCAATTCAGGTTCTCTTTAAGTGAAAATAAACTGATGAGATAAATAATTGTATCTATCCTCCTACTTCTAAAAATGACTTTTAGATATCTCAAAGTTTTATGTTATGTTTAAAAACTTAAAAAAATAGATTTATTGTATTGTTTTAGCTCAATGAAACAGTCCATCCCTTATCTCTGAATGCTAAAATATATGAACTATTGACCTTTTTATCTATCCCCTTCTCCCAAATGCTGAGTCCTCTGCCAGGAAAGCAGTAATTCCTTATCAGTGAAGAAGGCTATAGTCATGACTGGAGAAAAACTGTTCCAAGCTGAATATTAACTCTTAAGAAAGCCAGCACATTTATTTGTGTGCTATGCACTGTACTTACATATGTCTATTTCATAATGTCACATGTCACTTAAGATTCCCTTTAAAGAAAACCTAAGGTTCCATACTTAACTGAGACTTCCCTAAGCCCCCTTGAGGCCGCGTGTCCCTCGCCATCTCCCCGGTGGCTTGTGTCACCCGCAATAGTGGCCGAAAGCCTGGCTGAGTCGCGCTTTGTCGCGAATGCGAGAAGCGTCTCAAGTACCATACTTACCTGGAGCTTCCTTAAGCCCCCTTGAGGCTGCTTGTCCCTCGCCGTCTTCCCAGGTGGCTCCTGTCACCCGCAATAGTGTTCGTAACCCTGGCCGAGTGGCGCTAAGTTACTGATGCGTGGCTTGGCCAGGCGCGCTCCCCTGTTGCGCTCCCATCCCTGGGAGTGTTCTGCACCTGCGTAGTAATACTGTGCAAGCACAGAACGCTCTCAGCCATGGGAGCACAACGAGGGAGCGCGTCTGGCCAGGCCACGCATGCGCGATGTAGAGCACTTGGCCGGCTTTTACACACTATTGCGGGTGACAGGAGCCTCCGGGGAGACAGCAAGGGACTCAGCGTCCTCAAGGGGGCTTAAGAAAGCCCCAGGTAGTTTGGAACCTGAGAGGCTTCTCCTCTATGGTACACTTTAAACACAGTACTAGAAAGTTGGAACTTTTAATTCCTACTCTGTGCAGGGAAGTACAAAGCCAACTGTATGGATGCAAAGTGTAAATTGTGGAAAGTACATATGGTTACCGTTGCCTGCAAAAGACTAAAATGGAATTGTTTTGTCAGTCTATGGACAGCTGTGTGTAAACTGATATGGAAAGATAGCTTTCCGTAAATACTTAATGGTTTGTGCAGCCATTATTTATGGGTAGGTTATGTCCTTTTACTTGAAAGCGCAGAAGCAGATTTATATATTTTTATTGTGATTGACATTTTAAGCAATGTGGTTCACAAAATGTAATGACTGCATTATTAATAGAGATATATACAGTATACTTCTCTGTGTCTACATCAATTGCTAATTATATTTTGAAGCCTAGAATGGAACATTATTAGATCATGTGGTTGTTCACTCAGAAACCACCAGTTTTTGCATGCCTGTAATTAAAGCAAAGTGCATTCATTTAAATTGTTAACTTTATTCTTTAGGGTAACAGAGGAGGTGCTGGAGTTCCTGGTGGGGTGGGAGAGCAAGGACTGAGGGGCCCTCAGGCAAGTATCTAGGATGAAAATAAAATGAGGTCCATGCATTGTTATCATACCTTCATGCTGGATGATGTGTCTCTTATTCAGGGTCCACCAGGGCCACAAGGCTCACCAGGCACAAGAGGAGAACAAGGCGTTCCAGGACCAAGGGTAAGATACGATAACCATATCCAAACTCTAGGAAAAGTAGACCAAAAGTAGATGTTATCAGTGAACAGTGAGCTAGAATAACCAAAGCTATGAACAACTTGCATTCACTATGTTACAGCAGTGATAAAGAGAGTTACCACTGTACTCTAAGTTGGTGTGAAGCACAAACACGTGCTCTTCTGCTTAGGGTGTCCTTATTCTGATTGCCAATGTCACTACACAAGAGAACACAGTGCCAATAATGATGCTCAAATGACCTGAATTCCATCAGCTTGGTCTAATGTGTCGATGCAAAAAGGTTTTGTGAAGTCTGGACTAATATACCAGTAATGGCTGATGATACAAAAGTAATTCAACAGAGACTTATTGGTGGTGGTCTGTTTGCTATTGCTGTCTTATTATTAAGTACCATAAGCAATAAAGAAGACATACGGGATGTATTTACCAAACACAAGCTATAGTCAGTTCAGGTAGTATGGTTATAGAGCATGGACAATGACCAGTGTGACAGTGGACTGACTGTTTTGTTTTGTATTCCTATAGGGGCCAGGAGGCACTCCCGGACCGGTTGGTGATCGTGGTCGGCCTGGACAGCTTGGGCGCAAGGTTTGTCTCCAGCTGGACTCCTTCTCACATCAGCCCCAGACATTTCTCATTCTCCACACTCCCACACACTCTCTCCTCAGTGTGAAGATAAAAAAAAAGCAGTAAAAGTACTCAATGTAATCTCTAATGATTCATTTTCCATCATCAAGTAATTCAAAAAGCATAACCACCTTTATTTGTTTTACTATAGATTCATATTTGCTTAAGTTTTATTTGTTTAGTAATTGGTAATTAACTAAACTCAGTACCAAATCTACCAGTCAAACCTCCTGCGAGTAGAGTGGGTAATATTTACAAAATTATGCATAGAAACTAAGGATGAGTTCCAATTTTTGCCAGTCATTTTCACCTGACTCAAAATTTTCACGAAAATATAATAACATTTTTGCAAGATACACCTTTTTTTGTTGTTGCAAAAATAAGAACATTTTTCAATAGTGTTTTCTCGTTCCCATTGACTTCAATGCATTTGATGTTTTTACTCATGTCTGCCCATACATTTTTGCACATATTCTCACCTGTGTGAAAAGGTGTTTTATTTTTTTTCATGCCCATAGACTTTAATTCATTTGGTGAAAATGAGTTTTCTCCTGTCCATTTATTTTCACTTATATTCTTATTTGTGCCAGAATGTGCACAAATTATGATGACACAAAAATGGCCATATTCATTCATCACTAATAGAAAATTTCAGACTCTTATATAACATAATTGTTGTATATAGCCTTATATCGTAGCAGGCACTTTCAATAGAGACAAGCTGGGTGAGGAGGGGCTACCAACAATCTTCTTCAGTGAGATAATTAGAGAAAACGTTAATTACTTCCGTAGTGCTGTACATAGTACAAAACAAATAGCGAGAAACGTGTATAGGTATACTATTAGGACATCCAGCAATACAAATACATACATTATTGTTGTGTGGTTTGAAACATGTTCATATGATAAATTACATCAGAGTCAGAAACACTCGGAGGAGGTCCCTGCCCTTGCAAGCATATGATCTTACAACTTCATCTAAAATAAATACAACTAGGATAGTAACATAAAACATTCTATCATGCCAATAAATGTATAGAACCCTTTTAAATCTAGTTTTCTCATTATTTTAACATAGGACATTATAATGCAAATATCCCTGATTTGAGGTTTTTTCGTACATTGTACTAATGGGTGGGGGCAAATCCTCATCACAAGTTTAAGCTATTATTAATCATTCATATAAGGAGGGGGAAATCAAGTTAAAATTATTTAGATCTGTAGTTCCTTATTTGCATCCTATTTCATTTTTAAGGGTGAACCTGGAGATATTGGACCTAAAGGATCAGATGGGCCTGTTGGACCACGTGGTGAGACAGTAAGTGGACTTTATTGTTTATCTTTACTCATTTGAGCTAACAAAACAGTAGTGGGGGGGGGGGGGGGGGGACATAAATGTGAAATAGTAATCCATAAGGGTAAAAGGGTCCAGGCTGGTTATCATTTGAAGAGTAGAGGGGAGGATGGAGTTTCTAACAACAGGTAAATAGGCCATTGTAAAAAGAACAGACAACATACAGAATGGGTAACCTAAAATGTTTTACACAAGTGGGTCCATTGGTAGTGGAAATGTCAAAAGCTGAGGACAAAAGCAAGATCCTTGATTGGAGGTTAAAATGAGTAGCTGTAGATGACAACCACTTCATTAACTTGGTTTTAAGACTTCAATAAAGGGTTTCAGATACATGGGGCACAAATATTGCTATAAAATAGGCCCTATGAGGCCCGTTGGTAATTGCCAGTTGCCCTACATCTTGCTTTATGCGCACATCGTCTCATCAACGTTAACTTTCAAACAGGATATAATGAAAATGATGTAAACCAAAACTGTATAGATCTTGCAGGCTGATACACACAACCTTTATTTTTTTTCCCCTAAAAGCAAAATTGAAACTATTTTGAGCATTTAATACTCCTGAATCTCTGCAGCAGACAGCAGTTGCTAGGAAACCGTGTCTGAGGCAGATTTCAATTAGTGATTTTGCTATTGGAATGGATTACTCTGATGTTTGAATGTTTCCTTAATATATGCACATGAGCATTTCATTGGATTTTCTAAAATGCAAACAGGTAAAGCTTTTACGATTACACTGTACTGGCGATTCCTTAAAGTGGAATAAAACTCTGACATAACATTCAATAAAAATGTTTTTTCCTACTTTTTATTACCCATTCAGTTACCATATTTGCTTTTGTGCACAAATAATATTGCCTGTTTGCAAATGACAAGGTCCCAAAATACTGCTCTGAAAGCTGCCATTGCATTTTATTCATAGGCTATCATTCATAAAGCATTCCCGCATGCGGAAATGCTTAATACCGCTGACTTTACCGACCACATTGCAAAATGTCCATTCATAAAGGCTCTTTCCGCATGCGGAGCTGACATTCCCGTGCAGAGTGACAACTTACTGCCTTGTGCGGTGTTGATACGCAGTTATCCAGAAAAGGTAGCAAAGTGTCCATTCATAAACATTACCGCATAGCGGTATGCGGACGGGGATTACCGATCCCCTAGATGTAGCGGGAAGCTTGCGGAGTCCTTGTAAGTGAATGGGACGGACCTCCCAAGCAGCAGAAGAGAGATCAGCGCACAGAAGGAATCAGGCAGCTTTTCTGTTTCCGCATGCCTACCGCCCGCCTACCGACACCATTCTCCAGAAAACCTCCGCACTGCTATCGCACCAGGCACAATTTTTAGGAATGACCACCCAGAAGGCTAAACTACCGACGGCGGTATTCTCCCGCACGGGTTCTCCTTACCGCCAGCAAGTTTATGAATGATAGCCATAGATGTTAACATACAGTATAAATACAGCAGCTATCTAGTGAAAAATGTTAATCTGTCTCTGATTGTCAGCTCAGTGCATTTCCATTTCAGTTCCGTGGCTGGCTGTAACTAATTGTAACAACAGAGGGATGTAAACAAAAGATAACGTTATCACCTCTTTACATGCAGATTATAAGCTGAAGGAGCTCTCTACTGCAGGATGAAGTGCTGTGTTTAACTGTTTGAATGCTGTTCTGCTTCAATTTTTGTTTGTGGTAGTATGTTTAAAGCTGTAAATAATCTTTTAGAGCAAAGAAGAAATGCTGAGTTTCAGACCACATTAAGTAAAACCCATAAAACATGGCCTTACCTTTTCCCATCCTTATGACACAAACCATACAGATGGTACATTTTACATTAAAGGAAATGGATAACTTAATTCCACAAACCCTAACCTCTGTCATATATGGCTAAGATTAACCTCCACCCTGTGCCTAAACTGTCTCCTATTTTATCATTGAGCCAACACTCAACTGATACGTTCCTAGCCTAAGCATACCAATCCCATCTGAGACCCTTAATCTCCTTTATCTCCTCCTTAATCTCCCCTAACCTTTTATCCTCAATACATTTCATTCCCCACCTATCAGCATGGAAATATTTGCAGACTTAGGCATCAGGTGCTGACATAATGGGCTTGATTAACAAAAGAGTGGTAACTGTTAGCACGGCCGTTTTCGCGCGAATTTTCGCATTGCGCGCGATCGCGAATTTTCACGCGAAACGATAACGTTTTCGCGCGCAAACGCGAATTTTACCGCGAAATCGATATCGGTTTTGCGTGAAAATTCGCGTTTGCGCACGAAAACGTTATCGTTTCGCACAAAAATTCACACTCGCGCGCAATGCGAAAATTCGCGCGAAAACAGCCGTGCTAACAGTTAGCACTCTTTTGTGAATCAAGCCCAATGTGTCATCCTGGTGAACTGCTTCCATCAGAAGTGGAATCTGTTTGTTGAAACACTAAAACAGTTTATGGACTTTGCATGTAGTCTTCTCCAGAACAGCTTTTTCACTACCAAAAAGCTAGAAAAACTAAGACATGCCTTATACTAGAGCAAGACCTGGAAGCTGCATTTAGAATATATGATATATAAAAAGCACAATGCATAATAAATCAATAAAGTCTGAGTGTGTTGCTAGATTTGCCCTGACTATACAGATCTGTAAACTAGTAAAGCAATTACATTGTTTTTCTAACAGGGAGATGATGGTCGTGATGGAGTTGGAAAACCTGGACTTAAAGGCAGGAAAGTAAGTGGAACGTATGATATCTTCCAGAAGGGCTGCACCTTCTGGAAAAAAAAAAAATATCTGAATATTAAAACAAAACAGGTGACCTTTTTCCAGTGCAAGAATTCAGTACTTTGGAATGATGACAAAATTAAATCTAAAATCTTCTTACACTTCTGACCTATGCTCCAGAAAGAGTGAATATTTTTCTCATGGTCTCTTTTGTTTTGACCTAGGGAGAAACTGGATTCCCTGGATATCCAGGACCAAAGGTAAGCTAAAGCCCATAAAGTTTGATGTTTTATATTTATCTTTTAGCTGATTTTGTAGCTTTGTAGAAGTACTGCAAGTGAAATAAATAATTAAAATTCACTTTACTAATGGAGGTCCCAAGTGAGAGAGCGATTTTCTTTGGTAGTTATTGATCCTACAGTTGATCCTTCCGCTCTCTTAGAGTGTACATTGACTGGAATATCATAACCCCCAGTGTTTTGTGATGTACATGAGGGGTGACTATTTTCTGATAATTCATCTTTTAGTAAATGACAGGTTATGGTCACAGGATATAAGACTAATTAGAATTATGGTTCAAACTTTAGACTGTGTGCTCCTTTGAGGGACACATCGTAACATGAATGGTTTAGTGAACTCTATCATCACTCTATTTATGAATTAATAATATTAATAATAATAACAACATAATATATTTAACTATACCCACTCTGTCTTGCACCACACGGACATCCCTCCATTCCATAGTAACAGAATGCAACACTAGCGTTCAGGTTAGCAATCTGTACAGCACCCAAATTGTCACCCAAGTGACCAAGTCGGGGCTGCCTCTGCCTAGAATCTAGCATTTGTATGGTGGCATGATGCCTAAGCAGCTTAAAATAAAGAAAAGTGTTTGTTCAGTGGAACACAGTTATGCAAAGCAATTTTGGGGTCTATCTGTCTTCATGTCAGTTAAACAAAAAGTCTGCATATGTAGACAAATGCAGTGTGTTTTTTTTTCCTTTCATCCCTTTCTTTATTTGTAACAAAAAAGCAAAACAACTGCAGTATACTTTAAAAAGGAAAATGCATTCAGACTAAAGAAGAATCTCTTGTTTCTGAAATCTGAATTTATTAAATGTATTCAAGTGTGAAAAGTTTATTGTACATCAAAGGAAATTTTATAATTGATGATGCAACTCTGAAGTGGATTACAGGCAAAATCTGACTTATCTTCCTTTTTATTAGGGAGAAACTGGTGATAAAGGATCTCCTGGTGACCTTGGCCCTAAAGGAGGCAGAGGTCGTAGGGTAAGTGTTTAAGCTGCATTTTTGGCGAAAGAACAAAAAGAAAGTATGAAGGGAAAATAAATGTATGAGATGATTAATTGTATGTGTTTTATTAATGGTAAATAAAATACAGAACGGAGTCTCGTATTTTTATTTTCAATCTAGGAATTTTATTTTAAGACTGAATTTTAAACAACAGAGGTGTCAAATCTTCTATGCTCAGCTCAAAAACAAACAGAAGTAATGATTAAGGTTAGGGGGAGCAATAAAAGTATTTTAGAAACTGATAATCCAATTTAGGAGATATGACCTTCATATGCAGGAGATAAGATTTAATTATATATTAGGAAGGGGTTTGGGGTGAGCTTAATGAAAAAAAATGCATGTAAAGCTTATACTGCAAATTTCAACCAATGTACTGTATATTGGCTCCAAAATGGCAAAATCTCTTTTAATTTTGAGTCAATCCACTTGCTTCCCTCCACATTCAGAGTACGTGTATGGAATGTGCTAAGGGTCCAAGGTAGAATTTCCTTTCCTTATCCTCAGCTAGTACCTTATGGTGCTGACCATCATTCAGCGTTGTTGAATGACCATCATCAGAGCATTGTATGAGACATAATATCCTCAATGAAGATGAAGAGAAGATTGGAGGCCTCATAACTAGAACAAGGAATGGAACAATATTACACCAAACTATACTCACAGTACATTGCATATGTGCATTTTGTATGTGGTAAGAACAGTTGTGGGCAGAATGGCTGAGGGACCAGAGTGATGGTGGCAATGTTGGGGGAGACAACCCAAGTAGTAGCGTAACCAGATTGGCTGGGGAGGAGGGGCAGTGAAGGGAACTAGAACTGTAGTCTCAGGGAAGGCCATATTAGCAGCTTTGTAATAGAGGGTAGAACCATTAGGAGCTGTAAACATTCCCAAATGTTTACAGTCTAGTCAACCAATTTTACCTGTTTTCTCAAGTTAATACTTGTATTTGAGATTATAGATGGTATCCCACAAGATCAAATTATTCTTGTTGCATTTACAGTGAAGTTATACTATAAACATACTTCAGTTTATGTGACCCTGGATAAAATTTTAAGTATTGTAGCCCCATACTTGGGTATACAGGATTGCAAAGGACCATGAAACCACAATTCTCTTTTAGGCAGGCATGAAAGGCTTTTATCTGCTGGACCCACAGCCACCAATTTGATTGACAGCTGAGGGTGGAGAGAAGGCAGCGAGAATAGGCAGTGTCATAATAAACAGAAATGACTGCATTACTGTCCTCAAGGTGTACCCACAGTGTGAATGGTGCAGAAATATCAGACACTGCATTAAAGATAAATCTTGTGCTGCAGTATGCATTTTGTGTGCTGCCTCATTCAGTGTAAAAATGCAGGGTCAGCATTAATACAGACAGCACTACAGGTGGTCTTGTGTTGTGGTACTGTCCACATGTGAATCACATCTAAGCATGGCTCCATTCAGACATGGCAGGATGCATTTTTTTGGGTTGCCAGGTAACCGCATCATGGCCCATATGCAATTTACATTTTTCTTGAGTTATCTCCTAGGAGATAATTTTCATCCTCTCTTTAAAATAATTTTCAGCATTGTACAATTGAAAAAGTACCCCCAAGTTGGTGAAATAACTGGTGGTTTCCAATGCATTTCAGATCATGGTGTGCAAATTTTATCTAGGAAAATTAGAATCTAGAAAAAGTGAATTGCATATGGCTCCATGTGTCAAATGCGGACACAAGTGGAGTTACAAACGCAGCCATTCAGCTGCAGTAAATTGTAGCTGGAAGTCATAGTCGACAGATCAGTGTCTGAACCAGAAGAGGATTAAGATGAAATGGGGCCCTAGGCAAGATAGCAGTCTTTACTGTGTGAAAGAGGACTAAGAAAGCACTGTATAGGTTTCTAACTCACTAAATGCATACTTATAATTACTAAAGGATAATGTGGTAATTCTGTGATGGAGAGAATTTGTCTGGCTGCTTTTGTGGGTTTAGAAAGTAATGTTTTCTCCTGTGAGCTAAAACTGACCACAAGACTTTTCCTTTGTTCGCCTCTTGATCCAAGCAAATGAAATCATGAGAGGCTGAGCTCGATGACAAGTTTTATTTAATTTTTTTCAAACAGGACTACACTTTTCACGTAAAATTGTTCTCAATCCAGCCAATCCTTGGTCAGAACCAGATGTAAAAAAATACATTATGCTCACAGGTTTTGTAGGTGAAATCCTCATAGGACTCCATTACATCCTAGTCAGCTCTTAATGAAGCTCGTAGTTCAGGAGACCAGAGGGAGAGAAAAGGGATTGCACCCTAAAGATCAGCAGAGATATATTACAAAATATGATTATGAAATAAAAGTTGGACAGGAATATCAGTAGGGTACAATAGATGCAAGGGGACCTGTGTTTTTCAGAATGGCTATGTATGATCAGTGGCATAGGAATAGGAGGTGCAGAGGTTGCAACCACCCCAGGGTCCTTGGACCAGAGGGGCCCACCCTCATCCACAGTATTAACTCTTCATTGGTCCTGTGCTGGTAATGTTCACTACTATAGATGCTTTGAATGGCTATAACAAACTGTTTCCCATCCACTTCTTGCAACACTGACACTGTGGTTGTCCTTGGCAGATTTTGGTGTTCCATATCAATTGTTATGTATAGAGTGCTTGTGGGGGTGGACCCAATGTAAAACTACCCCATTGTGTATGATATTATAAAACTATGCTATTATAACATCAGTCACTCCCAGTTAGCAGGCTTGATTTAGTTAGGACTTCTCCTGAAATATCCAGCATCTCCAGTATATAATAAGGGCTGTTTTACACAGGAAGCTGAACTATGCTTTTGCTCAGCCTCCTGTATTTTAGTTAAAGCCAAATGACAACATTTGTAACCCGTGCATCACGTTGCATCTGAACACGGCCTACTCAAAGTGTGCTGTGCTGGTCAGACTTTATTGCCTCCCCCCTACTGGCCATGCCACTTTCCCTTTATACACCCATACATGAGGGGGTTTGCAGGCTGGCGATTATTGGTGACAATGTGACATGGCCATTATTTCAAATAGATGTCTACTCTCTCTTCCAAAAGGATGCATGCATAACCTCAGAGCACACTGTTTACACTAAATGCTGACGTATTCTATGTGGTGTGTTTTGTTCAGGGCAATGCAGGTGATCCTGGTATAGTCGGACCTCCTGGTGATGCAGGATACCCAGGACCAGTAGTAAGTTCCATTATTCTGTTACAGGATTGAAATTAATCCATCTTCACTATATTGTATTTATTTTTATTTTAAAGGAGATATGATCTTACATTGACTAAACATTAATGTTTGTCTTTCAGGGCCTGAAGGGAGAAAGAGGCGGCTCCAGAGATGTAAGCATTGGGCTATGAACAAGTCAATCTACATACACAGCTTCAGTTGGTGATGCCCACATTGATGTTTACAGATCAGTTTGGGCAGCAGATTTGGAATGATTTCTGTACAGTCATGATGGGGGAGTTGGGTGTCCAAACACTTTAGAGTGAAAAAATGACACAGAGACAACAGGAGCCCAGATAGTGTAGCACGTCTGTAGCTCAAATATGGTACTGAGAATAAATAAAAATTACTCACAAAGGTTGGTTGCAATGGGGGAAATCAACAACTTGAGGCAGGTGGAGACAATAAACCCGACTCCACTCGGGGTGTCCCAGCAGACATGGATGTAGTCGCTCTCTTGAAATATCTCAGAAAATCAACTGAGTATCGCAATGATCGTCAACCATGCATAATCAGAGGTAGCCCCTCCACTCTCAACAGGTGGGCAAAAAGTAGCAGTAGCCAATAGGATCGAGGCACTCGAAACTATTGGCTACTACTACTTAGGCGTGTTTTATTAGCCTGAGGAAGCGGGCTTTCACCCATGAAATGCATTGCCTCTGAATAATAAACCTTTGTCGCATATGACTGTCATTATAATGAGGTAAGCCAACTCATTTATTTACATTTTATTGTTTTTTTTACCTAATTTTATTCTATCTGGGCGCCTCTTTACCCCTGCTGTCTGTACATGTGTCTGGCATACTCTTTGGCTTCTGGCGGAACAACACGTACTGTTGAGTGGAGAGGGGAGGGGGTAGGACAAGCAAAAGGCCCCATACTTCATTCCTTTGAAGTTACCCCTGGAGGGAAAAGAACTGCAGGACATTAATCCAATCACTTTCTCACTGCAGGGGGAGTCAGTGACATTGGGGAACTCCTGTACACTATTTATATTTTTTTGGCTGAAATGATCAGGAACAATTATTTTGGCTGAGGAAAATATAAAGTATGCATGTAGCTTTAGTAGCCAAACTTACAGTATATATAAAAGTATTAAACTTTCTAATGTACTTTTTTTTAATCTTTATAGCAATGTGCTCTTGTGAAGACTATCAAAAACACCTGCCGTAAGTATTGCTCACTTTCTAAGATGCACACAGTGTAGTAAAGTATTTCTGTGAAATAGCTAAATATTTCCTTTTTTCTTTCCCATTGTGGACATTATTCTTCTGTGACCAACAGCTTGCTGCTATGGTGAGTGTAAACTTTCCATTCTTTGCTTATGCTTAAAAAGATGTTAGGCCAACTAGGACACCCATATTTGGCAAAATCATTTGCTGCTTACAAATTTGGAGCTTAAAGGACACCTAAACTGAGAAAGAGATATGGAAGCAGCCATATTTATTTCATTTTAAACAGTACCAGTGTACCGGCATTAAAGGGTAGGTTCAAGCAAAATAAAAAAATGAGTTTCATTAACCTGGGGCTTCTTCCAGCCCCATGCAGCCATCCTGTGCCCTCGTAGTCACTCACTGCTGCTCCAGTCCCCCGCTGGCAGCATGCCGACCTTGGAGGTCGGCGGGGCGCATTGTGTACATTTTTACGCATTCCCGCCAGTGCAGGAACATTAACACATACAGTTTACGCATTACTGGTTCAATGTGTAAAAATGTTTGCATTGAACCAGTAACGCGTAAAAATGCATGTGTTAATGTTCCTGCACTAGCGGGAATGCGTAAAAATGTACGCAATGCGGCCCGCCGACCTCCAAGGTCGGCATGCTGCCAGCGGGGGACTGGAGCAGCAGTTAGTGACTACGAGGGCACAGGATGGCTGCATGGGGCTGGTAGAAGCCCCAGGTAAGTGAAACTATTTTTTTTATTTTGCTTGGACCTTCCCTTTAATGCTGATTGCTTTAAAAAGAAAATAAATATGATGTCCTCCATATCCCCCTCTCAGTTCAGGTGTAATTTAAAGGCACTGGATTTCCTGAAAACTGTTCTATTGTATTCCTTTCTGTGAGTCCCAAGAACTGTAGTGAAAAAGTTTATAGTGTTTGATATGACTAAGACAGGGCAGAATCTCATTCATGTTTTTATTGTTGTCTGTGGTAGTGACTCAATACTTGAAAGTATCTTCTCAATGGAAACCTGAAAATGTCTTATCTTTTTTTGTTCTGTTATTAAAAATTACACCAGTAAACAATTTTAGATACCTTTATCTGAGTCTTACCATCTGCGTTGGAAGATGACAAAAAAATGTCTTCTACCCTTTGTGTTGCAGCACAGGTGTACACAATCCATAATGGGCTTTCTCTCTGTTGATGATGATTATTATTGTTAAGCAGAGATTCTTCTAGCAGGAAAATCTCTACTGATCTAGGAAGTAGAGGATGTATTAGCAAATGAAATCTGCTAGCAGCCCATTAGCCAACAGCTGTGTTAATCAAACAGCTGCCCACTAATTTATTTGCAGGTAGTGGTTTTCATTTGCTAGGCTGCTTCCACTTTCTAAATCAGGGAGATTTTCTGCTCATTTTTGGCTCATCACTACTTAGCGTTATAAGCAATATCTTCCAGATGGGACCTGTTCACTGCTTTGGAGTTCACAGCCTTGCATTTAACCTACCCATTATTCTGCCTATAGAGGTATCAGTCAACCATTTGAGGAGTTCTGACCCATCAGGGGAAGGTTTTCAGATAAACTGATTTGAACCTAAGAAAATCTATGTCCATTACCAAATCCGATGACATTTCATGATGTTCTTTTCGTTCTTTTTTCTAGTTCTTTTATTGTAGCTATCTAGTATAAGCTATAAAGCGGATAGAGGTATAAAAGAAGCAAATTATTAATTGTAAATTAATGATGACATATTGGATACTTTAACTAAAAGAATTATGTAAAATTCTGCATTGAACAGGTCCAAAAGAGTGTCCGGTGTTTCCCACTGACCTTGTGTTTGCTCTTGACACCTCTACGGATGTGAATCGCAACCAGTTTAACAACATGAAAGATGCAGCTCTGAGAGTGATCAACCAGCTCACGGTCTCTGAGAGCAACTGTCCTAGAGGAGCCCGGGTTGCATTACTTACCTACAACAGTGATGTCACCACAGAGATTCGCTTTTCTGAAGGCCTCAAGAAAAAAAATCTAGTCTCTGAGATTCAAAAATTGCAACTGGTGCAGTCTAATAAGCAGAGAAGTCTGGAAGGTGTCATGTCTTTTGTAGCACGTAACACATTCAAGAGATCACGTGGAGGTTTCCTGACAAGAAAGGTTGCTGTTTTCTTCAGTAATGCTCCATCAAGAGCATCAGTTCAACTCAATGAGGCTGTACTCAAGCTGTACGATGCTGGTGTTTCTTCCGTGTTCCTTACTACCAGAGAAGACAGGCCCTTGTCCAATGCATTGAAGGTGAGAGCATGAGAAACGTGGTTGAAAACAGTTACTTTGACATAAGAAATGTAAACTTCTGCTGGTTAAACAGGAATGTTGAGCTCCTTGAAAATCCTCCATGCACATTCCTGCCTCTCCTATGACTAGGCTCATTTTAAAATTTCTAAATGAGTATTCCTCCCATCACAATTCAGAAGGTTGGGTGGATGTTGCTGCAGGCGTGAGTGTGATTTGACATTACTGTCCAGCACCACCACTGAAAATCTTGTCTGAAGAGGTGACCTTCTATAAGTTATGTGCCAGTATGACCTCATCACTGTAATCCCATGAAACAATGCTAACAGTAATGAGGGTCTGATGCTGCCGCCTGCCTTTTGGACTGACAGGGCTGTATATAATGCAAGTGGGCCACACACACACAAAAAAAAATAGATCACAAGAACAAAATTAGCTCTCAAAAAAACTGTTGAGGGGTGCTTTTTTAGCAATAAGAATCAGCAAGCAGCAAGCTAACAAGCCTACAAGAGCCTAACTTAAGCTTTCCCTATGTGAGTCTGAAGCAGCTCTCCCTTCTCTAATTACTGCAGGCACACGAGTGAGTGAAAAGCCTGACACTGCCTGCTTTTTATAAGGGGGGCGGGGCTCCAGGAGGGAGTGTAGCCTAATTGACTACAATGTGCCTGCTGACTGTGATGTAGAGGGTCAAAGTTGACCCTAATGATGCACTATGGGGGCTAATCGAACGTCCGGAAAAGTTTGCGGTTCTCCGTGCTCACGAACCACGGAAGTTCGCCCGGGAACCATTCGCCGGCGAACAGTTCGGGCCATCTCTAATGTACAGTATAGAAATTTGTGCTGTATAGAAAGTTCACCATGTACCTGATCCTTAAAAAGTCTTCCTTCCTTACTTACTCGTGTGGCTTTACAAGTTTCCTTTCCATGTGATTTGGCCTCATTTACAGTTCATCTCCATGCTTTTCTGTCAGCCGCTACCTTTCACAATCCCTCATTCCAAATTTATAAGATCTTTATCCAGATCATTCTGACATGATTTACTTGGTCTGCTGCCTCTTGGTCTTGTGTCAGTGGGTACCCAGTTAAATAGATCCATGTTATTCACTGGGTCTTCATGAAATTAACTACTGTATATACTCAAGTATAAGTCTAGAAAGTTAGATCTGATTCACTTCATAAAAGTATAGGGGTCGACTTATACACGAGTCATGGGCATCACTGAGCACACTGAGTTATGTATGTACTAATCAGGGATGCTCGGGTACTACTTTTTACTACCCGCCCGAATCTGGATCCGGGTACCCAGTTATCCGGATCCGATTCGGATATCCGAATTTGACATTTTTTCTACCCGAACAGAATTCGGATACCCGAACTGAAAATCTAAAACTATTATTTTAAAGCCTAAAAATCTCTCTCTCTCTCTCTCTCTTTGTAAATCTGTGATTCGGGTAGTCCGGGTAATTCGGATATCCGCGGGTATCCGGATCGGTGGTGGAACTATCTGCAGATAGCTATCCGGATATCTGCAGAACTATCTGGAATCCGGATCCGACCCGGACAATAGAAAAAGGTCAGATATCCGGATTAATTCGGGTACCCGAGATCCGAATGAGCATCCCTGGTACTAATAGTGACATTCCCATTTGCAGAAATTTACCCCGTGGTAAGTGATACTTCGAGGAAAGGAAATGCCAAGAAAACACAGGTCTGAAAGTCCTGGCCACAACAATTGCAGCTTTTAACTTTGCTGGGTAGACTTACAATTGAGTCGATAAAAAAATTCCAGCTTAAGAGGGTTAAATATTGGAGTCGACTTATACATGATGTCGACTCGTATTCGAGTATATACGGTATACTTCCCCCCCTAGTATATCATTCAGTTCTTAGTTCTTTCCTTCAACCTTCATTTCCCAACTTTGGTCCATTTCAGGTCTTAAAACCTTTCTTCCAAACAGTCTTAATGTATCAATACAGTAGAGATGGGAATTGGCAGATGCTGCATAAATGTGTTTTCTGGTTGCTTGAGACTCAATGTTGAAAACAGGCCTAGCTAATACAATACAATACCCCACTCTATAAACTGTACATACCATGAGCTCTGTATTAATGTTAAAACACAGTAATTGAAAGTATATGAACGTTGGTGGAGCCATAGAACCCAGTCTTTAAGCACAGCAGAGCCCACAAACAGTTTAAGAAGTTGGCCTTCACCACTATGAGTACTTCCAGCAATTTATGCTGGTTGGTTGAGACTGCTGTTTAGTTGAGTTCCGGATAACCAGGACTCACTGTATCTTACTCTTAGTCATTGTCCATGTTAAAACAGCCCTGATAACAGTCTTGCGAAACATTCTAAGCTTGGAGTTCTTGTGGAAAGAACTGGAACTTAGAAGGTCTTTTTGGAAGTATAGCAGGTCTTTCCTCCAACAACAATCTTAGTTGTAACCCTTTCAGTAACATTATTGTTGCTGATGATTGTTTATCCCAAGTTTTGAATGATTTAACATTCTCATATTGATAATTGTTTATTTATATTACTCTGTTTTCCCTAAGTCTCAGACTCCAAATCTCACATTGTTTTTCTGTAATTGAACGCTCACTTTGAGCTATAATTGTGAAATCAGCTGCATATGCTGCCAACTGTCTTATTTGGAATGTAATATTACCATTCATATCAACTTTACTTGGTGCAGCTTCCAGCACTGAGATAAAAATGCAACCTCTCTTAAATGAGATATGTACTGTAGCATGTGGCAAGAAATCAGATTCCTGGGATTATTTCAGTCTAAGTTTGAGAAATAGTCTTTTTTTTTCCTTTGGGGTAAAAGAAATGTATCTTTGTACAGTTTCTGGAAACATGAATCTGCAATTTATAATTATATTGTTATTATATATGTATATTGTGCCCATATTATGCCACTTAGGGCTCATTTCCACTTGTGTGGCGTGCATCTGTGAGACGCGCGCCGGCACTGAGCGGGTGGGCGGGATTGCAGGCAAATCCCATGAGCCGTGCCATGCACGGCTATGGGAATCGCAGCCTCCCAAGCGAATTCTGCAGGGGGTTCCGGCCGAATCGCTACCTCAAGCTCCCCTATGGCACAGTTTCCCCGTGCGATTCATGTGCGGGGAAACTCTGCGGAATCGCAGCAGTTTCCACGTTAGTGGAAACGGGCCCTAAATGTACTTCAGAAAAAATCTAACCCTCACCATAGCAATGGTCTTATGTCCCTACCATAGGCTAAGGCCAATTTCTTTAGACGATACATTAATTTCTCAGAATTGTGGGGGGATGTAGTAGGTGACTGGTGTGCCCAAAGGAAACCCATGCAAGCACGGAGAGAACAGTCTCCATGCAGATAGTGTCTTTTGCATTCAAAATGATGCTACCAGGAACTTTGATTAGCTCACTTTAGCCACAAGTCAGATTCAGAATTATAAATTTGAAAGTTTAACTTAAATTATTGTTATTGATTTATAAAGTGCCAACATATTCCAAGATGGTGTACACAACAAGAAACAAACATGGGGTATATAACAATACAGACAATGGTATACACGCATACACAAAATATAGACAATGGTACATAATACAGAACTGGTAAAGGTAGACATCACAGTTATTACGGTGATATATGAACAAAACTAAATTAATAGTTTTTTCTGATTGGAGGCCATCAGAGATGACCAATGACTTGTTAGAGAAGGGCAGAACATATTTCGATCTTGGAGAATATACTGTAATTCAGTATTTGGCGTCATTATTTTCTCATTTTACTGCAGTTAATTACATTTTGACAACTGTATTTCTCAAAGAAAGCCAGCTAGGAATTTCAATCTCCAGGCACTAATGTATTCCTAGCACTGTATAGGCACTCAGTGATAGAGCTTTTTTTAATCTGTGTAAAATTGCCTTGATAAGCTGATTTCAAATACTGTGTTTCCCTGAAAATAAGACCCTGTCTTATATTAATTTTTGCTCCAAAAGATGTGCTAGGGCTTACTTTCAGGGAATGTCTTATTTTTGGGGAAACACTGGTAGTTTTCCTATACAAAATGCATATACTGCATGCCATGCTGAAACACAAGCAGCATGCACAGAGCTTGTGGTTTGCAGATATTGACTCTCACTTACAAGAAACTGATTCTGCTGATCATGTGGGTAAGAGTCTATTTCTTGCAGGCAGAGAACTCTGTCAGGCTCCCAAGAGCTGTGTTAGGATAAGCTGTATGTCCTGGGAAGAGGTGAAGAGATTGAAGTGCTGCTTATCACGACAGATCAGGAGGGCTGGCTCTAACAAAAACATAAATTGCCTGACACATATACAGGACTGTAGAACTCACATTATACTGCTGCTCTCCTGTATCCAGGCTTTGTATTGAGCGTGACTTGCTGGTGTCTTGTGGGCTGCTGCTAGGGCTTACATTCGGGGGATGTCTTATATTTCAAGCATGCTAGGAATTCCTGCTAGGGCTTATTTTCAGGGGATGTCTTACTTTAGGGGAAACACGGTAAATCCACTTTCAAGTACTCTGTCAGTATTGTAGACATTGTGCACAGTTTTACAGATTGTTATTGCTATAGACTGCAGTTTTTGCAAAGAGATCAGTTTATGCCTGCCACTTGTAGTCTAAACAGCAAGATGATGCAACCCAAGCAGCAGGGGTAGTGTTGGGCGAACAGTGTTCGCCACTGTTCGGGTTCTGCAGAACATCACCCTGTTCGGGTGATGTTCGAGTTCGGCCGAACACTTGATGGTGTTCGGCCAAACTGTTCGGCCATATGGCCGAACTAAGAGCGCAGGGCCGAACGTTCCCCGAACATTCGGCTAGCGCTGTGATTGGCCGGATGGGTCACGTGATTCGGACCCGAACGCGCTCTGATTGGCCGAACGGGTCACGTGGTTCAGGTAAATAAATACCCGATCCACGTCATTTCTCCGCCATTTGTCTGTGGGTTTAGCTTTGGGTAGGCAGGCAGGGTAGTTCTCTCTCCAGCCAGGCTAGCCAGGGTCCACCGGTCATTGTGTCGCTGCTGGGAATAGTAGTACACCGCTCACCCACACTATATAGCATTGTGTTTACTGCCACTCTGTGTGTCTGCTGGGAACAGTAGTACACCGCTCACCCTGTATAGCATTGTGCTCTGTGTCGCTGCTGGGAATAGAAGTACACCGCTCAGCCTCCACTGTATAGCATTGTGTTTACTGCCACTCTGTGTGTCTGCTGGGAACAGTAGTACACCGCTCACCCTGTATAGCATTGTGCTCTGTGTCGCTGCTGGGAATAGTAGTACACCGCTCACCCACACTATATAGCATTGTGTTTACTGCCACTCTGTGTCTCTGCTGGGAACAGTAGTACACCGCTCACCCACCACTGTATAGCATTGTGCTCTGTGTTGCTGCTGGGAACAGTAGTACACCGCTCACCCACCCACCACTGTATAGCATTGTGCTCTGTGTCGCTGCTGGGAACAGTAGTACACCGCTCAGCCACACTATATAGCATTGTGTTTACTGCCACTCTGTGTCTCTGCTGGGAACAGTAGTACACCGCTCACCCACCCACCACTGTATAGCATTGTGTTCTGTGTCGCTGCTGGGAACAGTAGTACACCGCTCAGCCACACTATATAGCATTGTGTTTACTGCCACTCTGTGTCTTTGCTGGGAACAGTAGTACACCGCTCACCCTGTATAGCATTGTGCTCTGTGTCGCTGCTGGGAACAGTAGTACACCGCTCAGCCACCACTGTATAGCATTGTGTTTACTGCCACTCTGTGTCTCTGCTGGGAACAGTAGTACACCACTCACCCACCACTGTATAGCATTGTGCTCTGTGTCGCTGCTGGGAATAGTAGTACACCGCTCACCCACCCACCACTGTATAGCATTGTGTTCTGTGTCGCTGCTGGGAACAGTAGTACACCGCTCAGCCACACTATATAGCATTGTGTTTACTGCCACTCTGTGTCTCTGCTGGGAACAGTAGTACACCGCTCACCACACCACTGTATAGCATTGTGCTCTGTGTCGCTGCTGGGAACAGTAGTACACCGCTCAGCCACACTATATAGCATTGTGTTTACTGCCACTCTGTGTCTCTGCTGGGAACAGTAGTACACCGCTCACCCACCACTGTATAGCATTGTGCTCTGTGTCGATGCAGGGAACAGTAGTACACCGCTCAGCCACACTATATAGCATTGTGTTTACTGCCACTCTGTGTCTCTGCTGGGAACAGTAGTACACCGCTCACCCACCACTGTATAGCATTGTGCTCTGTGTCGCTGCTGGGAACAGTAGTACACCGCTCACCCACCACTGTATAGCATTGTGCTCTGTGTCGCTGCTGGGAACAGTAGTACACCGCTCAGCCACACTATATAGCATTGTGTTTACTGCCACTCTGTAACATGAACAATGACCATCTGTGATGGGTTAGCGTTTCCGGTCCCTGTTTATTGAATCTCTTATCTGTATTACATTTATGACTGCATGGCGGCAAAAAGCATGCTATCCGCACGCTTCTTGTCCTCATGCAAGGCCTGGGTTGTTGCGTCTGAAAGGGTGGCCTTCTCCTCCTGCGCCTCCTCCTGTTCCATCACGTGTGCTGCTGCTGGGTTAGTGTTGCCGGTCCCTGTTTATGGAACCTCTAATCTTTATTACATTTATGACTGCATGGCGGTAAAAAGCATGCTATCCGCACGCTTCTTGTCCTCATGCAAGGCCTGGGTTGTTGTGTCTGAAAGCGTGGCCTTCTCCTCCTGCGCCTCCTCCTGTTCCATCACGTGTGCTGCTGCTGGGTTAGCGTTGCCGGTCCCTGTTTATGGAACCTCTTATCTTTATTACATTTATGACTGCATGGCGGTAAAAAGCATGCTATCCGCACGCTTCTTGTCCTCATGCAAGGCCTGGGTTGTTGTGTCTGAAAGCGTGGCCTTCTCCTCCTGCGCCTCCTCCTGTTCCATCACGTGTGCTGCTGCTGGGTTAGCGTTGCCGGTCCCTGTTTATGGAACCTCTTATCTTTATTACATTTATGACTGCATGGCGGTATAAAGCATGCTATCCGCACGCTTCTTGTCCTCATGCAAGGCCTGGGTTGTTGTGTCTGAAAGCGTGGCCTTCTCCTCCTGCGCCTCCTCCTATTCCATCACGTGTGCTGCTGCTGGGTTAGCGTTGCCGGTCCCTGTTTATGGAACCTCTTATCTTTATTACATTTATGACTGCATGGCGGTAAAAAGCATGCTATCCGCACACTTCTTGTCCTCATGCAAGGCCTGGGTTGTTGTGTCTGAAAGCGTGGCCTTCTCCTTCTGCGCCTCCTCCTGTTCCATCACGTGTGCTGCTGCTGGGTTAGCGTTGCCGGTCCCTGTTTATGGAACCTCTTATCTTTATTACATTTATGGCTGCATGGCGGTAAAAAGCATGCTATCCGCACGCTTCTTGTCCTCATGCAAGGCCTGGGTTGTTGTGTCTGAAAGCGTGGCCTTCTCCTCCTGCGCCTCCTCCTGTTCCATCACGTGTGCTGCTGCTGGGTTAGCGTTGCCGGTCCCTGTTTATGGAACCTCTTATCTTTATTACATTTATGACTGCATGGCGGGAAAAAACATGCTATCCGCACGCTTCTTGTCCTCATGCAAGGCCTGGGTTGTTGTGTCTGAAAGCGTGGCCTTCTCCTCCTGCGCCTCCTCCTGTTCCATCACGTGTGCTGCTGCTGGGTTAGCGTTGCCGGTCCCTGTTTATGGAACCTCTTATCTTTATTACATTTATGACTGCATGGCGGCAAAATGCATGCTACCTGTGCAAAGAAAACAGACATTTCCCGCATTTAAAAGACAGTTTTCCCTTTGAAACTTTAAAATCGATTTTCTCAAAAACTATAAGCTCTTTTTGCTAAAAAAATTTTCCTCTTGTACCCACTCCCAAGGTGCACATACCCTGTAAATTTGGGGTATGTAGCATGTAAGGAGGCTTTACAAAGCACGAAAGTTCGGGTCCCCATTGACTTCCATTATGTTCGGAGTTCGGCGCGAACACCCGAACATCGCGACCATGTTCGGCGAACGTTCGCGAACCCGAACATCCAGGTGTTCGCCCAACACTAAGCAGGGGTAGCACAACCCTAAGAATCCGAAACTCCCTCAACATAGCAGCTTTGGCCATGTGATCAAAATGCATATAACAGTGACTTAGTTATCTTGCTACAGATATTTTACATTGTAAACATTTTTACGTTAAGATTGTTGAGTTTTCTGAAAAAAGTAACAATAACTTGAGTTGATTAGCAATTCCATTCTCATGAATAGCTAATCTACCATTCCTCTAAATTAACACTTTTTCCTATTTTGTATATGTGCATCTCTTAGATTAATAACACAGAAGTGGGACAGGCCATTGTACTTGGCGCTGGAGGACAGTTGAATGAAACCATCCGTAAAGTTCTCAGCTGCCACGTATGTCTAGGTAAGTTAAATCTCATCTAATGTCTGAAAACATCAAAACATTGTTTAAATGCTCCTGTTTTGCTATGTGGCCAAGTGGCAGGAAGACTGTCAGAAGCTCTGGATAAAACACAGAATATTATACGTTTTTCTACAGCTTAAATGTTGCATAGCTAGAATATATTTTTTATGTAGGTCACTAATTTGTGGACTGTGCAAACCAGTAGAAGTTTCATTCATAAATTATGCACTATGCATCATCCAAAAAATATGTGGTGGTTAAATATGTTGTGCTGACTAAATGACATGTGTTTGGACAAAGGGGTAGGGTTTGTAGAAAAGGCGGACATCATTCTACATTCCCGGGACAACATGATGTTGAAACTTAATCTGTCTCTTCATCCTATGTTCTTATCTGTAGATATATGTGAGCCTGCTGGTGAATGTGGTGTCAGCCCCCCAAGAGGAGACCTCCGGGCCCGACGTTCAGCTGCCAACGATGTTGATATTGATCTAGCTTTCCTTCTGGACAGTTCAGACTCCACAAGTGCAGGACAGTTTGCAGAGATAAAGAGATATGTCTCCCATGTGATTGGACAGTTGGAACTTAGTCCAGATCCTAAATCATCTTCCCACCATGCACGCATATCAGTACTCCAACAGGCGCCCTATGAACATGAGAAGAATTCTAGCTTCCCTCCTGTGAGAGTCGATGTCGGACTGACTGAGTATACCGAGAAAGAAAAACTGCAGGGATTTATCCTGAATAAAATGACTCAGTTATATGGAGCAAGAGCTCTGAATAATGCTATCAAGTATGTGGTGGAACATGTATTTGAGAGTGCTCTCAACCCAAGAGCCACAAAGGTTATCTTCCTCATCTTGACCGGAGATGTGAAGTCCCATGAACTCAAACAGCTGCGTCAAACTGTAATTGAGGCCAAATGCAAAGGTTTCTTCTTTGTCATCTTAAGTGTAGGCAAGAAGGTGAATACTGGGCATCTGAACGCATTGTCAAGTGAACCTCATGATGTTTTCTCCAAGAAGGCTGAAAAGGCATCAGAACTAAATGAAGAAAACTTACTAAGATTTGGGCTTCAGCTACCAGGATTTATTAGCAGTAAGTGCTAGCAAAAATAATATTTGTACACATAACACATCCACATTTGTAGATATATATCATTCACAACTCACAGAAGTAGTATGGCACTATTTTTGAAGGTGAAAATTACAAACCATTTTCAAAATGTAGATGTCCTTTAAAGAGCATATAATCCAGTGGTGACACCAAAACACATACAATAACTGAAGTGGAAAATGCAGAGCTGTAGTTCCATGGTAGCCATCTCTGGTGCCATCTTAAAGGATAAGGAACTTTCCTTGGGGAGAAACATCAAAGTAGGAAAGGGGATATAGACAACCTAGAACCAATATGGTGTTGTATCCTAAAAATGAATGGTCAAGGATAACAGAAGAGATGAGGTACTCACAGACACAGATTACCTGAATGTTAACTACACACAATGCAAGAGTGAAAACAGGTCAATCCCAACTTGGTCTGCTAAGAATCCTGTTATTCTCTAAACAAGAGGAAAGGGTTAGTTGGGGAAGGTAATATGCCCAAACCTTCATCTAGAGGGTGGATATGATGATTTACTGCACAAGTTAAAGTAGGCAGCCACAGTTAATTATAAACTGTTTCAAAAGAGCGTCAGGGGTGGCACTTATCAGGCAGCTTAACACACTTTTGATCTGAGATACTGAGTTTATTTCTACTGTAAAGCACATTGTTATTGTGTCTTATTCAATATTAGTAACCAACTGTATCCCAAGAGTAGAGACGTTGATTTCAGGATGTAATCTTTTGACCTCTTTGTAAGTGCATACTTTCTGCTTACCGTGACATAAGATAAAGTGCACGTGCTGAAAATCTGTCTGGAGGCCTATTTTTGATATCACTGAAATAATATACTAAAGAGGCACTGTAGTGACTTATTGTAGAATGCAGTGAAATATTCAGGATACTCACTTTTATGGTAATTTTCATGGTTTCAGCATCAGAAGCACTTCCTATATCTATATATTGCTATATAGTGGAATGTATCCCCACTCTCCCAGTGAGGCTTAGCCTAGGCTGTTTAGCTATGCAGAATTCTCATCCCAGAGCATTCTTGGAGACCAAGCATTAGTTCCACTGATGTAAAAATTCTCAGTAACAAGCATTTTGCAGAGCTGCACCTAAAAGGACTAAAGATGTTGCCACCTGGGATACATTTCAGAATGTAAATCATTGGTATATTGGAAAAAATAAGCAATTTTATTTGTTATTTTCACTACAGTTCCTCTTTAATATAATCTTGCTTTTTCTTTAATGAAACTCTGGAACTGAAAATCTGAATGACTTCCTATTACTGCACAGCAGTAATAAAGTTAATGGAGACTTTTGATAACACTCTATCTCCTTCCTCCATGTATTGTAGGTGAGAATGCATTCCATTTATCTCCTGAGATCCAGAAACACTGTGATTGGTTCCAGAATGACCAGCCTCCACGTACTTTACCGAATGATGACATCAATGAAGTGTGAGTAAGGCTGATCTCTGTTACATTTTATGCCTACAGAGGTAAACTCCACTAGTAACATTTAATATAGGCAGTATAAGAAGGAGGTCCTATTTGAAAAAAAAAAATAGACAAGACATAACCCCAGAATTAGTAGTGAGAAGAACTCATAGAGAAGCATGTGATTTGTTTGATCAGCTGAGACTTACATATCTATCACCTTACCAAATAATGACCGTCACTAGCTATTAGTGGCAATTTTAAGACTTGAAGATTTGCTGGAAAAAATAAGTAGTCATTTAAAATCAAGGTCATGTAACTAATCCAATCAACAAGCAGGAAAAAATGAGTTCTTATCATTCAGATTATACAAAATTACACTTTATTGTAATCTGAGAAGTAAATCAATACTATTTCATATAACGCAAAGACATACTTGCAAATTCAGACTCTTCCATTCCTAAATGCCTGGTAGCACCAAGCAACACAGTCTTGTAATAGGTCTTGCTTTTAAAGAAATAAAAATTAATTTACACAATAAGAACCTTGAAACCTTGCAATGTTTTTCATACATAGGGCTCCAATGTGTCTAAACCTTTTTCTTCCCCCTTTGTAGCAGCCCCATCAACTACCGGTATCTGTTTGATTGGAGGCATTCATGCCATAAGCTAAAAATATGCTATTGACATGAATCAATTTTGGTGTGTATAGGTGTCAGTGGGCCCGGCCCCTGTTACTGACTATCAGCCACTCCCCAAGCAGTCTTTCTGTAACCCTATGCCAGGAATGTAATCAGCAAGCTGTTGTTGAATATATGGCTGAAAGTATGCATTAAAGTATACATGTTACCATATAGTTTTCCAGGAGACCAGGGCTCAGATGCAGTTAACGTTTTATCCCGAGTTTTCTCCTAGGAGATAATTTTTCATCTTCGATTTAAAATAAATTTCCAGCACTTTTCAACTAAAAAAAGTACTGTATATTCCTGCGTATAAGACTACTTTTTAACCATTGAAAATCTTCTGAAAAGTCAGGGGTTGTCTTATACGCCGGGTATCATTGATGCTGGGTGATACCCCCTATCCTGTTACCGTCTCTCAGATCTTGCTGCTGAGGACTGTAGTGAAGCGGCGCAGGTGCACATATGTGTGAGTTCTGAGAGGCAGAGAGGGAGGTAAATAGGATACAAGGGTGGGTCAGAGGGGTGAAAGAGGAGTATTTTATGGGCACAGCCCGATCTATTCTTCCATACTGCTCTGATAAACAGGGAGACAGGGAGAGCTGACCAATCAACCTTAGGGAGAGGGAGAGTTCACCAATCCAACCAGTCAATTGACTATATACTGTTATATACTGGGTACCACATACAGTACAGCACCAGTATATGATTTTTTTAAAATTTGGTGTACGTTGGAAGAGGGGTAGTCTTATACGGTGAGTATATCACAAACTCTATATTTTAACTGAAAAAGTTGGGGGGTCATCTTATACACCCAGTCGTCTTATACGCCGGAATATACGGTACCCAAAAAATAGGTGAAAAGTAGTCTCAAAATTATTTTGTGTATTTTCTTGCTTTCTGATGGCTTAAAGGGCATTTTATTTAAAAATATCACCTAGGAGAAAACTCAGGTGAAAAAGTGAATAGCATATGGTCCCAGGTGTTTACCTGTGGACTCAAGGGCTTAGACCTCCAGCAGAGATCAGCATGCTGTGTGGTGTAGTAATCCAAGTTACCTACACGTCCACTCCTGCCTGGTAGTTTGAATTCTCTCCACCCCTGTGCTTTTGGTTCTAACCCCTCTGCTTCTTCTTTCTTGTTTGCTCTTATGATCGACATGTGACAGTTTTGCATCATGACCATTATGAATTAGGAAAGCCATGACTTGAAATATGAGTGCTGCATTCAGGAGAAGTGTAGGTGACAGCAGTATCATCAGCACGCTCTGCTGATCTCTA
Source organism: Hyperolius riggenbachi (assembly GCF_040937935.1). Lineage (NCBI taxonomy): Eukaryota > Metazoa > Chordata > Amphibia > Anura > Hyperoliidae > Hyperolius > Hyperolius riggenbachi. The sequence goes on along the minus strand of NC_090652.1, from coordinate 226,907,830 downwards.
CAAATATACAATAAGGACAACAATATGATGAGGCAGCACCATAATGAGAGGTTACCATAATATATTATGCAACTTTTGCGGGGTAAAACACAGTTTGTTTAGTTTAGCACTCTGTACTGAAAGAATACACAAAAATATTTCATATAAAGCAGTTGCTTCATGATGTTTCTAACAAAAATTGTCAGGTGTGTCAAACTGTGCTGACAGTCTATAGATGAGTGCAAGTGTCAGAACAGATCAACACTTGCTCCTGCTCTGTTTAGCTAACTACTCATGCAGCAGGGTGGGGGCTTTAAGACAAACCAGAGCTCTGTTGCCATGTCTTAAAAGAAGTAAAGTTTGTGCTCACTATCAAAGAACTCTGAATTCTTAGCAATCTGTAAATAAATGTAAATAATTTTTTTTTTTAAAGTGGTATGAAACCCAGCATTTCTTCTTTGCGCTTAAAGATTAGTTACAGCATATAATATACTACCACAATTTTGTTTAGCAGAGCAGCATTCATACAGTTAAACACAAGACTAATTTTCCAATAGAAAGCTCCCTGCAGTGAGAGCCACATCCAAACTGGTGATAGCATTATCTTCTGTTTACTTATTTGTAGCAAGTGAAGAATGTAAACATTCCCTGGCAGGAATTTGTGTCCAGAAAAGAGACAACAGCTCAGAAATTATTACTGGGTACATTACAATGTAAATACACCAGTTATGAATAAAATGCAATGGCAGCTTTCAGAGCAAATAAACTATATTTTTGGGAACTTGTCATTTCTAAATTAATAATAATACTTAAAGCATATGTGATAACTGTATGGGTGATAAAAAGTAGGAAAACACATTTTTATTTAATATTATGTCAGAGTTTAATACCACTTTAATAACATTTTACTCAGGTACTTGTTTATATATAGAATTTTTGACAAAAGTGGAATTTTCCGACATGCAAGGATATGAATGGGAACATTCCTTAGTTAGAATTCTGTGTGAACACTGTAGTCTTACATCTTACATGACAGGTCCTGAGCTGGCCTACAGAACATGTGAGTTGCTTCAAAAAAAGAAAGTCAATACACTTTATAGTTTGTGATAGACTTAGTAAGTTTTCCTTATGGTTGGTCTCTCTTGAAGTCTCTATTTCTGTCTGTTTTATGCCCTGCAGGACTGAAGATACTGTAGCACCTGATGAGATAACGTCCAGTCAAAAACCTGAGGTCATAACAGTGCATGGAAACACAAATGCCCCAATAGGTAATAATAGCTACATTACCGGTATCATTCTACAATATATTATCACCTAGATTATCATCCATGAGTACTGTTGGTGTTTGAATTTTGTACCATGTGGTTCAGAACCTGAAAAGATGGATAGAGGAATTTAATCACATCGTCCTGCTGTTTGGTGCTGAAATGGTGCTGAATGCATGTGTTCGGGTTCTGAACCATGTGGTCTCGAATTCAAACACCAAAACTATCCATAAGTCCAATGCTTGTTCAAACTTGTTTGTGCAAAATGATCCCATAATGAATTTTCCCTCCCCAAAGCCCTGTTAGGGTTAACTAAATATGTCGAATGAAATCTTGGAAACGTACTTCAGATTCATTATGCATTAGTTGGATCTCTTGCAATGTAATCATCTAAATGCAGTATGAAAACTGTGGACCTGAATGCTTGGTTTTAATATCAGTTTTGGTCTCTGTGTTAGATCTCATGCATCAGGTCATGCCCTGTAAGACTTCCTTGTCTAGTACATGTTTTACAGATTGGAAAAAACATGGGACAAGATGTGTTTTTCCTAAAATATGGCAAAACCAAAATACTACCGTAAAACTGATTTCAAGCTGAAAGCTGTTGTGTGACCTCTGAAAATAATTTAGCACAAAATCTGCCCAGCAATGTCCTCTCCAACTATCTATAGTTTTCACATGTTTTTGTTTTTACTAAATAAATTCTGTACAGAGACACTAAACGTATGCAGTCCATCACAGCTGGTGTACCAGATGTGCACATAAAATAACTTCAAATACTTCTCAAAACATAGTTGACTGGTGCAATGAAAATTTAGTACCCATTGTGACCTTTGTGCATAGTGAGGTCAGAACAGTGTGGTGAGTACCTGTTCTTATGTTTTTACTGAGGCCATAGCACTTGGCAATACAAACAGAAAATAGAACTCAAAATGAATAGTAGATCTACACCAAAATACATTCAAATATTACAAAAAAATGATGGTAAACATCAATATAATATTCATATACTAATAATTATCATATATATTGTATGATAAAATAAAGTGGAGAAGGGCAGGTAGATGGAATGGGAGAAAATAACCAAAAGGCCAAGACAGGAAGGCTGAAGGAAGCCCATTCTCTAGTGTAGCCTCCACTAGAATAAATTCTACTATAAGAATGACTATCCTTAAATAAAAAAGAAACAATAAATAAAATAAAAATAAATCTGATTGTTAAGCAAGTTCCAAGGACAAAAAGTTGTTCCATACTCCAGATGCATCCCAATACATACAGAATAATGTATTGTATTTGCTTATCCGTAGATCGATAGATAGCTAGATAGATAATAATAATAATAGTATTAACTCTTTTGACAAGACAAATAACATTTATATTGCGCTTTTCTCCTTGCGGACTCAAAGAGCTTGAGCTGCAGCCACTAGGGCACCCTTTGTAGGCAGTAGCAGTGTTAAGGAGTCTTGCCCAAGGTCTCCTCGCTAAATAGGTGCTGGTTTACGGAACAGGAACAGCCAAGATTTAAACCCTGGTCTCCTGTGTCCAAGGCAGAGCCCTTAACCAGTACACTATCCAGCCACTACAAATGTATAATAACTTGCATGAAACTAATTACCATAATTATCGAATGTGTCATAATTGATCATAATTATTCATAATATTTTCAAAGTAAGTGAAGTATGATCCGGTGTTAGCCATGGAGCAGAAATGCAGACATCAAACCAACAAACGTTGATTCCGGTAATACTGTAAATGACCAATTGTACATAGTTCAGTACAAGCTTTCAGTTCTGATCCAGTTCTGTATCATGCCTGAAGAAGAAACTTAACATATTGAAAGCTTGCAATAAACCATGTACAGTCAGTCATTAAAGGTATCACCGTAATCGACGTTTGTTGGTTTGATGTCTACAATATTTAAAAAAAATGTTTTTACTTTGTATGGAAACTCCAATTACTGTATACAGATATTATGCATACAAACTGGAATTCCATGGAGGCACCCAGGTATACTGGCCAGATTGCTCAAATGGTCCAGGTACAACCAAAAGCACGAAGGAGGCGGCACACCACTTGCTGCAAAAGATGCTTGTATTGCGGACCTGTGTACATGTTCCGCAATACAAGCATCTTTTGCAGCCAGTGATGTGCCACCTCTTTTTTGCTTTTGGGTATACAGATATTACCCTTTCTCTTAGCAGTGCAGAATTATAGCTTAAAAAACATCGTAGTAGTAGGACGAGCTGTGAGTTTGTTATTAACAAGAGATTTCATGGTGTATTATTGCTGGAGAACTTGAAGACCATTTAGGCCCCGTTCATATCACGGAACGCAGGCGCGTTCCGTTCAGAACACAACGCACAGGAACGCACGTCATGTGCGTCTCTGTGCGTTGCGTGGCTGATCCCATTCACTGAAAGTGAATGGGACAGCCACGCGTTTTTACAAAAAATGCATGCAGCATGCGTTCCCGGACCGCACAGGTCCGGAACGCATGCAGTGTGAACATCAGACATTGCACTCTATGCAATGTCTGATGTCGTGCGTGTCGGCCACCTGCACGCGTTTCCAAAACGCGACTGGAAACGCGTGCAGTGTGAACGGGACCTTAAGGTCATTTTCATATTATTGCTGTTTTTTTTTCTAGATGTCACCCTGACTCCAGAAACCACAACAATGCACAGGACTGAGTTGCAAGTATATGATATAACAGAAAACAGCGTGCGTCTGAGCTGGGCCAGTACTGATCCCCAGAAACCTCATGTCTACGAACTTAGTGTCAACTCACAAGCAGACCAGAGTCTAATTCTTAAGCAGAATGTTACAGGCACAGAGAGACTTATTGGAGGACTGGCTAGTGGACAGATATACCAAGTCACCATAACAGGACAGCACAAGAGTCGTGGCCTAGTCACTTACCAAGCCACATTCAAGACTAGTAAGTTTCTGCATTATGAAATCTTGTTCGTTGTTAGGTGATTTAACTGACAACTTTATAAGGCAATGAACTGTTTGAACTGTGGTGTAATTGCCTTCTTAAAACAGAAGGAAATTTGCAATAATTCAGTTATAAATGAACATTTGTGGTTACCCACAATGCACACCTACTAAATATGCAAATTATCCCTTTCCGCCCTTGTTAAGCCAAGCAAGCATCCAGAACTGCTGGTTTATAGCAAGCCTATAGCTTTAAGTTTGAACTGTGGTAGAATGAAACCTGGAAACTAGTTCTAAAGCAAACCTGAACTTAAAATAAATGAATAAGATAATCAATTTTTTGCGTAGTACATTAGGTAAATAGAACTTAAATGGAGTGCCAAATTTGTATTTTTAGTTAAAGCTGAATTAGGCTGAATTTCTAAGACTGGATTTTAAATTGAAGCCATGTCAGTGTAAGGTAAAATCTGCTTTATTCAGCTGCAAAACCTAAGGAATAACAGCTATTTGAACTTTGCAGCTCTGTCTTGTTATCAGCAGCATTTCCTTAGCCAAAATAAGTGTTTTGACTTTTGGTTACTCATCGGGAGAGCTGTGGCTAAATTTAACTTTGGCTAACTTGCTCATTTACATAGACTAGTACACTATATGGCCGTGTACATATCATCGTGTCACATGTCAGTTCAGGTACACTTTAAGCAGGATGATTCTTTTCCTGCATAAATAATAGTCTTAAAGCTCAAACTAATCCTAAAATCGAACAAGGAAAATTCATGAAGCAATCATGTTGATTCATATAAATTATATGAATTACCTGAATAGAGTTTTTCAGATTGAAAGACCCCATTGTGCACTTCTGCTTACTTGCAGTTGTGCGACTTACATTTTTGTTTCAGGCTCCTTTTGCAGAGTGTGAAAGTGTCCCACAATATCTGCCAAAAACTCTTTAGTAATAAAACATGCTGGAAACTATTCACCAGTGCAGGTCCCCTCAGCATGTTCCCAAATCCCCCTTTATAGAACATAACACAGAGAAAAGAGTATGGGGAACAGCCACTCAAAATGACCAAGAATGATTGTTTCAGACTTGAAGCAGGTTGTTTCGAAACTAGGTGCCACTATAGCAGCAATGCAGGGGGGCCCTGCTAAGTCTACTTACGCCATTGCTTCAGACCACTATTTCTGTAGGTCTGTAAAGGCCTTGTAATTCACAGCCAATGCTGCCACTCACTCTTAACGAATACTGCTGTGCAAAGTATTACAGGATAAAGGTTCAGGTTTTTCTAATGCATATAAAAATGCATATTATATTTTTGCTGAATACATAACTAGATAAAATGGTGTTTCTCTGTGCTCTCTTACAGTTCAACATGTATACTGTATATAAAACTCTTGTGGTGGTGCAACCCAATAATTCCAATTTTCTTTAGTTAAAATTAAAAATCGAATTAGTTAGTATGACTTACCCAACTTTGTACGTATTCTGTGCACCTTGTTACTACTACTTTATATCTGGGTTAGAAAATATCCTCCTGATTTGACTCTCTGCTCACTGATAATGAGGGTTGCTGTTAACAGTGTTTAGGGGCCTCAAACATGGCAACGATTACTTGTTCAGGATGTAGCAGATGACAGAATGTACAGATGGAAACTGGCCAGTAACTGGCTGGGATATCTGGGCCTGTGGAATACAGCTGTTTGGTCCAAATGCAAGATGATGGCTCCCTCCAATTTGGCAGAAAAATGTTGACCATTAAAATCTAGGCTTGGCTGTTTAGCAGTCACATCATGTTCAGAGAGCACAAGGCTACATTCACAAGGATGATCTCTATTATATTATCTCATATATGTTTATATATTACAGAGCAGTACACATTACAGTGGTACAGTTCATAAAAAAGCTTCATGTTCTGTAACAGCTAAAACCACCAAGACCATTTTAGTTAAACGTCTACCTGAGGGGATATGTGACATGATGAGATAAACATGTGTATGTACAGTACAAAACATATTAATGGCCAGGCTGTTTTACTTGTTTTATTTTGCTGTCTGAAAGAGTTAATTTCTAGGCGTGGAAGTGACAGCTTCTGTCTTGTCGATACCTTGTTGGGAATCGAGAAATCCTCAATGATAAGTAAATTAGAGCCATAAAAGTTTTCCTGGCAGAATACAACTTCTGAGGGCAGGGAGAGATACATTACATGAACTCTTGAACATTTTCTAACTCTAGGACACTTAATAGGTTGCCACTAATTAGAGACAGTAAAAATATTTTTTAGGAGTAAGAGGATAAATAAAATTGGTTATCTCATCACTTTATTTTTACCTTGGGTCCACTCTAAAGCGGATATACAACCTGAAAATAAAAATGCTGGGGTCTATCTGTAAGAGAAAGTTATAATTTCCGTAACTTCTCCCCAAAAGGTTTCGTTGAAGACCCTGAATCAGCTGACTTCCGGCACATGCTTCCCACCCCCCTGAAAAAAAAACCATTCTGTCTTCTCTATCGAGATAAAAAAAAAACATTAAAAAGAATTTAAAAATACTAATACAGTCATTGTTCTTCTTTCAGGTATATCTCAGCCCAAGGCAGAGGTTGCCATTCCAGAGGTCATCATACCTAAGGTTGTCGTGCCTGAGGTTGTCGTGCCTGAGGTTGTCGTGCCTGAGGTTGTCGTGCCTGAGGTTGTCGAGCCTGATGTTATCGTGTCCGAGGTTGTCGAACCTGAGGCTGTAGTGCCAGAGGTGATTGTGCCAGAGGTTGCGGTGAGCTCCGAGACAGTTATGACCACAGAACCATTGGACAGTCCTGACATAGGTAAGTGTTTGATGAAGACCTAAGATAGATTTGGATCTTCTGCTAGTAGTTCAGCTAGACCCACTGGTTGGAGAAGAATAACTAATAACAATTCAAGCCATATAGGAGACCTCAGGGCCCAATTAATATAATTATGTCTTTTCTAAGGACATATTGTCAATATTTTGGTATATTAGATAAATACTGGTAATATGAAGATAATTAGGCCTGTGGAAAAAATGGCTTCATAGAGGCATATTGAAGTTGAAAATGAAAATTATTTAAAATGAATCTTGAAGAATATGATGCTTGCCCATCCAATCACTCACTAGCAGCTTTAAAGGTGACTAAATCAGAACCAAAATGATGTATGAATGGTTTAAGTCTACACACCAAAATCTTGCTTTATCACTTCAATCACATTTTTTGTGTGGAAACCTAACAATGGTAATATTTGCAGTTGTATTCCTTCTCTTGATGCTGTGTAAATTACAATTCAACATCCTTCTCCAAACATTTCAAATATGATTTAAAAACTGACCCAAGTGTATATAATAATTGATATGATTTGTCCTTACAAACACACTGAGTTCTCAAGACTGAAGCTTGCTTGTTAAATACCTGTGAACAACTCATCATATTCAAAGGGTCAGATTGTATCCATGCTATGCATGTTGCTTGGGCACTACATCTCACTCAGCCATACTGCTGTGAAGGCCACTGTGCATCGAAAATCTCATTAACATTTCTTTATTGCTAATTCTCCACTTCAAAGATTTGAATCTTCGTTCTTAAACAAAATCGGTTGTTAAATCAGAACCCTGTGCCATCTCTGTCCCCTGTACCTCCTCCGTGTCCCCAGTGACTCCAGTGTACCTCTCTGTGTCACCTCTGTTCAGTGTACCCCTCGGTGCCACCTCTGCCCCACACGATGTGCCACCTCTGTCTCCACTGTGTTCCTCTGCCTCCACTGTGTCCATCTGTATCGCCTCTGCCACCCTTTCCCCCTTTGTACCTCAGAGATACACACAGTATATATATATATATATATATATGTATATATATATATATATATATATATATATATAAATATCAGTTTCCTATTGCTAACATTTAAGTTCTGTTTGTCATTTTTCTGCAAGGAATGGCTGGTCATAAAAGTATGTATTTTTACTTTTTCACTTAAGTGGAAGTGTGGGCAGTATAACTAAATGTAGTGCTAACAATAAGTACCTTTTTGGTGCAATTTCTGCCATATAAACAACTCTCCATGTTGCCTTGCCACAGAGATGATGTAGGCAACTACTTCATCATCAGCCTGCACTGGTTTAAAGGAGTCAAGTTGTTGTGTTACAATGGCTAGGGAAGAAAAAGGCTATGGGTAAGGGGGGCACTATCACAGCTAACTTTAATATTGTCATGGGCAGCAATGCAGGTTTTACATTGGGCACTCTCAAGTACTCTATTCTTAACAATCGATATCAAGTACCAAAACCTGCCATGGACAACTGTACACAGGGAAAGAAAACAGTTGGTTTATGGTCACCACTAATTAAAGCACATATAGGAGTGATCATTACCAGCATGGCAGTAATGAAAAGTTAATTTAGAGGTCGAAGGTGGGCTCCACTGGTCTAGGGACCCTGGTGTGGTAGCAACCTCTGCACTCCCTATTGCTATGCCACTGGTTGTCATATTGAAAGGAGAAGGTGCCCATTACCAGCCCAGAGGATGGAATTATGAACCAGTTTTCTCCAAATCACTAGAAGTATGACACAAGTGGCATGCGTAAGAGCTAACTACAACTCATAGATATAATAACTGACATTTATTATTTGCCCACACTTCCACTTTCAATTATGTATAGCTTGTTGGAAGTGGGTATGGAAGTGGGGATAGAAAATAGATGGTTATAGTGGTCCAAATCCAAGTTTGGTGACCTGACAAAAATAAACTTGTTTGTTGTGAAAGTGTAGTTACTGTCTACATCAGTTTGTAAAAGAGGTTAGACTATATTAACCTCAATCAATTCTGATGCTATCATAAACTTATAATAATGGAAATTTTTGTTGCAGTACTAGCTGCAGAGCAATTGCAATATCTTGACTAGTAGGCAGTCCAGAAACCCAATATTGTTCATTTTCCCCTCTAACATTAAGAGGATCAAAGTCCCATGTCAGCCTTTAAGTATGGCCAATGTCCACGTGTTCACCTTGTAACTCTACGTACTCTCTGAAATTCCACTTTAACAGATCCTTGCGAGCTAGATCTGGACATGGGCACCCAGTGCAAGGAGAATGAGGTTAAGTGGTACTTTGACAAGACAAACAAGATTTGCACCCAGGTTTGGTATGGTGGGTGTGGTGGCAATGCCAATAGATTTGACACAGAAGCTGAATGCATCAGTAGGTGTCAAAAGACGTGTAAGTATCAGACCCAGGGAACACCTTCTACCACTTACTCTTCTATCAAAATAATGATTTTTATTCCTGAAAATAACTAACTTTCTCTCCTACAGACTTTAGCTTTTGCTGCAGATACGGATGACCTTATGGATGCAGTCTTTCTTTCCTTCTTAGTAATCCTGTTTCTTCTGCATGGAAGCATGAAAGGCATTCTTTTGAATAATCCGATCATCAGTTATCTTTATTAACAGGACAAGAGCTAGCTTGACATCATAACTTTGAATTGCCTCAAAGCTCAAGGCTGCATTAATTTACCAAGTAATCTATTGTCATGCTTGGACCTCCAAGTTGTGTTTGTTACAGCGTTGACTAAACCTTGCCTTCAAGAACAGATCACTTCCTCTTTACTCTAAAAGGAAAAAAACAACACTAATTTGGAAGGCTATGAATTTTCAGGACAAAGTAATGTCAATGCAGCTGGTAACTAGTATGTGCTTGTAGCTTATGATACTTTTTAAAGGGGTTTGTACTTATTCTTTTTATTTTCAGGTATGCATTATAGCAAATCTGTAGGCACCAATCCATGAAATGGCAGTGCTGCATTACAGCAGGCTCCATATATAAATACAGTATAATAGATCTTTATGATTACCCTCAGTGATTGTCCACTTTTACTCAGCAACAACAAGCCTATGGCTGGTCCTATGATTTCTCTTCATTTCAGCGACAGGAAAACATGGGTATGGGTAAGCTCCCACCACCATGATATTAGTATAGGTAATGGGTGTGGGCACTACATTGTTTTTACTATGTTAAAGTTCCAGTCCAATGAATGAATTAATGGTCATTTTAGTAATGGGAAAAGGGAAATCAAAATAACTTCCTAGCAGAAATCAAGCTCCTATAGTCTACTGCCTCCACATCAAGATTTAAAGCATGGGACTCCCGTGCAGTATCACTGTGTTGAGAAGAAATCACAGCAGTGACCTGGGAGTAGTAGCTATCAAACTACATATCCCAACTTTTCCGACCTTATAATAGTTTACATAGGGTGTGCTACTGACCAGGCTGGCCTTGATACACTGCTAGTATGAGAAAGAATATATCAAGTAGTTGCCAGAACCAAAGCAAACTGACCACTTAGATGAAAAGCTTGAACGTGTCTACAGAGGTTGAAACAAAAATGATCACAATTCTGTTAACTGTGTCTCATAATCAGATCAACAGCATGCTTTTTGTGTTCAAAGTTCAACTTTAAGCTTTGAGAGTCCTTTTCTTTAAAGAGAATGTGACACAAACAAAGTGGTGGGATGCACTGCACATTTGGGCCCATACGCAATTCACTTTTTCTCCTTAGTTTTCTCCAAGTTGATATTTTCACAACTTGTAAATAAAATGCCCTTTACATCACCAGCAAGCAAACTAATACTCAAAATAATTTTGACAGTACTTTTTAATTTACCTTTTGGTACTTTTTCCATTGCAGAGTGTTAAAAAGTTAATTTGAATTGAAGATGAAAAATTATCTCCTAGGAGAAAACTCAGGTGAAAAAAAGAATTGCATATGGGCACTGGACACTAATTACTTCACATGATGTTTTCTTCTAGCAATGTCTGAATTAATGTTACAGTGTGGCTAAAGAAACATACTCTGGCTGTAGGCATTTTGAATCAGTATCTGTAGTGTCTCAGCACAGAAATGCTGACTGCTCAACATAAATCTTAAATACAAAAATCAAAGCTCTTAATTCCATTGGAGTTGATTCATTAATAAGAGGAGCACGAGTTATGTCACTTGACAGGCAGCCTATTGGGCCAATCAAAGTTTGCGAATCATGTCAAAGCCACTGGGCTCAGGGCGGGTTCAGTGGAGCGGCCGTTACTTAGAAGGAGCGCAAGTAAGTTAGCAGTGCACGCTACGCTGCACTTTCACGTGTAATGTGCACATAACTCGCACTCCTCTCACTAAGCTGTGCCATTTGGCCATTTTGCTCTGGGGTAGGCTGAGCACAGTTTGAGCAGGGGTACAAGGGGCAGCGCCTTGCCTTATGCTGGGTACACACGATACGCTTTTCCGCTCGATTCTGCGCTTGATTCTCTTATTTTCCGCTCGTTTTTTATCTTTTTCCATTCACTTCTATGAGAAATTGACCCAAAAAACGATTGGAAGGAATATCGGACGTGTCGGAAATTATCTATCGAATCCGTCTATCGAGCGCAAAAATGTATGGTGTATTCCCATCATTAAACCTGATGAAACAGTTCTTTAGCAAGGTAGTCTGCTATCAAGAATTTGTTTCGCATCACACATGAAAGCAACTAAATAGAGTATGCTCCTCTCCAGCTTCTTTCTGTGCTGAGAACCACAGTACTACCTGGTGATAATCATGCATGTAGTGTGTAAGTTTTATATGGAGTGCAATAATAATACCAGCTTGTGAGTAACCCCTTCCTACTCCTGTACAAGCTGTACTTGGTGCAGCCCTAAACAGGGTTGCTAAAGACACTGGGCCCAACTGAACTGGGGGCATTCAGATGTTCTCCTGTCCCAGGCTATAGCACCCATGTGCTCATAGCCTTAGCTTATTCATGTGTGCCAGATTCACTCTACAGTTAATATAACAAATTACTTATTATTCTGAAGTGCTGTATTTTGCAGAACATTTTTAAAGAACAATGAGAATTTCCTTCGACCACAATTTTTACACTCTCCATATGGTTCCCTTTCAGTCCCCTATTATTCCTCTAATGGCCTCCAGGAACTTATGATGTCATGTTTCCATCCAGCACTGCAAATGGTAGACAAACTCTTCACTGAAACATACGGAAAAGCTGTCTACCATCAGGTTACATAAAAAAAACCCTCAACAATGGCTTCTGTAAAGTGGCTAAGATCCTGATAGTGGCAGGTGCCAATGAGTGGCAACAGGTATTTAGGTCAATTAGGGAAGTAATAGAGGGCCTATGTGGCTCAATATGGATAGAAAATGAGCACTTATGCTTACAGTACATATTTCCAGTTGTATTATAGACACTGTAACATTTTATTGCTGCTTTATACTTTTTTTGCATAGAGGCTTTGGCCCTTATTCAGATTCACTTTTTCTCCTAAGTTATCTCCTATGTAATATTTTCACAGCTTATCAATAAAATGCCCTTTAAAGTGGTCTGAAACTCTGACATAGCATTCAATAAAAATGTGTTTTCCTATGTTTAAGTATTCATACAGTTATCGTATTTGGTTTTGTACACAAGTAATATTGTCGGCCTACACATTACAAGTTTCCAAAGTGTAGTTTATCTTGCCCTGAAAGCTGCCATTGTGTTTTATTCCTGCTGCTTTTTATTATATATTAAAATTGCCTATTGAGCTTTTCTGAACTGTGTCTATGCCTGAAGCAGAGAGAGCTTCTCAGAGAGTGTTTTCAGTTGTTTATACACAAATGTAACAACATTGGAATGTAAACAAAGATACTGTTATCTCCAGTCTGGATGTGGATTTGAAGCTGAATAGCCTTTCCATAGCTGGACAAAGCGCTGTGTTTAACGGTTTCAATTCTGCTACAATTTTTTTTTCTGGGATAGTAGCTTTAAAGCTGTAGGGAATATTTTAGAGCAAAGTAGAAATGCTGACTTTCAGACCACTTTAAGCCTTCAGCAGGCAAGAAAATATTCGGATTTGACAATACTGAAAAGATTATTGTAAACATAATGATTACAAATTCTCTCTTAGGAGAACATTTTGGAGAAAAAGTGAAACTCGTATTCCATTTCTTTTTTCTAACTCATAATTCACCAATATTACTCCTAGGTTGCTTATATAACAATCTCTACATTTTGCTTTGCTAAACGCTAATTTGATCCTAGAAATGTAGCTCCATGTCATTTTATGACACTTTATAACCTTCTTCCTTAGAATCGCCATCATGCAGGAGTCCAGTCCTCTGCTTTGTGCTTCTTTCACGTTAATGTCAAGTTTTCAATTAAATTAAACCTATTTTCTTTTTCTTAGTGGTTGAGAAATCTATGCAGCTACCAGCGCTGGAAACAAAAACACTCGCAGGTAATTACACCCGACGCCCGTTCAGGAGGCCAGTGATCAGGCGCAGACGGCTTCACCCAGAGCGAGCTCCACTTTATCAAAAAAGGACTTTTGTCAATTAAACATACACTTTCCTATTTTTTTTCCTAAAAGGCATCAGATAACTACCACTTCGAGTCTCAGCTACTTGCACTTGTAAAAATGATGAGAACTGTACACCTGGCATTGGTAAAACCCCTAGGAATGTTGACTGTATGGTTCTGTCCAGAATGTCAGGGCTGGATTTCATTTGGGAACGTCCCTAAGCCACTTTAGCAGTGCCTGTCCTGAAGCCTCAGATCTTGGTGGTTGTCCACTTTCCATCACACGGTGCTAAATAAATGGTGCTATAATATGTACAGTTTTGGAGAACCACTTTGAGTAATGGGCTACAAGGAACCCAAAATGTTCCCTCCTGAACACACTGCAGAGAAGGGTAATTGCAGGTTCCAGAAAAAAAAACAAGGCTGCATCACTTTAGGACAATGGGCACTGGCAGAGCAATGCATACAACTTCCTTTCAGAGCAAGCATGAGTAATATTGTTCTTTTAGCCCCCAACTACACAAACTACATTGTGGTTTTCCACAGCTTCACTGGTGCCTTATATCACTACTCCCATAAGCCCCATGAGGCAATACCTTAAGTTGAGTATGAGTCCATAATTGGCTGTCTAGTATCAGGCTATGGGTTTGCTGTAAATCAGCAGTAGATGCATGTAATACAAATATGTACTTTTCTGTGGTCTGTCCAATGTCAGGAAACCTGAAACAAGAGGTATATGGAGGCAGCTATGTTTATTTCCTTTTTCACAATACCAGTTGCCTGGTGTCATGCTGATCTCTTTGGGATAAGTAGTATGTGAATCACACACCTGAAAGAAGCATGCAGCTAATCTTGTCAGACTTTGTATTGTTATTTTCTAGTTATATTAATGGCAGTATATTATTTCCTTAAAGAGAGGATAGCCTTGGGATCCTAGTAAGGCTTCCCTCAGTATCCTCTGTTCTCCCACTGTCGAGTGTAGACCCCCTACAAATCGGGGCCTCATTCCTTTTCTGCTATGAGCGTGGCTGTGCAGTAGCTGTGCAAGCATGACCATGTATAACCAGTAGCATGGAGCCACTTGTGCATGAACAGCTGCAGCTTACTGCTCTTGTTGGGTCATGCTCGGCAAGATACTGCACGGTTGCACCGATAGCAAAATAGGTGTGCAGCCTCAATGAGAATGTCGACTATCCATTGTTGGCAATCTTCCGGGGATCCATGCTCATCAAGGGGGACCACAGAACTCTGAAGGAAGCCTCAATAGCATTCTGAGGCTTCCCTCTCTTTAGGTAAGTATCTATTTTTTGGACCCACTTTAATAAACTTGTAAAGACAAAGAAAAACGTTTTCTGTCAGAAACCTCTGATCTGCATGCTTGTTCAAGGTCATTAATGTATTAGAGGCAGGGGATCAGTAGGACGCCAGGCAACTGGTATTGTTTAAAACAAAATAAACAAGACAGCCTCCATATACTTCTCACTTCAGGTTCCCTTTAAAGTGATGCATCATAGTCTTGCTTTTACAAAGCATGCTGAAAGTACTGATCTGCAATTACTTTAAGTTTTAATAAGACAATACAGTACTGTGTTATACTTTCAGTTAAACAATCAATTATTTCTGGGCAAAACAAGAAGCATCCAGCCATCTCCATGAAGAAGGCAAAGGTAGCGGCCAGTATTGCTTTTCTGCAAATCCAGCCCACCATGTAATTTATCATTTCAAACTAAAATGAGCAGAAGAGTACTGTGCCATGTTATAGTCGTCGATACACAAAAAGTGGGGAGTCAACAGGATACCACTGGCTCTGCAGATGGACACTTTGAAAACACATTAATTTTTTTGTCACTCACGATACTAATTAGAGAGATGGGATGTGAGAGGATGAGATGTAGGTTGAAACATGGGAACATCTCACTAAATGATGGGTGGAAGATTGGTAAGGGGCTGAGCTGCAGTATGGAAGTTTAACAACTTGATAAGAAAACAAGGACAACTTGGTGTAATATTTTTCATTAGGTAGAACAATTTGGATATGTCAGTGTGTGCTACGCCCACAGAATATAAATATCCAAAGAAGGTCCACACACTACACTTATAGGAACATTTTATTGCTCCATCACCATACACACAATCAATCTTATTACCAACAATCGTTTCAGGGCCACGCAGGGTCCCCTTTGACAAGGCTCAGTCATAACTGTGCCTTGACAAAGGGGACTCTACATGGCCCCGAAATGGTTGTTGGTTACGATCACTTGTGTATATGTTGATGGGTGTAATAAAAAGTTCCTGCAAGTGTTGTGTTCGGACCTTCCTTGGATATTTGTATTGACTATTCCTATATGGTCCAACACCCACCATCTTATCAGAACAGTGGCGTGCGATCCTTTGAAACAACACCCACTGAGTAGACACTGTGAACATGTGGTTATCACTGATATTATAACGTAAGCCTTAGTAGTGTATTATTATTCTTTCCTTTGGGCGGAAGAGGGTGTCCATTACACATACTATTTGTAAGCAGTACAGTACTTTTGAAACAAATGACCAGAAGATATTTGAAAATGCACATTTTGTTTATTGTAACAATCTGGGCCAGTTTCACTCTACACTGCTGTCTAGTGAAGAGTTAAATAAGACTTCATATAGTGAGGCTTACTGGAGGTCGATGGGGAGTTTTTTGTTTTTGTTTTTTTGTGTTTTTTTCCTTCGAATCTGTTCTTCATACCAAGAATGTATTCCCAAGTTATGGAAAATGTTTCAATGAGCAAAAAAGCACACATGTGAGTCCACAACTTGTTTTCTAAAAGATTTCATTAAAATGATTCATGGATCTGTTTTCAGTTTTCAATTGTAACTCAGTCCCAAACAGATGCAAACTTAATAAAAAAAAAAGACTAAACTAAAGCACATGTGAGTGTACAGTATATGTGGGATACTTTTGAACCTTTGTATGAGGGAAGTGTCAGTGACAGAGCCAACATCTTGGTACGTGGAGCTCTATGTGGAGAGGAAGCCAAGCACATCAGGTGACCGGCATTGTGAAATTGTGCCGATGTCCAGCCAACGCAGTTGGCCAATGTCTTCCTTATTAGGTGCAGCTATGTTCTGCTCTTATGACTGGTGCTAAAAATGAAACCAAAGAAGCTCTCTTGTTTAAACAGAAATATTTATAGTTACATTTACAGTATTTACATTTACAATAATCTCCCATTTAGGCTGCCAATACAATTTAGGTTTGATTTTCTGCATTATTGGTTTGTAGCATCGCTTGACTATAGATGAGCGCAGCTGGGCAAGAGCAGGGATTACAGCAAGGTCATGCAGTAAATATTCACCAACCTCATTTTAGAATTTGTGAAAATAGGATATCACTTATTTTCGTGATATGGTCAATAAAAATGAACCCGCAAAAAGTCACACATGCTGGGTAGCTGCAGAGGAAGAGTTTGTGCTCTACTCTGCTTTTTCTTTGGCAGGCAGCCAATCACGATCCATGATGCATATTCACGTTGATGTGCCTAATACAAAAGCAAGCTCTGTACTGTGCTGTTTAAGTTAGCAGCGAGTTATCCCTTTTTTAAACAAAAAGCTGTGGAAAAACTGCAAATATGTTAAAAAAATATTTTTTAAGGCATTTTCACCCACAAGTCAATTTTTCACTACTTTTGTGAAAATGGATGCGAAAAGAATATCAGCATTTTTGCTCATCACTGTCTGATAGCCAGAGATTCTCCGCTAGTAATTCATTCCACCTACTTCCAGAGAATACGTACTGCATGGAGGTGCTAATGGTTTAAAATAAGCCTGAAGTGGAATTAAATAGATAAGATAAACAATTGTATTTATAGACCCAATCCTAAATAGGACTTTCCTTGAATTCCACATCCTTTAATTTAGTTTGCAAGGTTAAAGATCAATGACTGAAGATGAAATTGTCTCACTTGCATATGCTCATTGTAATAAACCTACATCGGAGAAGCAATGGAAGAAATTGTAGTTCCTGCTGTAGGCAGACCACTGGAAAAGCAGTAACCCAATAACAAGAACAGCGTCCGGATTACCTCTTTTTTTTATTTGAGCTACAGCAATCTCCAGCGCTCAAATTAGTGATTGCGTGCCGCAATTCTCATTACGGCCTATGGCAGCACCCAAATCATCTGCGCAGCTCTGCACCCAAATTAGCTGTCTCAATTTGTAATGGATAGAAAATGGAAGCTATTATATTTACTCCTATTCAAAAGATGCCATTTGCCTGTTCATCATGGTGGTCTTTTCTAGTTTCTGAGTCAGAACACCTCTTCTGCATACGTCTTCTGAGTGAGTGACTCAGAAATAATGAAAATGCTGAGTATACCAAATCAAGTTGATTTTACGACAGTGGATCTTTGTGTCAGCACTTGGCTATTAGGGGCTACTGTGTTTGGAGATGGAGTTTAGAGAAGGGTTTTTATTGGAGATATTGGTTATCAGCAATCAGGATATGTTGTAATCAAGGACACGACAATAGTTAATAATTACATTGCAAACCAATAACAAAGACATAGCTGCCCCATGCTAGAATTAGCTAACAGCCAGGCAAGTGGCATTTTGTAAAAGAAAGAAATGAAAAATCAGCACTGACTTCTTCCATGTTCTATCATTTCAGATTCTTTGGTGTTCAGAACTAGGGATGGTTAATAAGATGCAAATAACTTTAAGTTGATGCAGCATTCTGCAAATTTTGTATGCAAAATTATGCAGCTTGAACATGAACCAATCCAATCTTGCTGAGGTAAATTTTTCCAGCTGCATACATTTGAATATGAAATTTGCATAATCCTGCATCACCTCAAAATTATTTGCATATAACTGATCCATTCCTATTCAGAACTACGGAATAGTTTTCTGACTACAGTTAGTAAACAAAAAAGAATAGGAAGTTTATTTAGCATTAAAAAAAAACAGTTATAAGTTGTTATAAGTTATAACTAATTGTCTTACCTCGTTCACCTGTTTGTCGTATTTGTTTAATCTCTGTCATATGTGGTGAAGTTTATCTTTATCGTAGTTTGTGTTGTAATGTTTGTTGTAATTGTCCTCGTTATGTTTCCATTGTTTATGGATTGCTGTTGTGTTCCCCTGGTTGTGCTTTGTCTGTGTCATACGTGGTGTGGTTTTTCTGTCAATGGTTCTTATGGTGCTACATTTCTGCTTTGATATCTGTGGTTGTACCTCTTAGCCTACTATACCCAGCATATGACTAGATATATTAGTCTATCACTTAGCAGTGTTCCCCAACCTGGTCCTCAAGGCCCAGCAACAGTGCATGTTTTGTGGAAATCTACAGAGGTAGTTAATCAGCTCTGCTGAGACAATAATTACCTCACCTGTGCATGATTGTGGTTTTCTGCAAAACATGCACTGTCCGTGGGCCTTGAGGACAGGGTTGGGGAACTGCCTTAGAGTCCATTCTTATTTTTTGTTTGCATATACAGTATGTATATACAGGCAGCATGAGCTCAGTTGATCCCATTGTCTTCTATATGGCTGGTTTAAATCTAGTTCTATTTAAATTCCATTGCATTAGAAACCCAATGTGCTTTTTTGGGCTTGCATTGGTCCTTCTTGTCTCTGATGTGATGTATACAGGGACTGACATCTATCAGCAGCTAATATAAACTGTGGCTGAAGTGCTTATATATAAACTGACAGAAAACATATCTGCCACTTTTTTGCCTTATTAAGCGACAGCAAATTAATTTTTCATCAGTTGCCAATGACATTTTTTCAATCACTTCTATTACATTTATCAAATTTATAAAACGCCAAAAATAAATTTTGCCAAAAAATAGATTTTTTTATTTAACACTCTGGAAGGGTTTACATGATGAGTAAAGAGCACCCCACAGCAAAAGGAAAGTAGTGAGTCGGCACCAGAGCTTGGTCAGATATCTGTGGGAACCAGGTGTGCGCCTGTGCCAAAAACCATATACCCACCAAATGTAGAGCTGAACAGAACCTAGCACCAGGCTGCTCGAAATTCAATACAGACCTTTAATACATCCACAGGACAGACAGACAAGGCATAAAAATGTATGTCCTGACAGCTGTTTCGCGGGCAGTACTTACTTCGTTGAGGCCTCTGACAAGGCAGGTACTGCCAACAAAACGGCCGTCAGGTCATACATTTTAATGACTTGGCTGTCTATCCTGTGTCTGTCTTTCCGGTGGCTGAAAAAAATATCAAACACTTTTCTGTCACTTTTGTTGTTTTCTGCCACTATTATTATTAATAATTTACAGTATATAGCACTGACACATTTTCTGTAGTGTGCATAAAGTAATTTCCTCACAAGCTTTCCTTTAGCAGGGCTCACAATGACATGTCCCTGTCTCAGTCTAGGGCCAGTTTTAGAAAAGAGGTGATTAGGCGGAGCTCATCAATGTGTTTTTAGGATGTAGAAGGAAACCTGGAAAAACATAAAAATGCTTTGTAGATATTGTCCTGGCTGGAATTCTGAGCTTGGCTCTAGTATTGCAAGGCTTCAGTGCTAACCACACTGGTTTATCCCAGCCTTTCCCTCGTTTTCTGATTTTCCATCACTTTTGTTGCTTTGCAGACACATTCTCCCCCCACTTTAGCATAATTACACTAATTATTTCAGTCACTGGAGAACTAAAAAGGTTTAAAGTACTTTCCACAGTTTTACTATATTACAGAGAACAAGTGGAAGAAGATCATAGAGGAAGGTAAACAACAGAGGGCAATATTTTCTGTCACTTGTTATCAAAGAGTCTTATTTTATAGATCCCAAGTTCAAGCTTTAAGTTGCTGGTGATAGACTGGCACATGACCTACCATCTGCAGACTGCCCTTTACATACTGCAGAGCGATGTCTGTTACATATGTTGAACGGAACCAAGCAGCACTTTTTTCCTGCAGTTTCTCTTGGTTTCTAATAGCTATAAGAGTTGCCATGTTCCCCCTCCCTTTCTAGCTGCCCATTTTTTATCCAATGGAAGGTATTAAGATAGTGACTTTTCTAAACTTTTTGAATTACAGTGTCCTATCTCCCCACCCTGCTGATGAAAGCTTTTGTTTGCTCCCTGCTAATGAGTACAATAAAACAATTACATCAGTCCTAATTTTTTTTCTATTAAATAGCCACATTGTTGGCATTGTTAGATTTTTAAGTATGTTTAATGTGTTATTGAGATGTCCTGGGTGCTAAAAATGGTTCCTGGTTCACTTTTAATTTGTTACAGCCGGCAAACTTTGTCCGGGAATGTACCTGTGTAGGGGGGAATGGAGATTCTCCACTGACTGCTAAACAGGCTGCCATGGTTACATGATGCTACCCTGAAGCTTTAGTGCAAAACAAACATTATCTCTTGTTTCAGCCAACAAGTATTATGTTTAGGGGTTCTCTTTGTGCCTAACAAACTAGATTTATTCATAAACCAATTTTGTCTTCCATTTTTTTCGGCTGCCAGTAA
Organism: Hyperolius riggenbachi; assembly: GCF_040937935.1. Taxonomy (NCBI): domain Eukaryota; kingdom Metazoa; phylum Chordata; class Amphibia; order Anura; family Hyperoliidae; genus Hyperolius; species Hyperolius riggenbachi. The sequence goes on along the minus strand of NC_090652.1, from coordinate 226,886,840 downwards.
CATGGCAAAGTAGCATTAGTTTCCATACAATTACATTAAAGAGTCATTTGGATTAGCAAATCTTTGTCATATACATATATAGGGGACAATATATGCACCAGGGCAGCATTTCTTTTGTAGTGTTATGTGGCTTGCCATTTTTATTTAAGAAAAAAATATTCAGATCAGCTCTTGTACATTTTGCTCAGCCCCTGTGAGCATTTTATATACTAAGAAAATGTATCACATACACATCCATGTTGTCCCTTTAGACTGTTTTGTCCCTTTATAATATGTGTTGTTTTACTCGGATAACTAGTGGCTCTGCTTTGCATGTTAAATGTTTGTATATGTTAAATCTATAATAAGGGATTATGTTCATTGAAATCTTAATTATGTATAGCGAGTCTTAATGTGTCCATTAATGATACAATCCTGATTGTACAATCTTAGCACTTCTATGTAATATGATGGACTACCTAAAGTATGCATTTATATTATATTCAGTTAGTTAATGCTTCTAATAAATAGATGTGTTAAGACTGTAAAGTCATGATTATATCATTGACAAGCACCTTAACCACTTGATGACCCAGCCTTTACCCCCCCTTAAGGACCAGCGCTGATTTCGCTGATCTGTGCTGGGTGGGCTCTACAGCCCCCAGCACAGATCAAACACCAGGCAGAGCGACCAGATCGCCCCCCTTTTTTCCCCACTAGGGGGATGATTTGCTGGGGGGGTCTGATCGCTCCTGCCTGCATGTGGCTGGCGGGGGGGGCACCTCAAAGCCCCCTCCACTGCAGGATTCCCCCTCTCTCTCTCCTCCCTCCCTTCCCCGGAGATCGGAGGCTGCACAGGAACAGATCTGTCCTGTGCAGCCTCTAACAGGCTCCTGCCTGTCATGTGACAGCAATCCCCGGCCGCTGATTGGCCGGGGATCGCTGATCTAGTACAACGCTGCTACTGTTAGCAGCGTTGTACAAATGTAAACAAAGCGGATTATTTTCGCTTGTGTTTACATTTAGCCTGCGAGCCGCGATCGGCGGCCCACAGGCTATTCACGGAGCCCTCCACCGTGAATTGACTGGAAGCAGCCGCTCACGCGAGCGGCTGTTTCCTGATTAATTAGCCTGCAGCCGGCGACGCAGATGTGCGTCGCTGGTCCTGCAGCTGCCACTTTGCCGACGCGCGTTATGAGTGCACGGTCGGCAAGTGGTTAAAGGACACCTGAAGTGAGAGGGATATGGAGGCTGCCATATGTATTTCCTTAAAAACAATGCCAAATGCCTGGCTGTCCTGCTGATCCTCTGCCTCTAATACTTTTAGTCATATACTCTGAACAAGATTAGATCAAAACTAGTGCAATCGTGGAGCAGTTGCTCTAAGAAGCCAACCAGAATCCTTGATCTGGGCGTCTGCTAGAGTTTCGAGTTTTGCTTCAGTTTTGCTTGCACTGGTTTTGATAAGTCTCTTCTATTTCGTAGATGCGTGTTAATGTAGGGCTGCAATATCCATTTAAATAAATTATTTCATGAATCACTGATTTAGGAACAATAACAAGGCTAGTGTGTCACCTGGATATGGAAACTTGTTCTACCAAAGTCTCCTCTTGCAAGGAGAAACATGTAGCAAGACAGTATCAAAAATACTATCACTGACATTGCTGTTAGCATTGTCATTTTCTTAAAACCCAACTTACTCTGAGGTTGAACAAGGAAAATTCTATTAGAAATCAGGTTGATAATAAACGGTATAGAAAACTAAAGTGGTGCAGAAAATCCCTTTTGCATCAGTTAAATGTGCTTGTCAATGCACACAACTTGCTTTCTGCCCTCTGTAGATTTAGCTGGTGGGTGGTCCAATCATGTGTGACACATGGGACTCTGAAAGTTGGAAGAACAATAGAGGTCAAACTACATTGGGCCATATGCAATTAACTTTTTCACCTGAGTTATCTCCTTGAAGATAATTTTCATCTTCTCTTTAAATGAACTTTTCAGCATTTTACAATTGGAAATGTACCCAAAAGTTGGTGACAAAGTACTATTACATTTATTTTGAGTATTTTCTTGCTTGTTTTCGCTCAAAAGGCTAATTTATGACAAGTTGTGAAAATATCACCTTAGGGAAAACTCAGGAGAAAAAGTTAATTGCATATGGGCCATTTTCCAAAATGACAGTAGAAACATGTGACTTAAAGTAAATGTCAAAGGATTAAAAAAGAAAAAAAATCTACTTAACCGGGGCTTCCTCCAGCCCCTGGCATATGTCCCTCGCTGTCAGGTCGGCATCTACTGCGCCAGGGCGAGGCCACCTGGTGATTGCACTCACGTGATCTGGAGTGTTCTGTGCCTGTGCAGAACACTCCAGAGCACGTAAGGAAGCCCCAGGTAAATAGATCCTTTTATTTACTTCCTCAGACATTCCCTTTAAGGTGGTTACAAAGGAAAGTGATAGAGGCAGTGACAAAGGTGGAGGATAAAAACATTGTGCACGTTTGTTTACGCTATATATGTGCTTTTAGTATGCAACAAAATACATTTGGGGTTAGCTGCCCTTTAATCCTAAAGTTGAGGCCTAATTATGAATCATTGATCTGACCATTATTTGTTGCAACTATCCCCAGTGAGGTGTTTGTATTTGAGTTGATTTTCTTTGGATGAAAACAGAAAATCCAAAATACAGCTTTAGATTATACTTGTCATTTCTTGAATATTCAAGGATCCAACGGTAATGAACTATAGGTAGAAGAAAATAAGGAATCCTGTCTCACTTTGAAAATTGCCATGAATTGCTCTGCTAATTATGCCTAATTTCATTTGAGGGTGGGATCTCTGAATACCAACCCCCCAAAAAAGTATAGAAAAAAACAGTAGCTTTAATACCTCCAACTTTTTGCACATCAGCTGTAGAGTGGCTTACTGACACTTCTTCCAAATACCTCATTTTAATGTATGAATATGTCTTGTCTTCTTTGTGGTGACTGCCGAGCCCCTTCCTGCTTCGGAGTCTGGCTGTCCAAACCCAACTCCAAGTCACATAATCCCTGCGAAGGTCCACACAGGCTCATCCATGATTTTGAACTCTCTGAAAATGCTCTGGAGAAACTAAACATCTCAAATGGCAAACCCTGAAATATAAAAACACTGAGAGCATCATCTCTTTAAAAACAAAATTACAACACATTCCCTTTAATTGCATAAGTAAAAGAGTATTTTAGGAGCTTTTTGGACATTTGTTACTACATTGGCTCTAAACCTCCTGGACTTAATAACCAAGAGTGTCTTGTTATAGCGAAAGTTTTTAGATTTTCTCCAGTCTTTTGCCATATTGCACAAGGGATATAAGGGGACACTCTACCAGTTACAATAAACTATTCTCTTTTTGAGTTCTCCATTCACGATGTCACACTTAATATGGGGAAATGTCTTTCTAAATTACATTAAAATACACAAATTATGAATCTATGAAGGTTGCTATCTTGATCTAAATTATGCTAGTTTATTAAATATAATGATGATCTTCTGGGTATGATACTTTACTAGCGGCTATACTGGAATATATTTTAAAATCAGGACAGTCACAGCAAAGTCAGAACACTTGCACTGTGGGTGAATGCTTTATGAAGCATTATAGCCAGAGGATCAGCATGACAGCAAGGAAACTAGCATTGTTTAGAAAGAAACCAAGATGGCGGCCTCCATTGCTCTGATTCCACAGGTGAACTTTATTAATAATAATTTAGATCAATGAGCTACACTTTATTGTACACAATATTCAGTTACACTAACACACCACACTCCTTAATAGCATAAAGGACCACCATCACAAAATCATAACATTTTAAATTCATGTGAACACATACAAATACGAAGTACATTTCTTTTAGAGTAAAATGAGTCATACATTACTTTTATCCTATGTTGCTGTCACTTAAAGTAGGTAATAGAAATTTGGCAGAACCGACAGCTGACAAACCGACAAAAGCACTTAGTGAATGGCAGTTGCTCAGTCCTACTGCCAAAAAAGTGTGCAGCAAACAGGGTTTGTGTAAATCCTTTTCAGGGAGTGTCTTTATAAAGACATGCTGAGAATGCCTCATGAAGAGATGGACTAGCCCAAAACCTCTGTCAGATTTCTACTATCTACTTTAAGTGACAGCAACATAGAAGAGGTGTCCTTTAACTGGTTAAATAAGAGAGAGGTTGAAATAAATCATCAGAAATCAGCTTTTATGCAGCTGAATTTAGTAACTTAAACAGTAATTTCATCAACTAAACAATTAGCAGTCTCTGTTTCTCAGCTCTCCCGCTCCAAACAATCAACAAACACTCGAGCGAGAGTTTGACTGTTGCGGTTGTCAATTTCTGTGAGAAGGGTGCAAGATCTGATGTATAAGTAGAATGAGCTATTATAAGGCATATACATATGGAGAAAACAGGAGTGACTGCGGTGTACAACAGTACGTCTGCCCCATCTTTCATTTATTTGTAAAAGCTGTGCATGAGGTGTACATAAGCCTGCAGCTATAAATGCTTAACGGAGGCAGTCCTTCTATTGTTTTACCCACAATTCCAAGATGAAAGCTCGAGATTTCAGTTTTAACTTTTATATGGCTTTTAAGCACCAGGCTAAAGAGCTTCAGATTTCGAGACAATTACACATCTGTGTCATATTAAACGTACGCTTTGGATTCACGCGTAAAGATGGCTGCGGCGCAGTTCATAAGAGTTTACCCAGAATTCCCTGTGGGAGTGGCCGTGGTAGCGATTTCCCATCTGTAACGCTCTAGATGCACGTCAAGGATGTGAGATATGAAGCAGAGGCGTATAAATTCAACACAGATAAAAAAAAAGTTAAAAATAGCAGCCAATCAGAGTGGGAAACCCGCAGAATGGAGCTGATGTAATCTCAGCCTGATCTAGCTACATGTGCTTTTTATTTAAATTTGATATATTGCCAACTAAGTCTTGACATTTAGTGGATCGTGTCCAACATACACGCACTTGTAGCATATTATCTGGCTATCTCAAGTCATGCGTGAGAGACTTGAAGGGTTTTTTCTTTTTTTATACTTGCACATGTGGTATCTAAAAGGCACGCCGGAGGGGGGGGGGGGGATGGAAATTTGCACATGAGACATTTTGTTTGAAGTTCTAAAATAGTACGAAAATACTTAACAACTCATTACCTAACCACTGCCTAAAATGTCTTAATTAATAGTCACTGCACTTTTAATTGGTGAACATTGTAATGCGCAGCAAGCTAATTTGCAAACATGTTCCCGTCTTTGGTGTTTTATTACACTGAGTCTGACAAAGCAGCATAATAGATGCACATATTGCTCCACAGAGTCCCGGGTCAATGTCTAGTGCGTCTGTTCGTTTTCAAAGCGTGAAATTATTTTGTTAAGGTGCAGAGGCTAAACTCCAGGCAAATAGCTGAAGATGCAGATGAAATTTAGTGTATGCATTTTTTTAAGACTTTGATTTAGTACAAGTACTATGATTTAGATGGCTCTAGACAGCCGGACCTCACTTTGCTCCAGTGCACTCTAGTAAAAATAAACAGGCCTGGGCAATCTGATTTTACTGTTTGGAGCAGCAGCACAGAAAGTAATCACTGTGGTCTCTCATCACTCTCATGTAAGGAAGCTCACAGAGACACATTGGATGCAGGGCTGTTTCTGGCCTATTTGTCACTCCAGGCAATGCACCTAATTCACAGCCCCCCCCCACCCCAATACACACATACACTGTGTTCCTCCTTCCTCCCATATTCTGGGAACTGTTGTGCAGGGGATTACAGGAGGATAATTGGGGTACTTACAGTAGCAGTTTATTGAAGTTTGTTCATTTTTTTTAAAGTGTTGATAAATGGTTTGCTTTTTCAAGTGTAGCTGGAGGTTAACGTTATGCTGCAGATGCAGCAACATACATGTAGTTCCCAGACTACCCACTATTAGCAACAGTTTTTATGTTAAAATCAGTCCTTCTTCCTTTTTCCTTTAAATCCATACCCTTCCCTGACTCTGTAACTGTATTACCTATCTAAAATGCAGAGGCACAGATCTCTATAATGTGTTACATTTAGAGAAGTGATGGGAAGGTCAGATAATAGCAGCGTGGAAGATGCTTTTTGTAAAAAAAAAAAAAAAAGTATGTCTTAATATTTAAGAAATCAGAAATCTTCCCAATAGATGTCTGCATAGGGAAATGGAAATTAAATTAAGATAACATTAAATTGGACATAACAGAGAGAAGAATAGTAATGTGTGGCAGTATAGTTACAGGCGCAGTTACAAGTTAAAACTGAGGGAAATAGAAAAGCTACCACTAATTAACTTTCCCAAAAAAGATCAAGAACAAAGCAGCAGACATCATGACAGTACACTATCTCCAGAGAAGTGATCTCAGCTTCTTAGTCTGTACTTACATTTGCATTATTCCTAAGTATTGGAGTGGATGGAAGGCTTTGCAGTGGTAGAGCATTTTTGACCATTATGAACTTCATATGTGGTGGTAACACTCCCTTCCTCTCACATGATACCTTTATTGGTCAGAAATGCTTTACTAGCACTTTAAAAGTGCTCTTTACATTAATACTTTCTTTGTACTTGATTGAGGAGTGGTGTGTACTCATGTATGACATTTCAGTTTTTATAGGGTACTAAATCTCAGTGAATCTGTGTAGGATACCAAATCTCAATGAATATGTGTAGTGAAAAGACCATATAGTCTATACAGTGCTGTGGAAGTTGTCCTTGCTATGTAAATACAAAATAACTAAATAAAAAAAATCTCAGTGTCTGTAGAGTATCAAATCTCAGTAAATCTTGCAGAGTAACAAATCTCAGTGAACCTTTGTAGAGTTCTAAATCTCAGTATGTCTCTATAGGATCCAATTCTCAGTTAATTCTCATTTACAGGACTATGTACTCTATACAGCTCTGCGGAAGTTGTCTTTGCTATGTAAATACAAAATAACTAAAAAAAAACAAATCTCAGTGATTGTCTGTAGAGTACCAAATCTCAGTAAATTTAGCAAATTACCAAAACTCTGTGAACCTCAGTAGAGCACCAAATCTCAGTAAATCTTGCAGAGTAACAAATCTCAGTGAACCTTTGTAGAGTTCTAAATCTCAGTAAGTCTGCATAGGATCCAATTCTCAGTGAATTCTCAGTTACAAGACTATGGGCCATATGCAATTCACTTTTTCACCTGGGTTTTCTCCTAGGTGAAATTTTCAAAGTTGTCAATAAAATGCCTTTCAAACAACCAGTAAGCAAACAAATACTCAAAATAATTTTGATAGTACTTTTTCGCTTACTTTTTGGTATTTTTACAATTGCAAAGTGCTTAAAAGTTATTATAAATCGAAGATGACACATTTTCTCCCAGGAGAAAACTTAGGTGAAAAGGTGAATTGCTTATGGCCTTATGTATTCTATACAGCTCTGTGGAAGTGGTCTTTGCTATGTAAATACCAAATAACTAAAAAAATAAATCAAAATCTCAGGGATTGTCTGTAGAGTACCTCAGTAAATCTTGCAAATTACCACATCTCAGTGAACCTTTGAAGAGTTGCAAATCTCAGTCAATTTTGAAAATTGACAAAATCTCATTGAATCTCTGAATAGTTCTAAATCTCAATAAATATTTTAAAACTAGTCTGAATATTTCCATGTAGTACCAAATCTTAGTAAAGCTAAAGTAGCAAATCTCACTGTATTTGCTGAGTAGTCCACTTCAAGAACACGTATTTTGAGGTTGACTACATACGGTTACCCAATCAAAAGCCATAACATACAATATATTTAGAAAAATAATTGTACATTCTGAGCTGAATAATGCTGGATACACAAATTGAGATTTCCCGTTCGATCCGCGGGGTCGATTGGATCGATTCGATTATTTCCAACATGTTTGATCGGCTTTTGATGGATACAGCCGTCGATTTTGCATATTAAGTATGCAAAATCAATGGCTGTATCCATCGAAAGCCGATCGAACATGTTGTAAATAATCGAATTGATCGAGTCGATCCCGCAGATCGAATGGGAAATCGCAACGTGTGTACCCAGCATTAGACTAGTGCTAACTGCAGGATAAGCTTAAATTATAGTTTTTAAAGTTACTTATTAATTTATATTTCAGTATTACAATAAAGATGTTTATTTATTTTACAATTGTTTAATTAGGTAACTTTAGCAATTTACCTATTAGTACCCCATGTTTACCATTTGGAGCCCGCAGGGGTATCGCCTAAGCAAAGCTTATTATTCAATTATGGTCTTGCTGTGAGATAAGATTATCTCGCAGTGCGGACAGATTGATCCATTAGCTTCTAGGAGTGAAATTTTGTTAATTTCCCTGCCTCTAGGCAGGGACATTCGCTGTGCTTTATTATTTGAAAACCAATGATGCTTTGCAGACTGAATACCGTGGCTGCATTCAACTTTTATTTGTAAAATTAAGTTTTGAAACAACTTGAAAAATAATATGAATTATGTGTGTGGATTGTGGTAGCAATACCAAGTATCCAAAGGAGGAGTCCGCACAAACTCTTTTTAGAAGCAAAAGTGCAGGTTTATTGCATCATCACACACAACTGTGTGATGGAGAAATAAACCTGCGCTTTTGCTTCTATAAAGTCTGTGTGCGGACTCCTTCTTTGGATACTTGTTGATGCTGCCTAGGAGTCCTGCACCAGCGCTTGCACAATAAGGTGTGCGTTTCTTTTTCTTTTTCTGTGGTAGCAATAATTCCTCGGATATTAGTGCCATAATCACTGCAAGTTATGTTGTATTGTAGGCTAAGTTGATGGACACAATCGATTCAGAACGATCATAAAAATAGTCGTCCCATTGGATTTTTGTCAAACCAAAATTTGGATTTTCTTGTTGGTTGTGATAGATAGGAAGCAAAGATTGGTTAGTTGATGGTGTAGTGAACAATTTTTCTTCCGATCAGAATTTCTGATTGCTCGAACGATTTTTCGCTATAAATTGGACTGTTTGTTAGTGGCCACCTTAAGGAGAATGCAAATTTTATTGCCTAAAAGTTAACTAAGCTGATATTAGATGATTATTCAATAAGGATCACTTGAAGTGTACCAGAGATATTTAAATACACATCTTTTATACTTACCTGGGACTTCCTCCAGCCTTATGCTGGCTGTGGTCTCCATCGCCACTCTCCTGGGCCCCTCCGTTCCTCAGATGTGTCCCCCGGTATATATATCTCAGTCGCGGCCAGTCATCACAGTTCACCGCGCATGCGTTTCCTGGCTGCGCGCATGCCCCTGTCACTCTCCCAGGCCAGTCTGCCCCTGGGTAGTACTAGCTGTGCAGACACCAAACGTTCCGGGCAACGGGAGCACACGGACGCGCAGGCGCAGTGAACCATGACTGGCCCTGACTGAGGTATACACTGGGTCATACAGTGGAGGAATGGAGGGGCCCAGAAGAACGGCAATAGAGCCCATGGCCGGCATGGGGCTGGAGGAAGGCTCTGGTAAGTATAAAAGGTGCTTATTTAAAAAAAACTTTCTTTAAGCCGTATAGTATATTTTTTAATTTTAATTTTGTCGGTTTCTGTTTCTCATGCACGCCTTTTTTTTTCCCAGTGGGCCCCGAGGCCTGCATGCTGCAGAAGGAGGAAGGCACCTGCAGGGAGTTTGTCCTGAAGTGGTACTATGACCCAGAAACAAAGAGCTGTGCCAGATTCTGGTATGGCGGCTGTGGAGGAAATCAGAACCGGTTCAGCACACAGAAAGAATGTGAAAATATCTGTATTGCAAGTGAGTAATCCATTACTCTTACTACAATTGTTATGGGGAGATTTGCTAATGTGAACACAATACATGGGGAATATACTTTATATGAATGTGCTCTTAGAAAATGTTAGCAGTACAATTTTCTTTTTGATGTGTACAGTCAGGCGTTGGCCACATATATGTGTTCCTCTACCTAAATAGTCCATAGCTTTCTACAGCCAGTACTAATGTCTATATCCCAGCTTCAGTGCTGCCTACAGTGGAATCTCAGTTATCGCGATGTAGTAATTCCCATAGTGCAGCACTTTCCAGTCCTCAAGTCCACCAACAGTACCTTCTTTTCTGGATAGCTGAACAAGCAGAACCCGACACAATGAAATATATATATATATATATATATATATATATATATATATATATATATATATATATATACACATATATAAATTATATTTTACAGTTTTTTGTGATAGAGGTCCTTTAAGTCCCACCCACCAGTAGTTGTGATGTGCTCCTGTGGGCAACAGTAGATAAACTCTGTGATTCACGTCCTGATTGTGTCCATTGACTATACAATTTGGGAATGATGAACCTTCCGATCGATCAGATTGAATAGTGTCAATGGTGCCAACAGAAAACAAACAATCGAATGATTCATTGATCTGTTCTTCAGATCGATTCCATTTGAAATTATCTATAATTTCTTTTTCTAAAACAATGTGCAGTCCTTATTGCGGCTAACACCTGCAGACACTGCGCTATGACACTTATACATAGTTGGAGGCGTAAGTATGTGTACGCCGCCAGTGAGCTGGGTGCAGGGTGAGCCGAATGACGGCTAACCCTGCTGCCACTCAAATCCCTGGTGTTAAATACTATTCCCCAATAGCAACTTATAAGGAGGAGCAATTCGGGGTCCGCCGATTGCCGGAACCCTGAATAACCCTTACATGCCCCGCGCAGGGTAACATTACTGCTATGGCGGCACCAAGTTTCGGCGCCCAACCTGATTGCTGACCACCCATGCAGGCTACTACAGCAACAACAACGAAGTGTGATTATTCTAAATCAGGTTTTTAATCCTGCGAAACCCACACTCAGTGTCCACCCATCTTGTCTCCCCTATACTTTAGACATATTGTACCTCTGTACATGAAGTGGCACCTGAGCTCACTACACATCCTGATTGCAGACTTGTGAACTTCCCATTTAACCCTACAAAGATTTGAAATTATAGGATTGGTTAAATATTTTACCCCATTTATAGGCCTAATCAATTGTTTTCTTCCGATCACAATTATCGAAGGTTGATCATTTACTAAAATTGCATAATTTATGGGCACCTTAAAAAAGTAGGAGTTGAAGGTTATATCTTGTGATCCAAAGCAAGTTTGCAAAAATGCTTCTACACTTAGACCTTTGTGGTGTGTGAAAACGATGCACTGCATTGTCATGTACAGTATGTCTTTAGATGAGTAAAACATTTACATTTGAAAACTAAAAGTAGTAATGTTTCTAATACTTCTGTTCAATTTTCTACCAACAGCACCTCTAAGTCCTGTTGTGGTCTCGGCAATCGGAACATAAGGGGGCTCAGCTCTTAGCGCTCAAGAGGAGGCATCCCAGGAAGCACTGTCCCTCCTCTCAGCCTCTCCCCTCGCCAGCTTGCTCTTCTAGCGAGGTGAGAGAGGCTCACACGGTTTATCAATATGGTGCTATTTCTTCTGTGGACCTGTTGCAGCTCGTGCCAAGCATGCTGTTAACCCTTTCAGTGCTGTAGCCATCCTAGAGAAGAGAAGGCCTCACAACCCCCGAGAAGTTCTTTCCTTCACTACAATCCTGAAAGGGTTTGCTCCGGCACACTGGACTCCTAACCATCAAGCTGGTTCTTATCAGGTTATATTTTTTTTATGTCAGAGACCCCTGCACTAGATTCTATCCCAGAGATATCCTGATCCTCTAAATAACACCTGCTTCATCCCAGTCTACCCTTCTCATGTTTCTGCTATCCAATTGCAGCCACAGAACTTTTCAACCAAACCCAGCACCTCTGACAACGAACTGCGAGTCCACTTGAGCAACTGTTACTTAGACAACCACATGTAAAGCCCCGTGTTTGATTCCCGCCAGGGGGACACTGCAAGCCCTTGCATCTCATTGTGATTGTAGAGCAGCAGATTTCTTAGATAGTGATGGTTGGGTTCCAGCCCTTCTTTCTGCCAGGAGGAGCCTGACTTGTATTGTGGGGCAAGGTTTGCAGGACCCCCCGGCAGCACAGGGGTTAAACGCTTTAGGTTTTACCACTTAAGAAGCTGCAGTCATTGCGGCCCATGCAGAAGAATACAATATTTTGTTTGGATTTATTGTTATTTTTGTCTATAAACGTTGGGACAGGGAGATTACTTGTTATAAATTTGGGAACGGGGTTGTTCTTGGTATGTTTTTATTTTTTTAAAAGAAGGGAGATGTTTAAAAAGATTGACCGAATAAAGAATGAAGAGGTGTTTAATGCTTGGTGTCATTATTTCCAGTTAAAAACTGATCTGCCGGTGTTTTGGGCTTTTTTTGCTGTCCCCAAAGTCCCTCATCTAGAGAATTCCAAATCCGCCTCCTTTAATGGCAGTTTTATAATGTTTATGTAATGGGATGTGGTTACTTGAAAAAAGCCTCAGAAACCTAAACCACCCATATCATTACATGATAGTCATAACTAATCCAAGCTCTGCACTTAGGATGTATAAAAGAGTGCGTAATAATATTACAGAACATCTGACATATTGGGAAGCATTCCAAGAAACATGTAATAAGGGAATATATCAAATGTGCTAGCCTGCCAGAACAGCTTAGTACAATATGACCTTCCTAAAATACAAGATAATTGCAGGCACAGTGGGCTACAGGTGTGCTATAAACCTGCTGTAGTTCTGGATGCATGCCTGGCTTACAAAGAGGCTCCACTTGCTTTCCTGTAGTGATGTAGTATGGGCTTGCTTATCGGGCTTATGCAATTACTTTATGTTTTAATAAGGTATACGTGTATTTTGCTGTGTTTTAATAGAAGGATTCATGTTTTGTTTTAGTCCACTACACACTATCCTGCTGGCTAATAGTAAAATGACTGTACGTTATTTTCTTCCTATTTTTTCCTATGTTGCCGTTATATAGGCAGGGATTTGTCCTCTCAAGGGCATTTTCCTGCACTCTGGGGAGTGTACCAGCTCAGACATCCTTTGCAATCCAGAAGCCAGTGCACACAATTTTTATGCTTGGGACCTAAAAACGAAAACCCTTCTGCCTTTTCTTTATAAATGTGGCTTGCGTTTTGCCATGTATGCCTATAGCAAGGGTGTGGTGGAGGCACCCAAAAACCAATAGGAGTTAAAACGTAAAAACAAACATGTAAAAGAAAGGTAATCGCTTCCATTTATATAAAAAAAATATTAAAATAATTGACAACGCATTTCACGGGTCATTGCCTGCTTCCTCAGGTCAATACAAAAAAATGCCTTAGCAGCATGACATATAGAGGCGCCTACACTCTACTCCTTATGCTGCTAGGACATTTTTTGAATTGACCCGAGGAAGCGGGCCATGACCCGTTAAATGCATTGTTGTTTTTTTGTTGTTTTTCTTTTATAACTGTTTTTCCGGTTGAACTGGTGTCTGTAGCTTCTGGAGAGGTAAGCGATTAGCTCTCTTTTACACATTGTTTTTGGGCACCTCCACCCTGCCCTTGGATCAGTCATACCTCTTTTGAAATTAATAGCTTTACAGTTTCCTGGAATTGAACTACAGAAAAGCAACCATCCAGTATCCGGCAGGACCTGGAGCACTGAGTAGGGTTGGTGAATTCCCAGCAGGCTTATACGGTGGTTGCAGGACCTGCAACCCACCTTTGTGAGTCTATATTCATACATGTATTATACTGTTGTCCCCTTTTAACCTAACGATACTGCACCATTAGGCTCCTGGTCTCTCTCTACTTCTTGTTTAGGTACTCTTGGTCCCTACAAGAACCACTGGACCCCTTCTACATGCCTATAGCAAGCTGCAGACAATGGGTGGTTAGGGGGTTAAGACACTAAGGGAGTAGACAAAGGGGTTTGCAGGCGAGGCAGTGAGCTTTAAATTCTAGCTATAGCAAATTATAAGCTTGTCTGTAAAGATGTGTCTTGAGGATACATTTGAAAATGTTCAGGCTTGAAGCATGATGGATGGGCTGTGGTAGAGTTCCTAAGGAGAGGTGACACTTGTGAGAAGTCCTGGATGCAAAAGTGATAGGAGCACTGGACACCAAGAGGGACTCTTGGGAGAAGTGACGGTTGCCATGGTTTTATTATTAAAAATCTTCCTTAACGGCACTGGCACAGTCCATTTGTGGGAATATTGGCACACCTTTGGGAAGGCCGGCTGGGCTCTTTGCATAATCCCTTGCTAGGGGGTGCTTTTGAAAAGAATAAAGCATAGCTTATGCTTTTCCAAACCTCCTTCAAAAGTAAAAATGAATTCATTCAAAAAAATGCACTGGCCATGGTATTTAAAAGGCACTTCGCTCCAGAAATTAAGACAGCAGGCTAAATACACAGAAGTCCAGACTTGTTCAGGTCTTGTGTTGTGCATGGCTAAATTGCTAGGTAATTCGTTTTATGGTCAAATAAATGATAACAAGCTTCTTATCTGATAATTAAAGCCCTCTTTCAGCCCCCTCATTTTTTAGATTCATGTGCTAGTAAGTTTTTATGCATTGCTTCTTGCAATACCTGTTTTGAAGTATCTGGCTGGTTGTGTGCTGTAGTTCCTTTCATGTTGAGATAAAAGTTCAGTTTTATTGAACAAATCAGATCGCTGGTTCCTGTCCAAACTTTCCCCCCATCCCATCACTACCCACATGAGGTAGTCAGAGAGAAGCCAGAAGGGGCCCCATACTCCAGATCAGGTCCCCTAGGCACAGTGATCAGCAGGCCCCTAATAGATGTGTGTGTTTTTATTGGTAATAAGGTCACATGGGGTGGGGATGGGCAGGCGTCTAATAAACACCTGTGGTATGTAACAGTAATTAGATGCCCAAGATGTGAGTTGGGTGCCCGATGCAGATAGTAGCCAATTGGCAACCACATAGGAAATAATGATTGGAGCCAATCATAGATGATCAGCTACAACTTGCGGTCTTTTGAGTACCGGGGTTAGTGTTAGGACTTAGGGAGGGGGAGGGGTTCTTTTTAGGCACTAGGAGGGGAGGATTCAAGTCAGGATGCGTGCAAGGTAAATGCATAGTAAAATATCAGTAATGTAAATTACCAATAATTTTTAATAGTGATACCACCCGCGCCCAACTCATGTGGTGGCGCTACAGGAGATCTGATGTGTGCTGCTGGGGCAGAACGATCACATCCAGCCAGCCAGGTACTTATCCAGCCAGCCAGGTAAATATTCATTGCAAAGCTAACAGTCAGATATGTATTGCTAGCCTCCCACGCCTAACGTTAGGACCCCCCTTCCGGACACCTAACCTTAAATTCCCCCTTAGTGAAGCCAAACTTTTAGCGGCCCGTCCCTACCCCCGCCACAAGTAAGTTAAATATAAAAACAATACATTTCAAAAACAATAATTCTCAAAAACTATACATTTCAAAAACGAAAAATCCTGGTTGGGCTGGCCCAGCGCCTGCTATTCATCGGGTACCGAAATTTCTGCTTTTGGCACCTAATAACACGATATCTGCATTAGCGCCCATGGCAGCACCCAAATTGTCCATTAGATGCAGGCATCCAGATTTCCTGCTTCCATCTATTACTTCAAGATTCAAATAGAATGACATTTATTTAAAGCATGAATTAAAGGGAAATTGAGGAGAGAGCGATACAGGAGCTGCCATCTTCATTCACATAAACAAAGCCAGTTGTCCTGCTGAACTTTAGGCTTTTGTTATTTTTGAGTCACACACTTGTAACCTGCATGCAGCCAGTGGAGGCAAATAAAGCATCTGACCTGCATGCTCATTCTGGTCCATTGACATAGTATTAGAGACAAAGCATCAGCACAGAAGTCAGGCAACTGGAATTGATTATTAGAAAATGAAGATGGCAGCCTCCATATTCTTCTCACTTCAAGTTCCACCCTTTATGTAAGGATTGCTTTAAAGCAACCCTTCACTCTGTCACGCAGAATAAAGCAATTAAGCTGTTACGCTTGGTGGTATATTCTCCACAGTCAGTACGTGGTGTATATCCTGACGTGAAGGAGGTACACACGCTAGCACAAGGAACCAGGATATCCCCAGTTTAGTGGAGGAGAGGACTGACTCCAACAGGAGATGTGGCGCATAGAGCAGGCGTAGATCCGAAGAGCCACAAACAATCCTTCCACTATAGTGTGAGCCACTATAGTGGAAGGATTGTTTGTGGCTGTTCGGAGGTAGCGCTGAGCACATAAACCAGAACGTAGAGGATCAGGACAGGTAACAGAGTGAACGCTTGCTGAACTAGTCACTGCTTAAGTGAAAGCAAGCGTCCATAACAAGACAGACTGGAATGAGGCAGCCAATGCGATTGCAGCAGTGGCGTGCCTCACAAGGACAGGACAGAATAGTCAGGAAATAGAGTCAAAGAAGGCAGACGTAATACACACAAATATACAATTGGTATGATTTTCTAGCGTATTACGATTACAGCTATCAATGAACTACAAACGACTAACTGACATATGTATATATCGGCGATAAACCGATATATGACATAAGCAAGGAACACTAACTAAGAACTGGAGCAGGACTAGGAAGGATTCGCTACTTCTACGCAGAAGCGAGCGCAATCCACGCAAGGCAACAGGAACATGACTGACTAGCTAAGCACGGGTGATCACGATACGCGCAACCTACCAAAACGTGCTGAAAGCTGACTGACTGAACACAGGATATAAACAGTTTGTGTACGTATATATCAGCGACACTGATGTATTAATGTAACACAAATACAAGGAAAATAACAAACATGCTAGCATGCGTATATATTGGCGATGAACCGATATATGATGCAAGACTAGCAAAGTAGCAATTACTGCTAAACAGAACAGGACTTAGAAGGACTCACTGACCCCTTTGCAGGAGTCAGTGCAGTCCACATGAGATCTAGGAGCGAGGGGGCCGAGACAGAGTAACAGACTGATCTGAAACTATGATAGCCCGAGGAGCCCTGCAGGAAGCAGATCTTTATACGGAGGTCATCCAATGGGAGCAGACATGCAGATTCCCACACAGCTGTATGGTAATCATTCAATCCTGAGCTGGCCAGACCTGCAGAGCCACTGCAGATGGAATCAGCAGAGTGCAACACAAACTATGCAAGCAAATGCATGTAATGACATCAAAAACTGCTTGTCTTCAGTAAAACTGCAGCCAGCAGTACATGCTGCAGATGTGATCATAACATAAGCAAAGTCAAATTCAAACAAAACATTCTTAGGCTTGCGTTCACATTTTATATCAAACCACTGAGCCCTTTCCCACAAGCAGGGTCTTTAAGATAAGCAGTGCTTGTGCTCCTCATTCTTTAAGTCGATTCCGACTCTTCATGAACATATGTACTTTTGCAGATATGTATTATCATATATTATATCAAGGCTGATCCAGCTTATCAGTGTGTTCCCATATATCTCACAAATGTAAAAAGGTGATGTTTATAAAAAAATAAGTAAAAATGAGCAACTCTAAAACTCATGTAGTCCTATGAAATTATGAAAAGAGGAGGGTGACTATGGATATATTCAGTGTTTTTTCCAATCTCTCATTAAAACATGATAACTCCTTTAAAGGGTACCTGAAGTGATGTTACATGATGATATTAACATGTGTATGTACAGTCCTGCCTAGAACAAGGCAGTGTTGTTTATCTTTCTTTTCTCATGGTAAGGATTAAGAATCCAGGGCCCTAATTAGTGTTGGGCGAACAGTGTTCGCCACTGTTCGTGTTCTGCAGAACATCACCCTGTTCGGGTGATGTTCGAGTTCGGCCGAACACCTGACGGTGCTCGGCCAAACCGTTCGGCCACATGGCCGAACTAAGAGCGCATGGCCGAACGTTCCCCGAACGTTCGGCTAGCGTTGTGATTGGCCGAACGGGTCACGTGGTTCGGGCCCGAACGCGCTCTGATTGGCCGAACGGTCACGTGGTTCGGGTAAATAAATACCCGAACCACGTCATATCTCCGCCATTTGTCTGTGGGTTTAGCTTTGGGTAGGCAGGCAGGGTAGTTCGCTCTCCAGCCACGCTAGCCAGGGTCCCCCCCAGTCATTGTGTGTCGCTGCTGGGAATAGTAGTACACCGCTCGCTCAGCCACACTAAATATATAGCATTGTTTACTGCCACTGTGTACCTCGCTCAGCCACGCTATATATAGCATTGCGTTTTCTGACACTCTGTGTACACGGCTTAGCCTGACTATATAGCATTGTGTGTACTGCCACTGTGCACCTCGCTCAGCCACGCTATATATAGCATTGTGTTTACTGCCACTCTGTGTACACGGCTCAGCCAGACTATATAGCATTGTGTGTACTGCCACTGTGTACCTCGCTCAGCCACGCTATATATAGCATTGTGTTTTCTGACACTCTGTGTACACGGCTTAGCCAGACTATATAGCATTGTGTGTACTGCCACTGTGTACCTCGCTCAGCCACGCTATATATAGCATTGTGTTTTCTGACACTCTGTGTACACGGCTTAGCCTGACTATATAGCATTGTGTGTACTTCCACTGTGCACCTCGCTCAGCCACGCTATATATAGCATTGTGTTTACTGCCACTCTGTGTACACGGCTCAGCCAGACTATATAGCATTGTGTGTACTGCCACTGTGTACCTCGCTCAGCCACGCTATATATAGCATTGTGTTTTCTGACACTCTGTGTACACGGCTTAGCCTGACTATATAGCATTGTGTGTACTGCCACTGTGCACCTCGCTCAGCCACGCTATATATAGCATTGTGTTTTCTGACACTCTGTGTACACGGCTTAGCCTGACTATATAGCATTGTGTGTACTGCCACTGTGCACCTCGCTCAGCCACGCTATATATAGCATTGTGTTTACTGCCACTTTGTGTACACCGCTCAGCCAGACTATATACCATTGATTACTGACACTCTGTGTACACCGCTCAGCCAGACTATATACCATTGTTTACTGACACTCTGTGTACACCGCTCAGCCAGACTATATACCATTGTTTACTGACACTCTGTGTACACCGCTCAGCCAGACTATATACCATTGTTTACTGCCACTCTGATTCTGCTGGGAACAGTAGTACACCGCTCGCTCAGCCAGACTATATAGCATTGTGTTTACTGCCACTCTGTGTACACCGCTCAGCCAGACTATATACCATTGTTTACTGACACTCTGTGTACACCGCTCAGCCAGACTATATACCATTGTTTACTGACACTCTGTGTACACCGCTCAGCTAGACTATATACCATTGATTACTGACACTCTGTGTACACCGCTCAGCCAGACTATATACCATTGTTTACTGACACTCTGTGTACACCGCTCAGCCAGACTATATACCATTGATTACTGACACTCTGTGTACACCGCTCAGCCAGACTATATACCATTGTTTACTGACACTCTGTGTACACCGCTCAGCCAGACTATATACCATTGTTTACTGACACTCTGTGTACACCGCTCAGCCAGACTATATACCATTGATTACTGACACTCTGTGTACACCGCTCAGCCAGACTATATTGCATTGTTTACTGACACTCTGTGTACACGGCTCAGCCAGACTATATAGCATTGTTTACTGACACTCTGTGTACACTGCTCAGCCAGACTATATACCATTGTTTACTGCCACTCTGAGTCTGCTGGGAACAGTAGTACACCGCTCGCTCAGCCAGACTATATAGCATTGTGTTTACTGCCACTCTGTGTACACCGCTCAGCCACACTATATAGCATTGCGTACTCTGCCAGTCAGTGTGTATATTGCTGGGATCAGTAATACTCCACTCACCGTCAACCACTATATGAGCTCAACATGAGTTCCCCAGAGACCTCCGCTGTGAGCAGCACTCCCAACAACAGCAACAGCCAACGCCCCACGCAAGCTATAACATCCACCCCAGCAGCCAGTGGTCAGCAGCAGCCCTCCCCGGAGGAGAACGTTGTGTCCATCGGTCCGTCGCCAGAGCGATTAATGAGGGCTGCCATTGAGGAGATGATGGGGCCTGATGTGGAGGAGGAGGTCTGGCTCAGGCCAGCATCCCAAGTTAATGTTGAGGACGATGAGGGGTCTGTGTCTGGGGATGTTGGGGTGGCAGAGGTGGTGGGTGGGTCAGACTCAGGAGAAGAGTTGTATGATGAGGATGATGATCGGGACCATCTGTATGTGCCTCAGAGTCCGACCCCGGAAAACATGTTGTATCGTGTGTAGGTACTAAAATCTGCGTTCCCTCCCAGTAGTGTTGGGCGAACAGTGTTTGCCACTGTTCGGGTTCTGCAGAACATCACCCTGTTCGGGGTGACTATATAGCAGACTATATAGCATTGTGTTTAATGCCACTCTGTGTACACGGCTCAGCCACACTATATAGCATTGTGTTTACTTCCACTCTGTGTCTGCTGGGAACAGTAGTACACCGCTCACCCGCCACTGTATAGCATTGTGCTCTGTGTCGCTGCTGACAATAGTGGTACACCGCTCACCCACCACTGTATAGCATTTCTGTACTGCCACTGTACTGCTGCCAGTCAGCGTGTACTTTAAGGATAAGTGAAATGAGGAAGAAATCCGGTGAAAGAGGGAGGGGCAAGGGAAGAGGTGTTTCCCCTGACGGTTCACGTACAGGCCACAGGGGAGCACCCAAGAAAACCCACTCAATACCGCCCATGTTGTCCAGGACAACAACCCTCACAGATCCAAAAGAACAGGACCAGATAATTACTTGGATGACCTCTCAAGCGTCCAGCAGTGGGTTAAGCAGCACCAGCACATCACGCACGAGGTCCGAGTCCTCAGCCAGTTAAAGTCTGGGCTTTCTTTGAAGACTGCACTGAGGATGTTACCATGGCGATTTGCAAGGTGTGCAAGACCCGCCTGAGCAGGGGGAAAAGTATTAACAACCTCTCCACCACCAGCATGAGCCGCCACATTCTATCCAAACATCCCACTCTGTGGGCAAACGTGGCAGGACAGGATACCACCAGCAACACTGCCTCCCTTGGGTTCACCAGACTCACCACCAGACCCGCCTCAGCAGCAGCAGTAGCCCAGCCATTGCGTGGTTCACAACATTCACAAACATCAGACGATGCTGACACTGTCACTTTCCGGACTAGTGCTCTTGAGGTCTCCCAGTGTTCATCAAACACAACAACCAACAGCCCTTCGGTGTGCAGCCCTACGGTTGAGTTGTCTGTCTCTGAGATGTTTGAGCGCAAGAGGAAATTGCCAGCAAATGACCCCCGGGCCGTGGCAGTAACAGCCAGCCAGCATAGCCAAGCTTCTGGCCTGCGAAATGCTGCCATATCGAGTGGTGGAGACAAACAGCTTCAAGGGCATGATGTCAGTGGCCATCCCACGTTACGTGGTTCCCAGCCGCTACCACTTTGCGCGCTCTGCAGTGCCTGAGTTGCATGAGCACGTGGTCAGCTAAATAACCCGTAGCTTGAAGAATGCCGTTGCCTGCAAGGTTCACCTCACCACTGACACCTGGACGAGTGCGTTCGGCCAGGGTCGATACATCTCCCTTACCGCGCACTGGGTGAACCTTGTGGAGCCTGGCAGCGATTCCTCACCTGCTACGGCGCGGGTGTTGCCCACGCCGCAAACAGCTGCACCGCCGTCCCTCCCACTGGATAACAACAGCAGCACCTACCTCTCTGACTCCTTCTCCTCCAACGCATCTCAAAGCTGTACCTCATCCGGAAATGCTAACCCAGCACCAGCAGCAGTAGGATCGTGGAAGCAGTGCAGCACAGCTGTTGGCATGCGTCAGCAAGCGTTGCTGAAGCTGATCTGCCTTGGGGATAAGCAGCACACAGGGGAGGAAATTTGGAGGGGAATAAAGGAACAGACGGATTTGTGGCTGGCACCGCTGGACCTGAAACCGGGCATGAAGCTAGACACCTGGCACGAACTGGCAATGTACGCAATAGAGGTGCTGGCTTGCCCGGCAGCCAGCGTTATGTCGGAACGCTGTTTCAGTGCTGCCGGAGGCATCGTCAAAGATCGGCGTATCCGCCTCTCCACAGAAAATGCAGACCGTCTGACTCAAATTAAAATGAATCAATCCTGGATTGGAAACGACTACGCAACACTCCAGGACCCCAACCAAGTAACATGACCGATGAACATCTGGGATGGTTTAGCGTTTCCGGTCCCTGTTTATTGAACCTCTCATCTGTATTACATTTATGACTGCATGGCGGCAAAAAGCATTGCTGCTATATCCGCACGCTTTTTGTCCTCATGCAAGGCCTGGGTTGTTGTGTCTCACAAAGCGTGGCCTTCTCCTCCTGCGCCTCCTCCTGTTCCATCACGTGTGCTGCTGCTGCTGCTGCTGGGTTAGCGTTGCCGGTCCCTGTTTATGGAACCTCTTATCTTTATTACATTTATGACTGCATGGCGGTACAAAGCATGCTATCCGCACGCTTTTTGTCCTCATGCAAGGCCTGGGTTGTTGTGTCTCACAAAGCGTGGCCTTCTCCTCCTGCGCCTCCTCCTGTTCCATCACGTGTGCTGCTGCTGCTGCTGCTGCTGGGTTACCGTTGCCGGTCCCTGTTTATGGAACCTCTTATCTTTATTACATTTATGACTGCATGGCGGTACAAAGCATGCTATCCGCACGCTTTTTGTCCTCATGCAAGGCCTGGGTTGTTGTGTCTCACAAAGCGTGGCCTTCTCCTCCTGCGCCTCCTCCTGTTCCATCACGTGTGCTGCTGCTGCTGCTGGGTTACCGTTGCCGGTCCCTGTTTATGGAACCTCTTATCTTTATTACATTTATGACTGCATGGCGGTACAAAGCATGCTATCCGCACGCTTTTTGTCCTCATGCAAGGCCTGGGTTGTTGTGTCTCACAAAGCGTGGCCTTCTCCTCCTGCGCCTCCTCCTGTTCCATCACGTGTGCTGCTGCTGCTGGGTTACCGTTGCCGGTCCCTGTTTATGGAACCTCTTATCTTTATTACATTTATGACTACATGGCGGTACAAAGCATGCTATCCGCACGCTTTTTGTCCTCATGCAAGGCCTGGGTTGTTGTGTCTCACAAAGCGTGGCCTTCTCCTCCTGCGCCTCCTCCTGTTCCATCACGTGTGCTGCTGCTGCTGCTGCTGGGTTAGCGTTGCCGGTCCCTGTTTATGGAACCTCTTATCTTTATTACATTTATGACTACATGGTGGTACAAAGCATGCTATCCGCACGCTTCTTGTCCTCATGCAAGGCATGGGTTGTTGTGTCTCAAAGCGTGGCCTTCTCCTCCTGCGCCACCCTCCTCCTGTTCCATCACGTGTGCTGCTGCTGGGTTAGCACTACCGGTCCCTTTTCCTGGAACCTCTTATATGTATTACATTTATGACTGCATGCCGACAAAAAGCATGTTACCTGTGCAAAGAAAACAGACATTTCCCGCATTTAAAAGACAGTTTTCCCTTTGAAACTTTAAAATCGATTTTCTCAAAAACTATAAGCTCTTTTTGCTAATTTTTTTTCCCTCTTGTACCCACTCCCAAGGTGCACATACCCTGTAAATTTGGGGTATATAGCATGTAAGGAGGCTTTACAAAGCACAAAAGTTCGGGTCCCCATTGACTTCCATTATGTTCGGAGTTCGGGTCGAACACCCGAACATCGCGGCCATGTTCGGCCTGTTCGGCCCGAACCCGAACATCTAGATGTTCGCCCAACACTAGCCCTAATCCAATTCTATTTTTCATGTCTTCTCCTAGGAGCGTACATAAACTGCCTGCAAAGCCTCCAGCAACAACTTCATGCCTTCCTGTAACCTTTCCAGCATCCTGTGTATATGGCTCCTGGTGTGCCACTTGACCCGTGCACAAATGCTGGAAAGCCGCTAGGAGCTACAGGAAGGCTAGAAGAGGGCGCTAGAGGCTTGGTGAGTATTTAATGGCCTGCAACCCCCCCCCCCCCCCCCAAAAAAAAAGAAACAAAACAAAAAAAAAGTGTAAAACAACAAAACAGAGCACAGTACCCTCAGGCAGGCCAGTTAGTTAGGACTTCCGGTTGCCTGAGTTCCGAATAACAGGGACTTTGTTGTATTAGGTAAGTAGGTAGTTTCTGCTCTGAGAGTTTTTCTTTTATAGAAATGCTATAAACAACATTTCTCTCTATTGCTGAAAGGTGAGTAACTTGCCCATTTTCTGTGATCACTTTGAGAAAGAGCACCCTCCCCACTTTCAGAAAGCTTTTCACTTTCAGCAGCCTATCAATATCAGTGTCATCACTGCTACATACAACATCATTATCTGTGACAATACAATCACTTTAATCACCTGAATCCTGCGTTAGCTGGCTATCTGATCCTGCACTACTTCTCCATAAGCAGCTTTGACACATCAGACTCCGACATTCTTTTACTCCCTGCCGCACTGCATGCCATTGTTTCTTTCTCTCCATGTGCACGCACTTCCTGCTATTGCCGATTAAGCACCTCCCATTCCAGCCAGACGGGTACCGGCCCGCCCATGAGGCGGGGTGAAACTTTTGCCTCAGGCGGCACTTCTGGGGGGGCGGCACCCGCCCGTCCATGTGTGTGGGGGGCCGCCCGAGCTGGAGGGGCTAGCGGGCAGGAAGGGGGTATTGGGCCTAGCGGCGGGGAGGGGGGTCGGACCCCCCCCTCCCTTGCCTGGGTCCCCCGTCCGCCGCTCCCCTCCAGCTTTAAAAAGGTCCGTGCTGTGGCTGCAGCTATTCGTAAGAGGCAACGGGCGGCGGGGATTACTCACCTCTTCCTCGTTCCAGGCCAGCGTGCGCTCCACTGACGTCACTTCCTGCTACGCCGCAGCAGGAAGGGGTCCGACCCCCCTCCCCGCCGCTAGGCCCAATACCCCCTTCCTGCCCGCTATCCCCTCCAGCTCGGGCGGCCCCCCACAACAACGGCTTGGGGGGGGGGGGGGGCGGCGGCGATTTCACTGAAAATTGCCTCAGGCGGCAAAAAGTCTAGGGCCGGGCCTGCACTTCCCACTTTGGTGTGGGACATACGACCCTAAAAACCGCCGCCATATTTTTGTCCCGCACGGCAGGAGATACGATGGGGACGGTAAAATGGCAATGTCCCACCCTGAGGATAACTTCTCTTTCATGGCAAGTTATAAATAATGAGCAAACAATTTTTACAGTTACTGAGCTATGCAATGGTGTTAGGCTATGCCAACACAAATTCCTGCCATGCACTATACGGGGATATGCTGTCACTATGCACCACACAAAACCCTTGTTCACAGAGAGACTCTGTTGTGTCTGTAACATCTGCCATGTCATAGGGCCGGCACTACCATATGGGCAAAGGGGGTAATTGCCCTGGGCCCCAGCATCCATAGGGGCCCAAAGTGTCTGCCATCACTCCCTCAACTCCTCCTTTCCCCCACACACAGCATTAAGGAAGCAGTGGTGACAGGCACACACTCACCTCCTCCGAGTTCCAGGCGTTGCAGGTCCATCTGTCTTTTCTTGAGTGTTGGTGCTCTGCATTTCCTGCTTCTCCATTTGGGCTCGCCTGTTGTGAGGAGCAGGAGGTGAAAAGCAGCAATAGTACAGAGAAGACAGATGGGAATTCCAGCACCTGGAACTCGGAGGAGGTGAGTGCCTGCCTGTCACAACTGCCTCCATAACGCTGCTGGGGGGTGGGGGGGGCATTAGGGGCACCTCTGACTAATAAACTAGGGGGTGGGGGGTGAGTGTCAGGGGGGCCCTCAGGTTACTTTCACCCCGGGGGCTAATTGTAGCTAGAACCGTCCCTGCATGCTGTGTGTGACATGTCCGCTGTCCAGAATTATTGTGTACCACACAACCCTGCTGCCCACTCATCTGAACAGAGAGGAAGGAAGCAATGGATTTGTTGGCAGGATACATTAACCTATTTGTTGATCTCCTGCCTTCCAGACTGTTTTGTTTTCTTTGGAAATGAGAACCAAACCTCCATGTATGAATTGTAACCCCATAATATAGTGATAAGACCAAAAGTCATTGCTTGGGTACTTCCATACTGCAGTGATATCATGTGATAAAAATAAGCAAAATTGGGAACTGCTACTGATTGTGTAAGAAATCTGACAGATTCTTAAATTATTGGCCACTACGGGAATGGAAGAGATCAGCTTATTTCTTCATCAGCTTCTACGGAATGCGTGCTGTAATACAATACTTTTGACATGATGCGAATGGAGAAAGTATGCAAATCAAATGCTCTGACATTTATTTGACTTTCTATCTGTATAAATGCTGACAGTGATTCAAGAAAGCAGCACAGCCAAGAGATCAGTATTGTAAACTATCATTAACACTTACTGGATAAATTAAGCACTTTTGCACTGTGATACCATCATATTGTTTTGTTTATACCAACCATTTTCTGTGTGTTTTGTTATTCATGCGATTGTTCATTTTCGCAGGTGTGTTTGCGCCTTTCCAATGATTTATTAGTAAAAAAAATGTAAACACAAATCGTAAGAAAATTACATATCACAGTATTTGGTATGGAAGTTTCTTCCTTCCCATTCAATTTAACCCTAAAACAAACACAGGGAAAAGGTAGCGTGTGCTACATTAGCCTTTGGTGGAAAATCAAGTTGCATTAGTGGAAAAGGAGCACTGTGATTTCCATGATACCCTTGCGATTGGTGAAGCGCAATGTCTGAAAAATGTCTTGAAATGGGGTCAGTGGTAATGTGTAGTTTAACAAGAGATCAATGTGCAAGATGTAGTAACCCACAACAATAGTCATATCAATGAGAGACACGTTTTCTAGAACTGCATCATAATCCTGATGTGTGAATCTGATTTATTTTTTCTGTAAAAACATTTGCTGAATATTTGTTAGGTTTCGCACTATTATCTGTTGACTATTATCAGGAGATCTCATAAGTCACTGCAGGCTGTCCAAACTGTACTCAGTGCTGGGGAACACTGGAAATGGTGAATTCCATTAGTAATTGCTGAGCACTTTTGCCACCGATTTTTGCTCCATTTTTCAGAGCATTTTCCTGCACTTAATTTGTATTTAAGGCTAGCGATTGTAGAGATATTGCGTTTTGTGTTTTTTTTTTTTTGTTTGTTTTTTAGGGGAGGAAGAGTTGAAAGGGTACCTGAGATGGGCAGTGAAGAAAAAAAATACACATACCTGGGGCTTCCTCACCATCCTCCTGCGCCATCTAGGTCTTTGGCAATTCTCCCTGGAAAGTCCTCCAGTCGGGGCCAGTCGACGCAGGTGCAGTTTGGCTGTGCACAGTCCCCTGTGGCGCTCCTGTGGCCAGTAGAATTCTGTGCCTATGCAATTGTACTGCCAGATCGTGCATGCTCAGTAGGGTTTACACCGGAGGACTGACCGGGGCAAACTGCAGAAGATCCTGAAAGTGCAGGAGGATGGTGAGGGAACGATTAGCTTGGAGGGGGCTGGAGGAAGCCCCAGGTATGTATATTTTTTCTTTCCTGCCCATCTCACGTTTACCAAGTTGAACCAACAGTTTTCCACTGATGACATGATACAGTGTATCTGCCACACCCCTTCCTTTACTATCAGGGAAGTTGGTTGGTTATTATGGTTAGGCATGTGGGGGATGATTAAGGTTAGGTGTGGAGGGGGAGGTTAAGGTTATCAGTGGGGGGATGGTTAAGGTTAGCCAAGGAGGGGGGGTTAAGGCTAGGGATAGGTAGGGGGTGGTTAAGGTTAGCTGTGAGGGAGGGGGTTAAAGGGAGTCTGAAGTGAAATCCCCCCAAAAAACAGATACTCACCTAAGGAGAGGGATGGCTCTGGATCCTATAGAGCCTTCCCGTTCCTCTCCTGGCCCCATCATCCCAGCACTGGCTCCCCCGTTAGAAGTCTCTAACCGATTGGTTGGAGACTGCTCTCTACCATTGTGGGGGAGACTGTCACTGGAAGTCTTTGGGAGTGTTTCCGAAGACGGGCCACTCCGTATTGTGTTTTCGCAAATGCACCAGAGAGCTTGCTCACTCATACGCAGTATGGAGTGGCCTGTCTTCGGGAGCACTTGGGCTTCTGAAGACTTCCGAAGTGTCCCCCGCAATGGCAGAGAGCAGTTTCCGACCCATCGGTTAGAGACTGCTAACAGGGGAGCCAGCTCTGGATGACGGGGCCAGTAGAGGAGCGGGAAGGCTCTACAGGACCCAGAAGTTTGATTGAACTCTTTGGGCTTGATTCACAAAAGAGTGGTAACTCTTAGCACGACCGTTTTCGCGCGAATTTTCGCATTGCGCGCGTGCGAATTTTCACGCAAAACGATAACGTTTTCGCACGCAAATGTGATTTTTTTCCTCGAAAACGATATCGATTTTGCGCGAAAATTCGCTTTTGCGCGTGGAAACTTTATTGTTTTGCGTGGAAATTCGTGAGCGCGCGCGGAATGCGAAAATTCACGTGAAAACGGCCGTGCTAAGAGTTAGCACTCTTTTCTGAATGAAGCCCTTTGTCTAGGGTGAAGCGCAATCCTGGTTAGTAGAGCTATAGCCAGTGCCAAGCCTCCAGGTAGGTACACCACTCCAACCACCACACAGTGAAACTTCAGCAATTAGAAGGAGGCACTCCACTGGCTTGAACTTGTGTTCAATTTTATTGCATGCCATGAACACTACATGTTACAGGCTCCGCCTTTCATCAGGTGAACACCTGATGAAGGGCAGAGCCCGAAACATGTAGTGTGCATGACATGGAATAAGATTGAATGCAAGTTCAAGCCAGTGGATTGTCTCCTTCTAATTGCTGAAGTTTCACTCTATAGGACCCAGAGCCTTCCCTCTCCTTAGGTGGGTATCTGTACTTTTGGCTTCAGACTCACTTTAAGTTTAGGTATCGTAGAGTAAGGGTTCTGTGTGAGAATGGGTTTATGTTTTGCTAAATAAAAGTAAAATATCAGCAAATTTTACCGATATTTTATTAATGAAAAATCCCACTCTGTAAAATATTGATATTCTACTATTGGCTATTACAAGCTGCTCACATTTCCCAGCGCCTCTATTTCATGCACGCATGACATGACCTTGCTTGCTCTGGCTGTTCATGGCTGAAGATGGCAGCAATCTCATGCTTGGTGTTGTATAGATCTCTCTGATGACTGTGCTCAGTATTACAGAAATTAGCTCTGCACAAATGACAACACCAGAGTAGTCTACTAGGAGAAAAGAATTGTCCTGGTGGTCACAGACAGTGCTGCTCATCCAGATTCCGGATATCCTGGTAACCCGGATATCCGACCTTTTTTCAGCTATCCGATTCAAATTCAGATACCAGATTTCTGTGGAAATCCGGATAGCCATCTGCGGATAGTTGGCTGGCAATGCGGATATCCACAGAAATCCGACTATTGAGATACTGTAACTAAGTAGATGATGTCCACGATGTCAATCAGAGGTCTCCCAGCAGATGCCCTAGCTACCAATCACAGAGGGGAACCCTGGCCAGCCCCACCTGACCTCATTGAGCCAATCAGAGGGCTCCCAGCCTAAGTCCTGGCACCCAATCACAGAAAGGAACCCTGGCCAGCCCCCCCCCCCCCCCTGTATAATAAGGAGGGCTGCCATGATGAGAAATCTCATCCTTGCTTGTGAATGCTCACTGAGAGACATGCTCCAGTGCTGCTGGCCTAGCAAGTGCTGTACACAGCGATAAACCTAAAGCTGTTCAGTGATTAACCCCTTCACTATCACTACACCATTGTTGTATTGTTAATTAGCTTGATTTCATTGTGTGACAGTCAGAGTGTGTGCTGCAGGGCTGCTGCAGCTGCTATGTGTCTCTGTGTGTGCTGTGCACAGACCAGGCCAGCTGCTGCCTGCTAGCCAGCTATTAGCCTTAGCTAGCTACAGTACAGGTTAGGTTAGGGATTAGGGAATAGGATTACTGTGTTATTGTGTAATTAGTACTATAGTACTGCAGTCAGTGCTAGTAGAGTAGTAGTACTACTGTGTTCGCTTACTACAGAACTGCTGTGCTGCTGAGCAGCAGTGCCAGTGTGACAGTTAGTGTCTTCTCCTCTGCTTTCTGACTGTCACTCGGCACGTGGCACTTGGCCCTTGGCACTTGGCACATGGCACTTGGCACGTGGCACTTGGCATGTGGCACTTTCCACTTGCCACTTTGCACGTGGCACTTTGCACGTGGCAGGTGGCACTTTGCACATGGCACTTTGCACATGTCACGTGCAAAATGCCACATGCAAAGTGCCACGTGCAAAGTGCCACATGCAAAGTGTAAAGTGCCACGTGCAAAGTGCCACCTGCCAAGTGCAAAGTGCCACATGCAAAGTGCCACGTGCCAAGTGCAAAGTGCCATGTGCCAAGTGCAAAGTGCCACATGTCAAGTGCCAAGCGCCACGTGCCACTGCCAAGTGCAACGTCCAGCATGCTCCTGGCAGATGTTACACCTGCTGCTGCTGCATTGCCCTGCTCCTGCTGCCTTTGCTGCTCCCACCGCCAGGGTGCCACAGGCTACTGCTGCTGTGCTGATACCACCTATATTTAACCCAAAACACAATTGCTGCATAATTTTTGGGAGGTGTCTGGGCTGAAAACTGCCATGTCCCAGTTGTGCAGTTGGACTTTGGACACAATGGGCTTGATTCACAAAGCGGTGCTAACTGTAAAGCCCTGTTCACATTGCAAGCGTTCCCATCCGCATTTCGGGAACGCGTGCGGGAGGCCGACACGCACCACATCAGACAGTGCATAGACTACACTGTCTGATGTTCACACTGCATGCGTTCCGGACCTGTGCGGTCCGGGAACGCATGCTGCACTCGTTTCCTAACAAAACGCGCGGCTGTCCCATTCACTTTCAGTGAATGGGATCAGCCACGCAATGCACAGAGACGCACATGACGTGCGTTCCTGTGCGTTGTGTTCTGAACGGAACGCGCCTGCGTTCTGTGATGTGAACGGGGCCTTAGCACGCCTGTGAAAACCCCCTTAGCACGTCTAAACAAGCTTTTCACGCATAAAACTTTACGCGCGTACTGCACAGAGCGCAGGGCGCTCCGCGCGAAGTGCCCATTAAAGCCTATGGGACTTATCGCGCATAAAACTTTGCAAAGTTAGCACGCGATCTGATTGAGAATTCCAGTGCTAACCTACTTAGCACCCTGGTTAGCGCGTCTAAAAACTTTAGAAGTGCTAAGTAGGTTAGCACCACTTTGTGAATCAAGCCCTATGTGGGCTGCACGACCGCTGTCTGGAACCTAGTCCTGATGTTAATTGACAGCCATTTTTTTTTTGGGGGGGGGGGGGATTTTAAGTCCCCACATCATCAATTAGTGTTTCCCTTTACAAAATAATGATGCTACATGCCTCATTTACCCTAAAAAAACGTTTTTAAAGCAATTTAAAGGCCACTTCTGTTTTTTCTATCCAGATATCCGAATCCGCCCGGATACCCCGGATACTGAGGTCGGATATCCGATTCAGTTCCGGATCAGAAAATTTTGAACTCGGATATCCGACCCGGATCGGATATCTGGGTATCCGGATCCAAATCCAATTCGGATTTTGAAAAAGGGTATCCGAGCACCCCTCACAGATAAATGTGAAAGCTAGAAAAGAAACACCCTGTATTGAAGAAAGCAGCAGAGCAGAAGATACACATACGGAGGAGTACAGGGCCTGAGAGGAGATGCGTAAGCTGGAATGCAAGCAGCAGCCAGCAGTGATTTCAGGCACACACTGCACAGAACATATTTTAGCATTGCTTAGCTGACATAAACCAGGGACTTGCGTTTGCATGTGCTCCACTGGACTGAGGAACGTTATAGTCAGGGAACACTGGAAGACACTCTATTCAATATGATTCATCTTAAATCTTGAAATCAACAGCTCTATTATGTTAGATCTGTGAAATGTGACAAAGTCATAGTTCCCCTGAGTCAGTGTACCAAAAAATGGATTAATACTTTCCCCTTACCTCTGTTGTTATGAGTCACGTTGTCACAGAGGTGGAACAGAAAGGTCTAAGACCAGTTCCATGAGTCACTTTATCCAAGTGAGGAACAAAAAGTATGTTATTCACCAAGGGACCAAATATGCCCTGAAGGACACTATGGAATCTGGACTTCAGCTGTCAGAAGTAGATTTTCAAAACGCTCATCAAGTTCAGCCAGGATGGTTAAACTATGATGATCTATAACCAGGGCCGGTTCAAGTAACAATTGGGCCCTAGGGCAATATTAGTCTGGGGACCACCAACAGACACCCCCGACCAAAAACCGCCATTAGAGGCCCTTTGTTGCAGCCAAATTTCCCTCCTGGGCCCCTGAGCTGGCTGCTGACCCTCCCCCAATCACCTCCCAACTTAACAGACTCTGCAGAGTCCCTGGGGAGCAACAGTTAAGATGGGGGAGGGACACCTTTGGGGCCCTACAGACTCTGGGGCCCTGTGGAAATTGCCCATTTTTTCCTATGGTAGCTCTGGCCCTGTCTATAACTAAACATATATAGATATTTGTTGTTGTTCAGTCGCTACTCAGTTAAGTCTTTGCGACCCCATGGACCACAGCACATGAAGCTCCTCTATCCTCGACTACTGTCTCTTGAAGCTTGTCCAAGCTCATGTCTGTTGCTTCCATGATGCTATCTAGCCATCTCATTCTCTGCCTTCCCTCCTCCTTTTGCTTTCTCTCCCACCATCAGGGTATTCTCCAATGAATCCTGCCGTCACATTATGCCTCCAAATTATTTCAGCTTCAGCAATGCTCCATCTAATGAACATTCAGGGTAAATGTCTTTTAGGATAGACTAATTGGAACTTTTTACAGTGCAAGGGATCCTCAAAGGTCTTCTCTAGCACCACAATTCGAAGGCATTGATTCTTCAGTGCTCAGCCTTCCTTGTGATACAACTCTCACAACCACACATTACTACTGGAAAAAACATGGCTTTGACTATATGGACCATTGGTTGGCAAGGTGACATCTCAGCTTTTTATTACATTGTCCATGTTTGTCATTGCTTTCCATATGTAAGGATGCATGTATGTAAAGATGCACATCCATACAGCTAAAGAACATGTTTGTTTGCACTAGGAAGACAGCTCTGGTACAAGCAATATTATGGGATACAACAAACACCTGGGAAGGTCCAGAAAGATCAAGTTGCATTTCCAGGGTGTCAGCTAAGCTCCCAAGGTTCCCATATGGGTTTATTTTAATCAAAAAGCAAATAAATGTGTGGAAAGAGCAGCCAATTAGAATCCAACTTTTACTCACTTGCCTTTTGCTAGGTGAATGTTGATTGGGTCTTATAAAACACTGTATTTTGCTTTTAGTGATGTGTACCTTGAAAAGCCCATGAGACAAATCATTATAGCTGGCTAAACAAGCTGGGAATTGGACAGATTTCCAGATGATCTCATGTCTATGGGTATGTTTAGAGGCATTATTAAGTATTTAATGATCAAAGGTAAACAAAAGGACAACACATTAATCTGGACCAGAGATTACAAAGCGCAACAAGAGGAGGGAGGTTGAATAATAGTAACACAACATAATTCATTAGATTAAAAACAGATGTGATTACTGATGTTGCGCAGTGCTGTGATGTGAGACAGAAGTGCACAGGAACCAAGGCATTACCAATATATGCCTAAGTAAACATCAGCTAGTAAGATACATGTCAGTAGAAGTTTGTGCAAATTCACTATATTAAAGGAACACTGAACATAACCAAAAAATGCAATACTGAACTTACCTGGGGCTTTCTCCAGCTCCCCCCCCCCCTATAGTCCATGAGGTCCCTCTGCGCCCTCTGTGCCCCCAAGTTCTCCAGCTGGCAGTTCCGTCACCTGCGCAACCCGCCAGGGAGTCATGCACGACTGCGCATGCACAGCTCATTCGCGCACCCGTCGCAATCGCGCTCCCATTATCATGAGCGTTCTGCACATGCATGGTTCATTCTTTTATGAACAAGGCATGCTCAGAATGCTAATGGCAATGGGTGCGCAAGATGGGCATGCGGATCGCCTGAGCATGTGCAGTTGCAGTGCCGGTTGGGGGGCTGGAGGAAGCCCCAGGTAAGTTTGGTTTTGCTTTTCTTGGTTATGTTCAGTATTCCTTTAAAGTGAAAGTTCACTTTTGTTGAAAAAGCAATCAGCACGACATTTAAAATCAGGATGATACCATGTATTGGCCAACTTAAATGAAAAAGAGTAAGCTTTCGGCTAATAAGACTTCTTCAGACTCTATTCCTGTATACTAAACAAAACAGAAGGAATTTGCGATAATTCAGGTTGGAGTGAGCATATGATGTCTCCCATGATACATCACTGCTGAATATGCAAATTATCCCTTGTTGTCCTTGTAAGCTAGCCACACCTCCAGAACCGCTGGAATACAATGATGTTTTTAGCTTGTTAATTGTACAGAGCCACAATAATCCAACATGCATACAGACTGTTTCGGATTGGTTATTCCTCCTCAGTGCATGGCATGGATTAATGTGGCTCTATCGAGAAGGACTTGAAACACCCAGACTACCCAGCAAACTCATGGTGAACCAGAACTTATTGGAGTGTTTAAGGGGCTACAAAGAATCAAACAGCCCTCTTACTAAAATGTTAAGCAAAACAACACAAAAGAAAATTTTAAGAAGGCAAACTTTTTGTTTTGCTTAACATTTTAGTAAGAGGGCTTTTTGGTCCTTTGTAGCCCCCAGGGCCGGGCCGAGGCATAGGCTGGAGAGGCTCCAGCCTCAGGGCGCAGTGTAGGAGGGGGCGCAGAATTCATTCAGCTGTCATTCCTAATTGTGTATGAAGCAGAAAGAAATAAGAAAAGGGGATACATAGCAGTGAATGCATGCCAGAGAACTAGATATTAAGGCCTTGGGGAGGTTGTGGGCCCTGTGGCCCTCTTAGGGCTGGGGTAGGAGGGATGGAGGGGCGCACTTTGGTGTCTCAGCCTTGGGTGCTGGAGGACATTGTCCCGGCTCTGCCCCTTACACACTCCAAAGTCTTATGGCTCACCATGAGCTTGCTGGGTAGTCTGCATACTAAAGATGTTAGAACATGCAGTTTATTTTTTTAAAGATTCTTCATTTCTTCAAAAAAGAACAAGTACAACAGACAAACAATTCACATCATCATGTTGAACAAATAGCATATAAATCAAACATCCAACAGCGCACCAGTGCTGTTGGTAAACAAACACGCAACCTGATGTAATTACAACATAAAACTCAAAATATAAATTCTGATTTATATCCAGCTGATAATCTATACCTAACAGTCACACTGATAGTACACGTAGCCCCTATGTGCACCCCAGCCACTCCCATCCTCCCCCTCAAGAGGTAGGTACGCTAGAAGAATTGGATGGCCTAGGGCCCAGAGGGATCATACACCCAGGACCTCCAGCTATAGGTATGATGTATAAGCAAGAATCGAGCTGGGAATCCATCCGTAGCCATATCCCCATGGATACCCAAAGATCGTCAGTACACTCACATACAAACAGAGATGACAGACAAAAAAAGAGAAAAGGAAGACAAAAGAGAAAAAGAGAATATGGTCAATAATGGATGCTCTGAAAAAGAAGGGGGAGGGACCCGGTACTATGAGCTGCTGGGAAAGAACTGGTACACCCCTGAAGCAGGGTGAATCAATCTCAGACAGGGTCGGACTAGGCCACAGTAGTACAGTTTTTTCCCTCGGTGGGCCCCCCCCTCCAGGTCTCTGGTGGGCCCCTTCTCCTTGTCTGACAGAGCTCCAATTGCTGCCTGCAGCACAAAAATTCTCTTCTCAGTGCTGTAATCACTCATGCTGAGAGCAGTGGCGTAGCTAAGGAGCTGTAGGCATCGATGCAAATTTTACACGCACCAAAACCTGCCAATGGCAACTACAGTGTCAGAGGTGCAAGAAGGGGATGGGAAATAGCTTGGTAATGATTACCACTGTTCAAAGTATCTATAGAAGTGATTATTATGAGCAAAGGACCAATAGAGAGGTAATACTGTAGTTGAGGGAGGGCCCTTTGGGACCCCTTTAGCCCAAGGGCCCCGATGCGGTCGCAACCTCTGCAACCTCTGCGGTCGCAACCTCTGCAAAGTAGGACATTACTTTATATTGAAGGAGGGGGCTCTATGCAAAGTTTTGCTGGGCAGCAGTGTCTCTGAATTACAATGCTGCTAAGATCATGTACATTTGGCCCTGTCCATAATACATCATGACCACGCCCACCTTCCGGTGCATGGTCACGCCCCTTTTTCACCGCAATCATGGGATGTGTGGGCCCCAGGTTGAAATTTCTTTGGTGGGCCCCCAGTGTCCCAGTCCGACCCTGATCTCAGAGACTAAATCAATGCCAAGAGAGAGCTAACTATATCGAGGAGGGCAGGTGATAATGAATGGTATGTACTTCGGAGAGGAAAAGTAATAGCATCACATTTCATGGTTAAAAAAATATACAGTAAATATTTTTTCGACAGGCCCAGCTGGTTTCAAATTAAAATGGAAAAATAATTTGTATCAGCATTAAGTTACAAACTTGCTTATGCAGCAGGAATCTAAATCATAAAAATCCTTGAAGTGACATGCGATATGAAGAGAAAAACGTGTATGCACAGTCCGATTCCCAGGAAACTTTTCTCTTGAGTTACCTCTCAACTTACTTAAATTATTACCAGCTGATTACCCGGCATTGCCCGGGTATGTATTTGGCTGGTGTTGGCTGCGCTCCACATTTTCTAACCCTAATACACAATTACTCAGTTACTCAATGACCAAGTTTGTGAGCTTTGCGATCTTTGGCATCAATAATTTGCATTGAAATGAAACAAATCTGACTGGCTGTTTGTGGCTCTTTTTGAATTTGAACCCCAGTCACCCAATGACCAACTGTACCAGGTTTGAGGCTTGTGCCATTAACAATGCAAGAATAGTAGCAAATAAATATTGCCCTTGAAAATCAATAGCTGAATTTTGATTGGCTTTTGTGGGCTCTACCCACTTTTCAGAAAATTAATCCCAAAAATAAATATATTTTTTTACCATGTTTATATTTGTTCTTATACCTAACCTTTTCTTATCCAACACTCTCAAATAGCTATTAATTTGCAGCATACCTACTATCACAGATATATAAATTTATCAGAGGGGGAAAGCCGGAGAAACCCCTTATATGGCAAAAAAAAAATGGGAAAGGGATATAAGAAGTAATTGGGGAAAAGAATTATGGCATAAGATTTATCAGATTATTTGGAAATATCCGAATCGTAGATGCCAACTCTCTCAATATAAAATTCTATCTAGATGGCACCTTACCCCGACAAGACTGGCTAAATTCTCCGTAGACGGTGTAGACCACTGTTGGAGGTGTGGCCAGGGGGGAGGGGACCAGATTCATATGTGGTGGGCTTGCCCTCGGGTGTGCCAATCCTGGCAAATAATAGAGGACTTTTGGAGTAAATATATGCAAAAAAGTATACATATAGGATGCTTAGAAGCGGTATTTGGAGTGGTAGAAACCGAAGAGAATATCCAATTAAGGGAACTCAGAGAAATTGGGAGCTTGGTAGCACGAAATATTTTAGCAAGAACCCATTAGATTTGAAAACATGGCTGGCTGGGATGTGTTCTTTTTGGGAGGAGGTCTTTGTGGAGGGGCCAGAAGATACAGGAGAACCGAATAGGATAAAAGGATTAAAAGAATCCTGGATGGATCTGATAAGGAGGGAGGAGGACTCAACAGGAAACGGAGGGGTGGACCTGGCTAATAGGTAAATGAGTTGGTTGTGGATCGAATGAGGGGGGGAAGGGTTGGAAGGATACGAGATGAATGGTAAAATTGGTTTTTGAATGTGGTTTGTATGTTTAGTCTAAAAATGATTATGAATGATCGAGAGGGGAGGGGGGGGATAAGTGGGAGGGGAAATTAGGCAGTTTGTCTTGGGGTTTATAGCATACCTAGCCCTTACAAAGTATTTGACGATATTAATCTAGTTTACTTGATGATTAAAAGGAAGGGAAAAAAAAGGGGAAGGGAAAAAAAAAAGGGGAAGGAAAAAAGGGGAAGGAAAAAAGGGAAAGGAAAGGGGAAAAAAAAGGAAAAGAAAAATTAAAAATTAATTATCGAACTATGATGCAATCATTAGCCGGACATATGGAGTCTCTCAATGAAGCCTGAATTATGGTCTGGCATGGGCAAGGTTAAGCCAAGCTGAGTTCGATAAGGAAAAAAAAACAGAAAAAAAAAAGAAAAAAGAAAATTAATCCCAGTCCCCCAGTGATCAACTGTGCAAAGTTTGAGAACCCTGCCATTAACAGTGTAAGAATGGCTGCAGTTTACATTTTCCCAGTAAAATTTGTATTTGTCTCCACCCACTGATTACCTGGCATTGCCTGGGTATGTATTTGGCAGGTGTTGGCTGCGCCCACTTTTTCTAACGCTAACGCAAAATTACTCAGTTACTCAATGACCAAGTTTGTGAGCTTTGCGGTCTTTGGCATCAATAATTTACATTGAAATAAAACAAATCTGATTGGCTGTTTGTGGCT
Source organism: Hyperolius riggenbachi (assembly GCF_040937935.1). Lineage (NCBI taxonomy): Eukaryota > Metazoa > Chordata > Amphibia > Anura > Hyperoliidae > Hyperolius > Hyperolius riggenbachi. The sequence goes on along the minus strand of NC_090652.1, from coordinate 226,848,345 downwards.
CCACCCCTTTTTCTGAATTTGAACCCCATCACCCAATGACCAACTGTACCAGGTTTGAGGCTTGTGCCATTTACAGTGCAAGAATGGCAGCAATGAAATTTTCCCTTTAAAAATCAATAGGTGAATTTTGATTGGCTTATGTAGGCCCCACCCACTTTTCTGAATATTAATCCCAGTCACCCAATGACCAACTGTGCAAAGTTTGAGAACCCTATCATTAACAGTATAAGAATGGCTGTAGTTTACATTTTCCCAGTGAAGTTTGTATTTGTCTCCGCCCACTTTTTGGTTATGTGGATAAAAAGTATCCTAGATGTTATTCCAGGTAGTGTGCTATGTGTGTGCCAAATTTCATTCAAATCCATTCAGCCATTGTTGCGTGATTGAGCAACAAGCATCCAAACATCCAAACTTTCACATTTATAAAATTAGTAAGATTAATTGATAAATTATTACTATCATTTATTAGTTGTATAGTGATAGCATAATACCTTTTCATTAATTATTACGTTAAAATGTACTATAAATCAGCTGAAAACGTAATATAAAACTTACTAATAACCTATATTTTTTTGCTTGCTATTACCAAAATGTTATTACATGGCGAGAAATACACTGTATTATGATGGGAGACTTTTTGCGTGCTATTAACAAAATGTTATAATATAAATAAGGTGAGAAATAGATTATGGGGGACTTTTTGCTTGCTATTACCAAAATGTTATTATATAAATAAGGTGAGAAATATATTAAGTAATGTAACTCATGAGTAAAGTTCAGTGCATCAGTGCCATTATTCCATATTCTTACATTTTCCTCTTTCAGTGCATACTGTATAATTATAAAGTCTACTGCAAAAGTTTACTAACAATCAGTTTCTTAATTAGTCCTAGGCAGGCCCGGATTTACATCACCGGCACCCATAGGCACAGATGTCCTAGCACCCTAGACTTCACCCTCCATGAACCTACAAACCCCCACCAAACTGCCCCACAAGTGTGCTGGCTGACCCAGCTGTCACTTTTTCCTTACTTCCCTTGCACATAATAGGTAGCTACAGGTGCTCCTTAGCATTAGGTAGCCAGAGGTAGCCTCAGTATTAAGTAGCTAGAGGTTCCCCCGAATGAAGGGGGATCTGGTCAGTGGAATGCTGAGAGCAGGGTGAGTAACCTCTCATTTACACTCTCATCAGGACTCTGCATAGGTAAGGCGGGAGGTAGATGCTAGAGGAGGGAAATGAGCCACCTTTCCATCATTAGGCGCCTGTAGGCACGTGCCTACAGTGCCTTATGGTAAATCCGGCCCTGGTCCTAGGTTTGTTAAGACAGAAACAAGCCATCTGCTCTTCATTTTAGGAGTAGGTGAAATCTAGCTAGCCTTGGTAAACTAAGGAATAGAATGGTAGCTCATAAAAATGCACTTCCCTATGTGTGTAGCTAATTATACTGTACATTATCATGATATATTTATATAGCACTGACACCCTTCCGCAGCACAACAGCATCACTAACTGCCCTTTAAAGGAGCTCACAATCTAATTTTGGGGTGTACCAATTACTGCTTCTGTATGCTTTTGGGATGTGGGAGATAACCAGAGAGCCCAGAGAAAGCACACACACACAAAGAAAACACACACAAAAACATACACATACCTTTCAGATAGTGTCCTGGCCCAGATATGACCCTAAACCCTGAACCTGAGCTCATCAAAATTGTTAAGAACAGTGAGTCTCTAAAAAAATAAAAATAGGACATTAATCACGTGACTTGGATGCATAAGTAGCATCATGCACAAGTACATAGGGATGAGCGTAATGACTTAATTACGAATTTCCGAAATTTCGCGAAATTACTACAATTACGATTTTAGCAGTAATCGAAATTTCGTAATTTTCGCAAATTACGCAAATTTTCGTAATTACGATTACGAAATTTAGTATTTTAAAGTTTGCAAAGGTTTCTATCCCTCTAGATGCCTAAAATGAATAACCAACTCCTCCTCCTCCTCCTCCTTCTCTCTCTCTCTCTCTCTCTCTCTCCAGAGATCTGTAGTATTTCAAAACCATACTCACATTCATGACATGTCCAGGGATCAAACCCAGGCCAACCACATGGAAGACAGCTATGCTCACCACCATACCACCAAACACACACTAAATAGACTGCTAACCTAAATCTTACTTGTAGACAGTCATATGAGACACATGCTGGGTGCAGGGCTTTGTGATTGGACCATGCGATAGAGTGAGGTGCAAAAATGAAATCATGCCTAGCAGAGGATGGTTTCACAGTGCTAAATGCTAGGCTGGCTGTGGTGCAATTGGTTAGTGTGTCTGGCTGGTAACAGCAAGGTTACAGGTTCAATTCCATCCAGGCATGTCTTTTCCTTTTGCGTTCAACAGTTGTCCAAACAGAGCCAACAGAGCCCCAGATAGCCATGTAGAGTTAGGTCACAGCTAGCCTGGCTGTGGTGCAATTGGTTAGTGTGTCTGGCTGGTAACAGCAAGGTTACAGGTTTGATTCCATCCAGGCATGTCTTTTCCTTTTGCGTTCAACAGTTGTCCAAACAGAGCCAACAGAGCCCCAGATAGCCATGTAGAGTTAGGTCACAGCTAGCCTGGCTGTGGTGCAATTGGTTAGTGTGTCTGGCTGGTAACAGCAAGGTTACAGGTTCAATTCCATCCAGGCATGTCTTTTCCTTTTGCGTTCAACAGTTGTCCAAACAGAGCCAACAGAGCCCCAGATAGCCATGTAGCGTTAGGTCACAGCTAGCCTGGCTGTGGTGCAATTGGTTAGTGTGTCTGGCTGGTAACAGCAAGGTTACAGGTTTGATTCCATCCAGGCATGTCTTTTCCTTTTGCGTGCGCGCGCTGCGCCATTGAACCCCATGGGGTATTTTGCGTGCGTAAAACTTTACGCATGCAAAACTTTGTGCTCGGTGTTTGGACAACTGTTGAACTCAAAAGGAAAAGACATGCCTGGATGGAATCAAACCTGTAACCTTGCTGTTACCAGCCAGACACACTAACCAATTGCACCACAGCCAGGCTAGCTGTGACCTAACTCTACATGGCTATCTGGGGCTCTGTTGGCTCTGTTTGGACAACTGTTGAACGCAAAAGGAAAAGACATGCCTGGATGGAATCGAACCTGTAACCTTGCTGTTACCAGCCAGACGCACTAACCAATTGCACCACAGCCAGCCTAACATTTAGCATTGTGAAACCATTCTCTGCTAGGCATGATTTCATTTTTGCACCTCACTCTATCGCATGGTCCATGGTCCAATCACAAAGCCCTGCACCCAGCATGTGTCTCATATGACTGTCTACAAGTAAGATTTAGGTTAGCAGTCTATTTAGTGTGTGTTTGGTGGTATGGTGGTGAGCATAGCTGTCTTCCATGTGGTTGGCCTGGGTTTGATCCCTGGACATGTCATGAATGTGAGTATGGTTTTGAAATACTACAGATATCTAGAGGGATAGAAACCCTTACAAACCTGAAAAATTAAAATTTCGGTTGGAGACACGAAATTCGTCATTACGGGAGTGAAATTTCGATTACGAAATTGTAAATTACGATTTGAAAATTAATTACGAAATTACGAATTTGGGTCGTAATGTTAAATTTCGCATTCGTAATAAAAGCAGTTCGAAATTTCGAAAATTTCGGCTCATCTCTACAAGTACAGTAATCTAATCCCAAATTTTCGCATTGGCTGAGATAGCCAAATTTCCTTTAACATAACATACACATTTCCTCAATCTGGAATCATCATTTCAATAAGATTTGGCATTTCTGTACAGTTTGTCTGCTCTGAAGCATACGTGTTTTTCTAGTGAAGGTGATCACTGTTTAGGGGATTACAGTATGTTTCCTGAAGAAGATGATACAACCAAGGAATTGGACATAAGTCAACTGTACTGTTAAATAGGAACTGTAGTGAAAATATCATAATGAATAAAATGGCTATTGATTATTTAGTCAGTGTTTGCCCATTGTATAATCTTTCCTATCCCCGATTTACATACTGAAATTTATCAAAGGTGGTGACATGATATATTTAGTTCTGACAGGTTTTCTGTACGGAATGTTCGTTACTGAGAGTTCTATGAGAGATATTCTTTGCTTGACAGTTGGAAAAAGCTGTTATTTCCCACAATGCAACAACAGAAAACTGTCGGGACCTAGGTCATGACATCACACTGTGGGAGGGGTTTCTCCACAATATCAGCCACACAGACCCCTCTGATGATCTATTTGAGAAAAGGTTAAGATTTCTCGAGGGAAAGGGGGTATTAGCTACTGATTGGAAAAAAGTTCAATCCTGGGTTAAAGTTCCTCTTTAAATATACTGATGTCCAAAGATGTAAGGAATGACAAATGCCCCCAAACTGAATAGGTCTGATGGGACAGAACCAATCCCAGAAATAATAAGGGAAAAATAGATAAGAAAAGTGCATACAATACAGTGGATATTTTATAATCCACAAGAGGTTAAAATAGCAACAAAAGTAAAACGGTTGAGTCTTCCAAGATTGTCTCATAAAAAAAATAAATCAGGAAGCAAAGTTCTTGCTATACCTTGTTTTTTCTTGTGTTACTATGGAAACTATGCTATTAAAAGTGCAAGAATTTGATTTCGTTGCTATACTTTTTTTTTTTTTTACATTTTCAAGTAGGCTGAAAAAAAGGTTTCCTTTCGCTGCTTGGACAGAACTGCTTGTGGAATCTGAAGGATTTTTCCAAGAGGTATCTGTAAGAGGCTGCAAGTCAAAACCCAATTAAGAGTCCATGTTTATCTCAACTCCTGTATAGAAATCATTGCAAGGCTGGAACACGGAATTTTTAAAAATAAATTCTAAAGAAACACTATGTAATTTTAGATAGTGAGCTCAACCTGTGATTGAAATGCAATTAAATCCATCTCAGTAGTCATTCTGAGAATGAAAACTACCTACTAATAAGCTAAACCAACCAAATACCCATATTAAAGTGGTTTGAAACTCCGACATAACATTCAATAATAATGTGTTTTTCTACTTTTTATCACTCATACAGTTACCATATTTGCTTTTGTGCATCAGTAATATTGTCTGTTTACAAATTGTAGTTTATCGTGCCCTAAAAGCTGTCATTGCATTTTATTAAAACTGCTTTTTATTAAAAACGTGCTAGGTCTGTCACTGCACATGCGCGCCCGCCCGCCGCGCGCTCACGCGCCCGCCGCTTCTGGCCCCGTCCTCCCCTGCAAACCTTTAGTGTCTTTGCATCCCTGCACATGCGCAATGCAAAAAACCACTGACACAGGGACAAAGCAGGACGCAGGGACACTTGCAAATTATTATATAGGATTAACATCTTCTAATGAGCTTTTCTGAACTGTGTGTATATCTGAAGCACAGAGAGCTTTACAGAGAGCTCCTTTTCACTTGCTACACTGTGTCTGTTTACATTCCAATGTTGTTACAATGTGTGTAAAGATACTGTTATCTTCAGTTTGGATGCGGATTTGAAGCTGAATAGCAGGACAACGTGCTTTGTTTAACCATTTCAGTGATGTTCTGCTAAAAAAACAATTCTGGGATAGTAGATTTCAAGCTGTGAGGAATCTTTTAGAGCAAAGTAGAAATGCTGGCTTTCAGACCACTTTAAACCTTTCTAATCCATTTTCTAAATCACCTATGTCCCCTCCAGCACTTACTTTTTTTTGGCTCCACCCCATTGCAAACAAACAGCAGCACAGTGTGGTGTTGGAGGGGATCAAAGTGTAGTAGTGGACCAGACTAGATCCGGCAATGGTTCCCCTAGCAAAGGTCATGTTTTCCTATTTCCGACATTGGGCCTATACTGGGAAATGCCAATGTCAGACATAGGTCAACATAGGATGGAAACGTTTAATCCAAGCTTTGCACTGAAGAGGACTCAATAGGCAGAAACAGCTGTTTTCTGATATCTGATTTCATATGCAAATTATACAAAATAAAACAAAAAAGTATGAAACAAACATGGGTACAAAAAAATCAGACAATGGTATTTAGAGAAATAGTGATATTGGTACTTGATATAACGTTGCTTGACAACATAATTGTTACAGGGACAAACAAATATATTGTGATTAACAAAATAAACAACAACTTAAAAGACAGAAAATAGAAAGATCCTTGCCCGTGCGAGCTTACAATCTAAAGGAAGAGCGAGAAAATAAGAGGTAGGGCAATATATAAGGTGTGCATCCAAAAGTGGTGCATTTTAAACTATATTCAGCAGTTTGACCAGAGCCTGAAGAATGGCCTAGGGTAGAATAATGCATGAAAAGGTGGCCTAAAAGTTTTAAAGGGAACCAGAGAGGATGCAATATACATACCTTGGGCTTCCTCCAGCCCCATACGCACGGATCGCTCCCACGCCGCACTCCTCCGCTGCCTGGATCCGCCATTGCGAGTCGGCAAGGCGGCCGGCGGACGCGGCCAATTCTCCACATCACAGGGTGCTCTTCCCATACAGATACGCATGTGGCTGCTAACTGCGCAGCCGCATGCGTACATGTATGGAGGGAGCCCCTGTGATGCGGACAATTGGCCGCGTCCGCCGGAAGTGACGGGCCCGGTACCGGCGGATCCAGGAAGCTGAGGACGGCGGCGTGGGAGCGATTCAGGCTTATGGGGCTGGAAGAAGCCCCAGGTATGTATAAAATCTTTTTCTTTTTTTACCCCCCCCCCCCGTTCCTCTCTGGTTCCCTTTAAGGGTTGGAGAGTGACAGATGTGTTTTGGAAGGGAATTCCATTCCAGGGTAGAGGAGAGAGGGTTGTGAGAAATCTGGTTTATGTGAATGCAACAAAGTGATTCTAGAGTTTAGAAGAAGGTCCTGTGCAGAACAGAGGTTGCGGTTTGGGCAATTTCTAGAGACTAGTGGGTAGATGTACTGGGAGAAAGATTGTGTAGAGCTTCATAGGGTAGAGTTAAGAGTTTAAAGTAGATCTTCTGGTTAATTTGGCAGCCAATCAAGAGCTTGACAGAGAGGAGCTGAGGAGCAGCTTACCATTAACTCACCCACTTCCTGGAGTCCAGGAATGCAGACTTCCTGTCACTGCTGGGCTCTCTCCCTAGTGCTGGCATCGCTTCCTGCATGCATATAATGTGATGCAGAAAGCAGCGCCAGGCAGTAAGGGAGAGCTGAGTGGTGAAAGGAAGTCTGAAACCATCGGTGGATTCCAGAACGCAGGCAAGATAAAAGCACTTACTCTACTGCGTGCTATACTCTGCATATATGGGGGCATCTATTCCAGGCTATCTATGCTGGGGGCTATTCCAGGCTATCTATACTATTCCAGGCTATCTATGCTTGTGGCATATATTCCTGGCTACCTATGCTGGGGGTAACTATTCCAGGCTATATATGCTGGAGGCAACTCATACTATTCCAGGCTACCTATACTGGGGGCAACTATTTCAGGCTATTTATGCTGGGGGCAACTGTTCCAGGCTATCTATGCTGGGGGCAATTATTCTAGGCTACCTATACTATTCCAGGCTACCTATACTGGGGGCAACTATTCCAGGTTATCTATGCTGGGGCAACTATTCTAGGCTATCAATGCTGGGGGCAACTATTCCAGGATACCTATACTATTCCAGGCTATATATGCTGGGGGCATCTATTCCAGGCCATCTATGCTGGGGGCAACTATTCCAGGCTATATATGCTGGGAGCAACTACTCCAGGCTACCTATACCGGGAGCAACTATTCCAGGCTACCTATACTATTCCAGGCTATCTATGCTGGGGGCAACTATTCCAGGCTACCTATACTGGAGGCAACTATTGCAGGCTTCCTATTCTGGGGGCAACTATTCCAGGCTACCTATACTGTGGCAACTATTCCAGGCTTCCTATACTGGGGGCAGCTATTCCAGGCTACCTATACTGGGGAAAATATTCCAGGGTACCTATACTGGGGGCAACTATTCCAGGCTACCTATACTGGGGTCAACTATACCTGGCTAACTATACTGGGGCAACTATACCTGGTATTACCCACCGTAGCAAGCTTAGCATGCCACACTCACTCCTTTACTTTTTTTTTTGAGCGGGGGTGTCATTTAATACTTAGCACCGGGGGTCAAATGCCCTATCTATGCCACTTGTCAAGACCATGCATATAAATGTAAAAAAAAGTCTTCTTTAGTTAAACTCCCAGTGCTATAAGACTTGTCTTAGCTTGTCACCTTTCAATGTAATTACTTTCTTTGTCCTAAAAAAACCTATTCATAATGAGCCCCTCAAAACACCAAATTAAGCTTTCCTTGTTGCCCTGTTCCCATCCTAATGCAAGCGCATCCCAACTGGTCATGTGCGAGCAAGGCCCACGCATGTCCAGTAATACACAGCACTCATGTATGGAGGAAGAAAATCATGTATAAGAGGTTTTGTCCTTGGGGCGCATGTGTGGACCTTACTATGCCTGGTCAAGGTGTGCTCATAGAGCCATATTGCGGTTCTAGAGTTGTGTTTAGCTTTCAGGGACATTTAAATATTCAGCAGTGATGCATTGTGGGAGACCTCATATGCTTACTCCAACCTGAATAATCGCAAATACCCTCTGTTTTAAGAAGGCAAATTCCTGTTTTGCATAGTGTTTTTAGTTTGATGGCTTTTTGGTCTTTCTTAGCTGCTTACACACTCCGAAGAGTCCTGGTTCACCATGAGCTTGCTGGGCAATCTGTACAAAGAGTATTCGACAAGGTCTTGTTGAATATGTTCAGAGGGGCTCAGCGCTGGAATGGTGGGCTGTAAGTGAATGCAAGAAGCCTCTGGACTGGGGTTCAAACCTCTTACTGATGGAAGATCCACCACACTACTCTGCTGCTACTGCTTATGAAAATAAATGACATCTTAATCACAACAGTCTGAAAAGGAATGCCCTGTCATCATATCTAAACTTTATTGTTACAGAGTAATTATGTTACTTTTTATCACTTTGTAAAGTTGTTTGTATTACAAGCACAGCAGTGATTTCTAATCTCTTCTAGAGCCCCAAGGCATTGGTGAAAAAAACACAAAAACAATAACTATCGCTATTCCTGCCAAGGCCCAAACGCTCTGCACTGTTAGTAATTAGAGCTGAGATCCAGATCAACCACACCCCAGCTGACAAGTTAACTTCCAAGTTACTGTTCATAAATATTCTGCATCACTGGAGAGGGACCGGCTGATGGCACTGGAAGAAAGGGTGCTCTTCCCAAGTTCTCAGGAAGCATTTCTTCATTGTTTTCATGTCTATGCTGTGGATAAACTCTACCAGTGATTATAATCTCCAACCGCTGCAGGGTCACAATTTGTTCTTTTTACAGACAGTAGATCTGTCTCTGGAGAATGTTCCCCATGACAAGGGATTAGCCTGAGCAGAAGCTAAACCATCCGCCTTATAAAAACTCTGGTGATGGAACAGCCACACATTGCAGCACCGGCTGATGTGTCTGTTGGCACTATTAAAGAAACATGACGGGGGAGTTTGCACATAGCAAAATAATGGTCTTCTAGATAACCAGATCCCCCAAAAAACCCCAATGAGAACATCTGCAAGTAAGGATGATAAATACAGCAGATACTTAAAGTGTATGGGCAGTTTTCCAGTCTTTTCCCACTTCTGTTTCCCTCCTCCTTGCATAAGGTAAACATATCATATGTGAGATAAAAAAAGGGCTGGTTCTAGACTTTTTGCTACCTGAGGTAAACTTGTGAGGATGCGCCCCACCCCCCGATTTGGAATGATCACACAGAACCTGACAATTTACTCTGCTTCATTTAGTGATCTCACATGACATACTGCAGCTCAACACATTAAAACACTGGCTGGCTGTGAGTCTGTGACAAACAAGCTCACCCTCAGCCACTCCATTCCTCCTTAGGAAGGTACACACAGTACAAAAATGTTGCCCCTAAAATCTCTGCGCCTGATGCAAATGTTACACCTTGCTTCACAAGAGGACCGGCCCTGGATAAAAATGACGAAAAAAAAACCCCACATCTCACCAAAACAGAGCATAATGCATCTAAACTGGAGAATGGTGTATTCTGAGCTCTTTCCACTTCTCCAAACATTGTTTAGAAAGTCGTATCAATAACTATAATAATCATTTATTGGACACAGGAGTTAAAGTGTGAATAAACGTATGTAGACACAGTTTTTGGGTACCTCTGGGATTATGTACAAAATGTGGATGTAATCATGACAATTTGTGGGCTTGTGCAAACTATGCATTCTACAAATTCATTGCTTTGTTGTGCTCCAGACCGTAACAGTAGAGAAAACACTTATACAGTAATTTGTGCCGAAACAAGTTATTTCGGCAATTCTATGATGTGCACCCCGCGTTGCGGTAATTCTGGGCTCTGGCAGCTGCCAGACCTCGAATTACACCTCCTTGCGACAACTCGGAGGGGGAATAGTATGATGGGAAAATATCACCTAGGAGAAATCTTAGGAGAAAAACTGAATTAGGGCCCAGGAGCACCAATGTAGTGTAGTATTTTAAATAGAGGGATAACGAGAGTAGTGAAATACTACTTACAAAACTGGGTTAGTAAAAGGCAACCATAGTAACAGACAAATAGATAATTCCGTTTCCACGCGAATCTGCCAAAGATCTTCTACGATGGTCGCTCTCCCAAAAAACCTTTCGAGAGTATTGTCAGGGGGAACCCCTCACTAGATGGGAGGATCGGAAGAGGAACCCTGTGTGGATATAGAATGTTTAAAAACCTAGCTAGGTACTCTAATAGGTGCTGTGAGGCCATGAAAGTGACCCGAGGAAGCCTGTAAGACCTGTGTGAAACGCATTGTCATTTTAGTATCCAATAGATTTTGCATTAAAAACCCATTCATCGTTTCAGGTAATAATATTTATTTATTTCAAACAGTATTTAGACCTTTTGTATCTCTGGGGTGCCTCCTCCCATCCTGTCAGGGGCGTAGCAATAGGGGGTGCAGAGGTAGCGACCGCATCGGGGCCCTTGGGCCAGAGGGGCCCCGAAGGGCCCTCCCTCAACTACAGTATCAGCTCTCTATTGGTCCTGTGCTCATAATAATCACTTCTATAGATACTTTGAATAGTGGTAATCATTAACAAACTGTTTCCCATCCCCTTCCTGCACCTCTGACACTGTAGTTGCCATTGGCAGGTTTTGGTGTGCCACATCAATTGTTATGTATAGAGTGCTTGGGGGGGCCCATTGTAAAACTTGCATCGGGGCCCACAGCTTCTTAGCTACGCCACTGCATCCTGTGTTTTTTTTTCTTTTTAATTAATGGAATTATGTTTTAAAGTGAATCTGTAAGGAAAAAAGTGCCCCTCGGGGTGCCTCGGGAAAGTTAAGCCTCTGGATCCTGAAGAGGCTTCCCCTGTCCTCCTCGCCAGAGGGGATCCAGTGAAGGGAACCCCAAAGTTCTCTTTGTCTGGGCCTTGTTGTTGTGCATGCCTGCGCCCTAGCTGCTCCCCGCTTGGGCTCCAGGGAAACAGCCAAGCCCAATCAAGTCCACTATACTGTACAAAAATCAGTAACCCTTTGCACACTCGCATGCACATGTTCAAACAAATGCATTCACAGATTCACTCATCCAGGCACCACAGTTCACAAAGGAATGCATTCTCTTGCTTAGTCACCTACACTGCGCAGAGGTGACTAAAGGTGGCCACACACGATACAATAAAATGATCCGATTTTATGGCAATTCGATAAAAACGATCGGATCTCACGAAAAAATCGAAAGCTTTTTTTTCATTCGACTGAAAAATCTGATCGGATTTCCCGTTTTCTTCGATTTTAATGGATCCGGAATGCCAGATATTTTTCTTCAATCTTTCTAAAGATTGTATGGTGTGTGTTGGATTGTCAATGTATTAATATACACACCCTAGCAATTTTTTCAGAGTTTCCAATCATTCTTATCATAATTGGGGGAAAAATTGAACATACATGTGTGGTACATTGGTCAGATTTTTGAAATGTTACAATCAGTCAGAAAAATTGATTGCAATTCTTAAATTGAACAGATATTTAAAAAAATGTATGGTGTGTGGCCACCTTAAGCAAGAGAATGCATTCCTTTACTGATTTTTGCTATTTTCTGGCCACACCCCCTTTAGCACCTCCCTTTCCTTAAATTACTTATTTAAATGTCCTAACTAGAAGCGATATGTCTGGATTTATATGTTTTTTTCACTATACTGTGCAGGCGCAGCACTGTGCCTGTGCAGTAGAGTGGACCCAGTGGGCTCACCTATTACTGCCAGAGCCCGAGCGGGGAGCTGCTGGTGCTAGTGTTGTTTTTATAAGCGGCTGCCAGTGCTGGATTCCCAAGGTGAAGATGTGAAGAGGCGAAGAGGACGTGGGAAGCATCATTAAAGGATACCCGAAGTGACATGAGACATGATGAGATGTGTATGTACAGTGCCTAGCACACAAATAACTATGCTGTGTTCCTTTTTTTCTTTCTCTTCCAAAAAGAGTTAAATATCAAGTATGTAAGTGGCTGACTCAGTCTTGACTCAGACAGGAAGTGACTACAGTGTGACCCTCACTGATAAGAAATTCCAACCATAAAACACTTTCCTAGCAGAAAAATGGCTTCTGAGAGCAGGAAAGAGATAAAAGAATCAATAGTTTATCGATTTTAGCTCTGGCATACTTCAATGAATGTGTCATTGAGCAAAAACAATAAAACAGTTAAAACTAAAAAAGTAGATTTAAACATAAAATAAGACTGTAGAATATCTTAAAAAGTCATTTTTAGGAGACGGAAGATAGCTACAATCGTTTATTTCATTCGTATATTTTCGCTTCAGGTGTCCTTTAAGATTGAGAGGCTTCCCCTTGCTGACAGAAGTACCCCCCAGGTGCTCTCTTTTCATTACAGGTTTTCTTTAAAAGTACAATTCTGTATAACAGTAGAAGAGAGGCCGCATTCAGGGCAATCTTACCAGCCTTTTTTTTTTTTTAAATGAATATGCAGAAAGCTGTTACAGGTTAGATGCCCCTTGCCTGCCCATCAGATCATACATCAGCCTCGACAATAGAAGAATTTCCATGCCCCCTCCCACCCACCTAGCTATAAGCCAGCCACTGCTCCAATGCAAACACTAATGTAGGATCACGTGGGCAGGTGGAGGTGTGGTTATGGTCATTGTCTGCATTTCTACACCAGGGAGTATAGGCAGCAAAAAGAAATGTTTCAGCTTTTTACAAACTTATTTTTCTAAAGCTAGCATAGAATTAGCCTTATCCTTAGTGGGAACTGTGCCATTTTTGATGCATTCAGACTATTTGTCTTTAAAGAGGAACTCCAGTGAAAAAAATGTAATAAAAAAAGTGCTTCATTTTTACAATAATTATGTATAAATGATTTAGTCAGTGTTTTCCCATTGTAAAATCTTTCCTCTCCCTGATTTACATTCTGACATTTATCACATGGTGACATTTTAACTGCTGGCAGGTGATGTCGGTAAAAAATAGCTGCTGCTTGCTTTTTTGGCAGTTGGAAACAGCTGTAAACAGTTATTACCCCCACTGCAATGAAGTTCACAGACAGGAAACTGTCTGGACCATGGTCCTGACAGTTTCCTGTGGGAGGGGTTTCACCACAATATCAGCCATACAGAGCCCCCCGATGATCCGTTTGTGAAAAGGAATAGATTTCTCATGTAAAAGGGGGTATCAGCTACTGATTGGGATGAAGATCAATTCTTGGTCATGGTTTCTCTTTAAGATACTTTTGATACACCTCCCTCCCCCTCCCCATTCAATGGCGACCGCTAAACTGGTGCATAGCTGCAAATTCCATGACCACATTTCTTGCAAAACCATAAATGCAGGTGCTATGACATCACATATTTGGAATTTAGTCTTTCTCTTTAATATAATGTTTTTTATTCCAGTACACATAAGTAGGACAGATGATCAAAAGCAGTATGAGCACAGAAACACCGTCAGTTTGTGCCATAAGTCATGAGACTTGTATCCGGTCCAGCCTCAGTGCCAGATCCCACAGACTCCAGTGTGACTAGCTACAGCTGTGACCACTGCTTTACATCTTATCTACACGATCGCTATTCCCTTTCTTACATCCTAAACTACAGTTTAGTTTTTGCTTTACAGGCACAAAGAAACACGGAGATGACTGCTAGTATAGCAAATAACTACTGACAGTTATGGAAATAACCAAAAGCAGAATTAAACTGTACAAAGTAAATTGTTTCCAAAATAAGTCAATCATCCTCAAGGGTAAGCTATAAGAAAATAGTATTTTCACAAGATTTGCTGTGGAAATGCTTCTCGTAGGACTTCCTTACATCCTTGACATTTGAATGGAGATTGTAGTAGAGCAGAGTATGGAAAGGGGCGTGGTTGGTGCAACACATAAAAGGAGATACACAAGTAAATCGGCAGGTGGATCCATAACCTCAGTCAAGGTTTGATGAAATGGCACATCAGGAAATATTGACTCAGGACTCAGTAGTGTAAGTTTAACTACAGTAGGCACATCTCCCAATTTTCATTGACCTGAGAAGGCGGGTAATGCATACAAGTTTCTTATGATACTGGACGCCCAAATGTCCCGCTTTGGGGATGTATACAGCAAACAGAGGCACTAGAAGAGTAAAATTCACTAAAATTGTTAAAATGATAGAGGAAGCAGTGGTGGACTTACCTCCTCTGTGCAGACACAAAGACTGTCGGATTTGACAATCACAGAAATGTTATTGACATACTCCGAAAAAAAGTTGTGCAATGTGTTTCGCAGGCGTGACCCCGCTTCATCACAAAAGGAGTACATAACAGCAGCAAGTCCGAATAATACCAAGCGCCTCTGTCCTCTTTGGGGAATACACCTTTCAATTCACTCACCTTGCAAGGTGTACTCCCTCTGGCAATATCCAGCAATTGTCCTGCTGCAGGCCATGGTCTAAGGCAGGGGTCGGCAACCCGCGGCTCCGGAGCCGCATGCGGCTCTTTTTCTCCTTCGCCGCGGCTCCGGTGTCAGTGGCTGACAGGCTGCGGGGCGCGTGTGACGCGTGTGACGTTGTTGCTGGCCGGCAGCCTATCAGAGGGGCCGCCGGACCAGTGCCATGCAGGGCTTCGGGCGGCCATTTTCCCGTAGCCCTGCAGGCAGGACGTGACGTAGGTAGAGCATCGTGGGAGTTGCGCGCCACTAGGTCGGGACCGGAGGTCGGGACAGGAGGACATCGTGACAGGAGGTCTTCTGACGAGGTGAGTAAATGGGTTTTTTTTTCAGATCTGCTCGGATTGTGCATATGGGGGTCATATCTGCGAACTATCTGTGCATATGGGGGTCATATCTGCGAACTATCTGTGCATATGGGGGTCATATCTGCTAACTATCTGTGCATATGGGGGTCATATCTGCTAACTATCTGTGCATATGTGGGTCATATCTGCGAACTATCTGTGCATATGGGGGTCATATCTGCTAACTATCTGTGCATATGGGGGTCATATCTGCTAACTATCTGTGCATATGGGGGTCATATCTGCGAACTATCTGTGCATATGGGGGTCATATCTGCTAACTATCTGTGCATATGGGGGTCATATCTGCTAACTATCTGTGCATATGGGGGTCATATCTGCTAACTATCTGTGCATATGGGGGTCATATCTGCGAACTATCTGTGCATATGGGGGTCATATCTGCGAACTATCTGTGCATATGGTGGTCATATCTGCGAACTATCTGTGCATATGGGGGTCATATCTGCTAACTATCTGTGCATATGGGCGTCATATCTGCTAACTATCTGTGCATATGGGGGTCATATCTGCTAACGATCAGTGCATATGGGGGTCATATCTGCTGAAGGACTGTGCATATGGGGGTCATATCTGCTAACGATCAGTGCATATGGGGGTCATATCTGCGAACTATCTGTGCATATGGGGGTCATATCTGCGAACTATCTGTGCATATGGGGGTCATATCTGCGAACTATCTGTGCATATGGGGGTCATATCTGCGAACTATCTGTGCATATGGGGGTCATATCTGCTAACTATCTGTGCATATGGGGGTCATATCTGCGAACTATCTGTGCATATGGGGGTCATATCTGCGAACTATCTGTGCATATGGGGGTCATATCTGCGAACTATCTGTGCATATGGGGGTCATATCTGCTAACTATCTGTGCATATGGGGGTCATATCTGCTAACTATCTGTGCATATGGGGGTCATATCTGCGAACTATCTGTGCATATGGGGGTCATATCTGCGAACTATCTGTGCATATGGTGGTCATATCTGCGAACTATCTGTGCATATGGGGGTCATATCTGCTAACTATCTGTGCATATGGGCGTCATATCTGCTAACTATCTGTGCATATGGGGGTCATATCTGCTAACGATCAGTGCATATGGGGGTCATATCTGCTGAAGGACTGTGCATATGGGGGTCATATCTGCTAACGATCAGTGCATATGGGGGTCATATCTGCTAACTATCTGTGCATATGGGGGTCATATCTGCTGAAGGATTGTGCATATGGGAGTCATATCTGCTGAAGGACTGTGCATATGGGGGTCATATCTGCTAACGATCAGTGCATATGGGGGTCATATCTGCTAACTATCTGTGCATATGGGGGTCATATCTGCTGAAGGATTGTGCATATGGGGGTCATATCTGCTGAAGGACTGTGCATATGGGGGTCATATCTGCTAACGATCAGTGCATATGGGGGTCATATCTGCTAACTATCTGTGCATATGGGGGTCATATCTGCTAACTATCTGTGCATATGGGGGTCATATCTGCTAACTATCTGTGCATATGGGGGTCATATCTGCTAACGATCAGTGCATATGGGGGTCATATCTGCTAACGATCAGTGCATATGGGGGTCATATCTGCTAACGATCAGTGCACATGGGGGTCATATCTGCTAACTATCTGTGCATATGGGGGTCATATCTGCTGAAGGATTGTGCATATGGGGGTCATATCTGCTGATATATGCAGTGTTAGATTTGTTTTATAATGGTTTTGCGGTTTTGCGGCTCCCAGTTTTTTTTCTCTTTTCGAAAACGGGTCCAAGTGGCTCTTTATGTCTTAAAGGTTGCAGACCCCTGGTCTAAGGGTTCATTTGGTGAAGGAAAGATTTTGTTCACGCAAGCTATATATGCTGTAACAAATGTTTATACATTGTAAGTGCAATTTTAGCACGGCTACCAAATAGACCTAAAAGATATCCCTCTATGAGAGTGTTTTTTTTCTTCTAAATAAACTGTCATTGGTCCATCCACTGCCATCAGGAGTCACACCTCCTGTCTGACTCCAAGCTTTTTTGGGTATACAGAAGATGACATCACTGATCTGAACATAAAAGAAGGTACAGAGACTACCTTCACAGACTAATATGTCATCCATACAGGGAGTCTTTTTGACTTTATCATAAATAGTCAGGCAGTCATTAGAATTCTCAATATGTAGGAACAACATCTTGCTCTTATGACATATTTCTTGCCATGACAATAAGGACTATCTTTCCGAATCTCCACCACTTCCAGCCAGATGAACACCAAGACTTGGATCAGGATGTTTAGTACTAAATCATGCACGTCATTACACATTAAATGTCTTCCATATGCTAGATAGATCAGCCAAGTCTTTCAGCAATGTATCCTAGCTTGATTTCATAAGAATTAAATGGTAGAATTTCACTTCTGGTAGCATTTTCTTGCTTCATGTAAGGAAACTTTGATTTAAAGGGAAACACAAAATTCTCAGACTTGTTTAAGCATGTGAGTAAGTAAACTACATCTTTGTCCAGCAAATAAAAAACATTTTCAAATAAGATAGTAGACTAACAAAAAAGTGACTAGGTTCTGTTTAAGATACTGGTCTTGGGTAACTGTGCAAAGCAGACTTAAAATTCTATGAATTCTTCCTGTTCTGTGCATAGTGCTAACATTATCAATAAAGTGGAAATGCCCATGCTGGCTGAAAACAAATAGCAGGAATCAGTAATGGGAAGTAAGTAGTTATCAAAATTCGGTAGGGAATTCCCAGCTATCAGAATCCCAGCTATCTTTAGTGGGACAGTAGCTGCTTACTCAGTATCAGTCAAGCTGCTCTGCCAACATATTTACCGGATGTATTTAAACAATTTTCCTGGCATGTCAAAGAAAATGTTTATAAGAAAGTGTCAATAATATTTTTGTTATTAAAAATTTATTTAACATTTTTTAAAAGTGCGTGTCTTCCCGGAACCTTTAATTTCTTTCCCGTGCAGATAAGTGTAACCCAGGGGCTACAGTCACCCCTATCTGAGCTATTCCCACATGCTCCATAATATTGGGGGCAGCAAGCAATTGAGATGCAGGAAAGCTATTCCCCTAAAATTGCCCTTGTCCAGTGCTATGGACAAGGAGCTCATTCCCACACTGGGCTAACTATCCTCCTGCATGTGGGGTAAATCCAAGAAGGCCGAGTCGTGCTTCGTCGGACATGTGAGGCCCATCTCGGTCCTGTGGTGCAACTGGGGCATACGCGGCCGGGCCACACATGCATGACGAAGTACGACTCGGAAAGAGTAACAGGCCGTCCAGCAGGGTACAGGACCAGCCCCGAGGGGGCTGAAGGAAGCCCTAGGTATAGGTAAGTATAAAACTAGAGACATCTTTTGACTCGGGTACACTTTAAGTAAGTTTGCTGAAAAAAGATAATTTATAACATAGGTGAGAATCGCGGAAGCTGCTCGTTGTGGTGCAAAAAGTTCAGAGGAAATATATGGAACAGTTTCAGAAACAATTATACAGTTTTAGAAATAACTATTTATTAAAGATAAAGAGATATACACTGCTCAAAAATAGGGGTACACTTAAACAACACAATGCAACTCCAAGTCAATCACACGTCTGTGAAATCAAACTGTCCACTTAGGTAGCAACACTGATTGACAATCAATTTCACATGCTGTTGTGCAAATGGAATAGACATCAGGTGGAAATTAAGGCAATTTAGCAAGACATTCCCAATAAAGGAGTGGTACTGCAGGTAGTGACCACAGACCACTTCTCAGTTCCTATGCTTTCTGGCTGATGTTTTGGTCACTTTTGAATGCTGGAGGTGCTTTCACTCTAGTGGTAGCATGAAACGGAATCTATAACCCACACATGTGGTCAGGTTGTGCAGCTCATCCAGGATGGCACATCAATGCAAGCTGTGGCAAGATTTGTTGTGTCTATAAGGGTAGTGGCCAGAGAATGGAGGTGCTACCAGGAGACAGAGACATGCCAGTACATCAGGTGATGAGGAAGAGGCCGTAGGAGGGCAATAACCCAGCAGCAGGACTGCTACTTCTGCCTTTGTGCAAGGAGGAACAGGAGGAGCACTGCCAGAGCCCTGCAAAATGACCTCCAGCGGGTCACGAATGTGCATGTGTCTACTCAAATGATCAGCAACAGATTCCATGAGGGTGGTAACTATGAAGGCCCGACGTCAACAGGTGGGAGTTGGGCTGACAGCCCAACACAGTGTAATACGTTTGGCATTTGTCAGAGAACACCAAGATTGGCAAATTCGCACTGGTGCCCTGTGCTCTTCTCAAATGAAAGCAGGTTCCCACTGAGCACATGTGACAGACATAACAGAGTCCAGAGACACCGTGGAGAACATTCTTCTGCCTGCAACATCCTCCAGCATGACCGGTTTGGCAGTGGGTCAGTAATGATGTGGGGTGGCATTTCTTTGGGGGGGGGGCACACAGCCCTCCATCTGCTCCCAGACTGCCATTAGGCTCCAAGATGAGATCCTCAGACCCGTTGTGAGACCATATGCTGGTGCGGTTGGCCCTGGGTTCCCCTAATGCAAGTCAATGCCAGACCTCATGTGGCTGGAGTGTGTCAGCAGTTCCTGCAAGACGAAGGCATTGATGATATGGACAAGCCTGTTCTCCAGACCTGAGTCCGATTGAGCACATCTGGGACATCATGCCTCGCTCCATCCACCAACAACACATTGCACCACAGACTGTCCAGGAGTTGGTCCAATCGTTCCCACACCGTCTTCCCCACCTCCTCCTTCGCTTGGTAGAAGCCCCATTAGCTTGGCCAGTCGGGCGCATTGCGCATGCTACTGCACTAACAGTACTACTGAACAGGCGCAGAACGCTCCCAGGCACGTGAGCACGGCGCAGCACGCACAGCCACATTGCACATGAGCCGACTGGCCAAACTTACGGGGCTTGTACCAGAAGGAGAAGGCGGAGGAAGACGGCGTGGGAGCGACTGATGCGGAGGGGGCTGGAGGAAGTCCCAGGTATGTATAAAACTTTTGTATTGATTCGTCTCAGATACACTTTAAAGAGAATCTGTACTGTCTGATTTGCACAATAAAAACATATCAATAGAGTCACTGTGATCTCCTGGATCGCTCTTTGCCATTTCCGCCGATCCCCGCCACGATCCTGGCCATTAATCGTCAGTCTTAGGCAGTGTTTACAAACAAAAAACATGGCCGCTAACCAGGACGTGATGTTTGTTTGAAGATATATATATATATACATATATATATATATATATATATATATATATATATATATATACAGTGGGTTGCAAAAGTATTCAGCCCCTTGAAGTTTTCCACATTTTGTCACATTACTGCCACAAACATGCATCAATTTTATTGGAATTCCACGTGAAAGACCAATACAAAGTGGTGTACATGTGAGAAGTGGATCGAAAATCATACATCATTCCAAACATTTTTTACAAATAAATAACTGCAAAGTGGGGTGTGCGTTATTATTCGGCCCCCTGAGTCAATACCTTGTAGAACCACCTTTTGCTGCAATTACAGCTGCCAGTCTTTTAGGGTATGTCTCTACCAGCTTTGCACATCTAGAGACTGAAATCCTTGCCCATTCTTCTTTGCAAAACAGCTCCAGCTCAGTCAGATTAGATGGACAGCATTTGTGAACAGCAGTTTTCAGATCTTGCCACAGATTCTCGATTGGATTTAGATCTGGACTTTGACTGGACCATTCTAACACATAGATATTTTTTGTTTTTGTTGCCCTGGCTTTATGTTTAGGGTCATTGTCCAGCTGGAAGGTGAACCTCCGCCCCAGTCTCAAGTCTTTTGCAGTCACCAAGAGGTTTTCTTCCAAGTTTGCTCTGTATTTGGCTCCATCCATCTTCCCATCAACTTCCCTGTCCCTGCTGAAGAGATGCACTCACCAAGCATGATGCTGCCACCACCATATTTGACAGTGGGGATGGTGTGTTCAGAGTGATGTGCAGTGTTAGTTTTCCGCCACACATAGCGTTTTGCATTTTGGCCAAAAAGTTCCATTTTGGTCTCATCTGACAAGAGCACCTTCTTCCACATGGTTGCTGTGTCCCCCACAAGGCTTGTGGCAAACTGCAAACGGGACTTCTTATGCTTTCTGTTAACAATGCCTTTCTACTTGCCACTCTTCCATAAAGGTAGAGTGACCATATTTTTGTGGGTCCAACCTGGGACGGGGGGGGGGGGGGGGGCGGCGGCGAAGACTGGGGGAGGGGGAAGGAGTGAGGAGCACGCAGCGGCGAAGACTGGGGGAGGGCCGAAAAAATGGGCGTGGTCATGACATTGTATGGGCGGAGCTAACGTAATGATGTAACAGCGAGGCATAAGAAAGCAGTGTTTACGCCATGATGTGGACAAACGAGACTTTGTATCATGGGTGTGCAGAAACTGTGTGATGCTAATAGTATACCGTAACCACAAAGCAGCAAACATAGCCATCTATGACCATTAAATAATAAATGCAGTAACAGTTACCCCGGACACCAGAAAATAAACGCAATAGGCAACATGTCAGTATAAAATAAATGCAATGCGGGCAACCATGTCAGTACAAAATAAACGCAATGCGGGCAACATGTCAGTACAAAATAAACGCACTGCGGGCAAACATTTCACCAGAAAAGAAACGCACTGCGGCCAAACATTTCACCAGAAAAGAAACGCACTGCGGGCAAACATTTCACCAGAAAAGAAACGCACTGCGGCCAAACATTTCACCAGAAAAGAAACGCAATGCGGGCAAACATTTCGCCAGAAAAGAAACGCACTGCGGGCAAACATTTCGCCAGAAAAGAAACGCAATGCGGGCAAACATTTCGCCAGAAAAGAAACGCACTGCGGGCAAACATTTCACCAGAAAAGAAACGCACTGCGGCCAAACATTTCACCAGAAAAGAAACGCAATGCGGCAAACATTTCGCCAGAAAAGAAACGCACTGCGGGCAAACATTTCGCCAGAAAAGAAACGCACTGCAGGCAAACATTTCGCCAGAAAAGAAACAATGCGGGCAAACAATAACATTTCACTAGAAAAGAAACAATGCGGGCAAACATTTCACCAGAAAAGAAACAATGCGGGCAAACATTTCACCAGAAATGAAACAATGCGGGCAAACATTTCACCTGGAAAAGAAACAATGCGGGCAAACATTTCACCAGAAAAGAAACAATGCGGGCAAACATTTCACCTGGAAAAGAAACAATGCGGGCAAACATTTCACCAGAAAAGAAACAATGCGGGCAAACATTTCACCTGGAAAAGAAACAATGCGGGCAAACATTTCACCAGAAAAGAAACAATGCGGGCAAACATTTCACCTGGAAAAGAAACAATGCGGGCAAACATTTCACCTGGAAAAGAAACAATGCGGGCAAACATTTCACCTGGAAAAGAAACAATGCGGGCAAACATTTCACCAGAAAAGAAACAATGCGGGCAAACATTTCACCTGGAAAAGAAACAATGCGGGCAAACATTTCACCAGAAAAGAAACAATGCGGGCAAACATTTCACCTGGAAAAGAAACAATGCGGGCAAACATTTCACCTGGAAAAGAAACAATGCGGGCAAACATTTCACCTGGAAAAGAAAGCATTTACTCACCTGGCAGAAGTGTCCGGCCTCTGGCGCGCTGCTCCGTCCCGGGACCGTCTTCCTCCTCCTGCTCTTCTCTCCCGCGCTGACAGGGCTACGGCAAGATGGCGCCCGAAGCCCTGTACTAGTGACACAAATAGGTCTCCAGTACAGGGCTTCGGCAGCCATCTTGCCGTAGCCCTGCTCGCCTGCCGGTGTCGGAAACAGACACCGGAAGAGGAGGCTGGAGCGGGGCTGCGGGCAATGAACTGGCACGGCGTCTATAGACGCCGCTGCCAGTTCATTGAGGAGAGAGTGGCCAGAGTCCCGAGGCCGGGACGTCCCGCTGCTGAAAGCGGGACGTTTCCCGGGACCTCATTAAGCCTGGGACAGCGGACCCCGAATCCGGGACGTGTCCCGGGCAATCCGGGACGTCTGGTCACTCTAATAAAGGCCAACTTTGTACAGTGCATGACTAATAGTTGTCCTATGGACAGAGTCTCCCACCTGAGCTGTAGATCTCTGCAGCTCATCCAGAGTCACCATGGGCCTTTTGACTGCATTTCTGATCAGCGCTCTCCTTGTTCGGCCTGTGAGTTTAGGTGGATGGCCTTGTCTTGGTAGGTTTACAGTTGAGCCATACTCCTTCTTCCATTTCTGAATGATCACTTGAACAGTGCTCCATGGGATGTTCAAGGCTTTGGAAATCTTTTTGTAGCCTAAGCCTGCTTTAAATTTCTCAATAACTTGATCCCTGACCTGTCTTGTGTGTTCTTTGGACTTCACGGTGTTGTTGCTCCCAATATTCTCTTAGACAACCTCTGAGGCCCTCACAGAGCAGCTGTATTTGTACTGACATTAGATTACACACAGGTGCACTCTATTTAGTCATTAGGACTCTTCAGGCAATGCCTATAGGCAACTGACTGCACTCAGATCAAAGGGGGACGAATAATTATGCACACACCACTTTGCAGTTATTTATTTGTAAAAAATGTTTGGAATCATGTCTGATTTTCGTTTAACTTCTCATGTGTACACCACTTTGTGTTGGTCTTTCATGTGGAATTCCAATAAAATTAATTCCTGTTTGTGGCAGTAATATGACAAAATGTGGAAATAATCAATGGGGCCGAATACTTTTGCAACCCACTGTATGTATATATATATATATATATATAAATATATATATAAATACATATATTACAAACACAGACATACACTAATATGTGTGTATGTACAGTGTGTGTGCGTGTGTGTGTATATACAGTATATCATGTGACAGTATACTTCACGTTTTTATTACATAGTGAATTATCTGCACTCCAGACTGGGATTAGTCACAGTGTGGCAGGCATGTGACAGGCAGCTCCCTCCCCCCTCAGCCTCACAAACTGCATCAGTCTTGTCTGAAACTGAGAGCAGAGAGTGAGGAGTAAACAAAGCACACAGAGCCTGCAAGGGGCGTGCATAACTTGTATCCATTACAACGGAGGCAGCCCATTCCTCCCTGGGTCGACAAAGTTTGACAAAGAAAAGAAGATTAGATATATTACAGAGACAGTGCAACTAGAAAAGGCTGACGTTATCCAGACCACATTAGAACAGGTATAGGAACTTATAGAATAGAAGAAATAAGGCTGAAAATGTTGTTACTGAGTCTCTTTAAGGACATTTCATTAAAGTTGAATCATCTTGTAGTGTTTTTTCCACTTTTTTGAGTGTGACTCCAAATCCAGACCTCAATGGGTTGATAAATTTGAATTCCATTGATGATTTTTGTGTGATTTTGCTGTCAGCACATTCAACTATGTAAAGATCATAGTATTTAATAAAAATATTATTTTAAAATGGTTACTATGCCGCAATTGCTATATATGCTGCATAACTCTCCAACATGGCTGCATCTCAAGATTTTCAAAACAATAGATCTTTTGGGACTTTATTTGGGGAACTGGTATGGTTAAAATAAAATTGCAACACCTACAATACCCCAAGGATGAGGGGGGTATTGCGGTCCCCAATGCTTGGGTTTACTACTTCGCCTCTCAGGCTCAGCACTTAGTAGGCTGAGAATTAGCAGAGTTTGTGGACTCCACTAGATTGATTTTGAACTTAAAACTCGGTTTTTCTTCTATATATGCTGCGCTGGAGGCTGGTGTATGTGGGTCCCTTGGAAATGGAAAACTCCCTACTATGGTTTTGATGCAAAAAGTTTGGGACAGAATAGGGTCTATGCAAAATATAGAAGGTATTACGTCACTTACTCCAAAAAATGGTAATCCTCGTCTTGTTGAGTTACGAGAGCTTCCCTTTCTGAATCATTGGGCTAAAAGGGGCATTGTATACTTAGCTCAGGTACTGAATGGTACTGAGGTTTGCTCTTCTTCAATTCTTGCAGAACTAATGAATGTACCACCAACACCAAAGCTCAACTTCCAACACGCTCAATTTGCACATGCAAGTCACAAACAACAGAAAACATATTCACTTTCACCACAACCTACACCTATGTTTAATCTGATTGCTCAGACTAATTCTAAGAGGAATGGACCGAGATTCTTCAAAGTGTACCCCTGGTATCAACTAGTGTTGGGCGAACAGTGTTCGCCACTGTTCGGGTTCTGCAGAACATCACCCTGTTCGGGTGATGTTCGGGTTCGGCCGAACACCTGATAGTGTTCGGCCAAACTGTTCGGCCATATGGCCGAACTAAGAGCGCATGGCCGAACGTTACCCGAACGTTCGGCTAGCGCTGTGATTGGCCGAACGGGTCACGTGTAGTGTTGGGTGAACATCTAGATGTTCGGGTTCGGGCCGAACATGGCCGAACTCCGAACATAATGGAAGTCATTGGGGACCCGAACTTTCGTGCTTTGTAAAGCCTCCTTATATGCTACATACCCCAAATTTACAGGGTATGTGCACCTTGGGAGTGGGTACAAGAGGAAAAAAAAATTAGCAAAAAGAGCTTATAGTTTTTGAGAAAATCGATTTTAAAGTTTCAAAGGGAAAACTGTCTTTTAAATGCGGGAAATGTCTGTTTTCTTTGCACAGGTAACATGCTTTTTGTCGGCATGCAGTCATAAATGTAATACATATAAGAGGTTCCAGGAAAAGGGACCGGTAACGCTAACCCAGCAGCAGCACACGTGATGGAACAGGAGGAGGGTGGCGCAGGAGGAGAAGGCCACGCTTTGAGACACAACAACCCAGGCCTTGCATGAGGACAAGAAGCGTGCGGATAGCAATTTGCATTTTGTCGCCATGCAGTCATAAATGTAATACAGATGAGAGGTTCAATAAACAGGGACCGGAAACGCTAACCCATCACAGATGTTCATTGTTCATGTTACTTGGTTGGGGTCCGGGAGTGTTGCGTAGTCGTTTCCAATCCAGGATTGATTCATTTTAATTTGAGTCAGACGGTCTGCATTTTCTGTGGAGAGGCGGATACGCCGCCGATCTGTGACGATGCCTCCGGCAGCACTGAAACAGCGTTCCGACATAACGCTGGCTGCCGGGCAAGCCAGCACCTCTATTGCGTACATTGCCAGTTTGTGCCAGGTGTCTAGCTTCGATACCCAATAGTTGAAGGGTGCAGATGGATTGTTCAACACAGCTACCCCATCTGACATGTAGTCCTTGACCATCTTCTCCAGACGATCGGTGTTGGAGGTGGATCTGCACGCTTGCTGTTCTGTGTGCTGCTGCATGGGTGTCAGAAAATTTTCCCACTCCAAGGACACTGCCGATACCATTCCCTTTTGGGCACTAGCTGCGGCTTGTGTTGTTTGCTGCCCTCCTGGTCGTCCTGGGTTTGCGGAAGTCAGTCTGTCGGCGTACAACTGGCTAGAGGAGGGGGAGGATGTCAATCTCCTCTCTAAAGTCTCCACAAGGGCCTGCTGGTATTCTTCCATTTTGACCTGTCTGGCTCTTTCTTCAAGCAGTTTTGGAACATTGTGTTTGTACCGTGGATCCAGAAGGGTATAAACCCAGTAATTGGTGTTGTCCAGAATGCGCACAATGCGTGGGTCGCGTTCAATGCAGTCCTAGGCCGAAGAGGTCATGTTCCCCCTAAGGGTCCCTACAATGCTAGAAAATTTGGTACTGCTGAGCCATTGCCCTTTGAAAAGATGTGAGATTTTGAAAAGTGAAATAGGGAGGCAATGAAATCCTATGGGGGATTTTACCAATTTTGGACCCCTGTAACTCTGGTTTGCAGAGATGTAGGGACCCCATCTTTGGAATCCAAGTCTAACAATATGTCTTCTACCTGCATGAGACATTTCGTGAGATTCAGACGTTGCTAACGGCCATGGCTGAGATTTATGTACGCCACCATCACTACCATTGAAATAGCCCAAATAAACAGGTTTTTGTGACCCTAGGCTATGACCTCTTCGGCCTAGGGGCCCGAAACTCACCAGTCATGTTCCCCCTAAGGGTCCCTACAATGCTAGAAAATTTGGTACTGCTGAGCCATTCTACCTGCATGAGACATTTCGTGAGATTCAGACTTTGCTAACGGCCATTGCTGAGATTTATGTACGCCACCATCACTACCATTGAAATAGCCCAAATAAACAGGTTTTTGTGACCCTCGGCTATGACCTCTTCGGCCTAGGGGCCCAAAACTCACCAGTCATGTTCCCCCTAAGGGTCCCTACAATGCTAGAAAATTTGGTACTGCTGAGTAATTGCCCTTTGAAAAGATGTGAGATTTTGGAACTGTAAATAGGAGGCCCAATGAAAGCCTATGGGGGATTTTACCAAATTTGGAGCCCTGTAACTCTGGTTTGCAGAGATGTAGGGAACCCATCTTTGGAGCCCAAGTCTAACAATATGTCTTCTACCTGCATGAGACATTTTGTGAGATTCAGACGTTGCTAACGGCCATTGCTGCGATTTATGTACGTCAGACTCGCCACCATTGAAATTGCCCAAATAAACAGGTTTTGTGACCCTAGGCTATGACCTCTTCGGCCTAGGACTGCATTGAACGCGACCCACGCATTGTGCGCATTCTGGACAACACCAATTACTGGGTTTATACCCTTCTGGATCCACGGTACAAACACAATGTTCCAAAACTGCTTGAAGAAAGAGCCAGACAGGTCAAAATGGAAGAATACCAGCAGGCCCTTGTGGAGACTTTAGAGAGGAGATTGACATCCTCCCCCTCCTCTAGCCAGTTGTACGCCGACAGACTGACTTCCGCAAACCCAGGACGACCAGGAGGGCAGCAAACAACACAAGCCGCAGCTAGTGCCCAAAAGGGAATGGTATCGGCAGTGTCCTTGGAGTGGGAAAATTTTCTGACACTCATGCAGCAGCACACAGAACAGCAAGCGTGCAGATCCACCTCCAACACCGATCGCCTGGAGAAGATGGTCAAGGACTACATGTCAGATGGCGTAGCTGTGTTGAACAATCCATCTGCACCCTTCAACTATTGGGTATCGAAGCTAGACACCTGGCACAAACTGGCAATGTACGCAATAGAGGTGCTGGCTTGCCCGGCAGCCAGCGTTATGTCGGAACGCTGTTTCAGTGCTGCCGGAGGCATCGTCACAGATCGGCGGCGTATCCGCCTCTCCACAGAAAATGCAGACCGTCTGACTCAAATTAAAATGAATCAATCCTGGATTGGAAACGACTACGCAACACTCCCGGACCCCAACCAAGTAACATGAACAATGAACATCTGTAATGGGTTAGCGTTTCCGGTCCCTGTTTACTGAACCTCTCATCTGTATTACATTTATGACTGCATGGCGACAAAATGCAAATTGCTATCCGCACGCTTCTTGTCCTCATGCAAGGCCTGGGTTGTTGTGTCTCAAAGCGTGGCCTTCTCCTCCTGCGCCACCCTCCTCCTGTTCCATCACGTGTGCTGCTGCTGGGTTAGCGTTACCGGTCCCTTTTCCTGGAACCTCTTATATGTATTACATTTATGACTGCATGCCGACAAAAAGCATGTTACCTGTGCAAAGAAAACAGACATTTCCCGCATTTAAAAGACAGTTTTCCCTTTGAAACTTTAAAATCGATTTTCTCAAAAACTATAAGCTCTTTTTGCTAAATTTTTTTTCCTCTTGTACCCACTCCCAAGGTGCACATACCCTGTACATTTGGGGTATGTAGCATGTAAGGAGGCTTTACAAAGCACAAAAGTTCGGGTCCCCATTGACTTCCATTATGTTCGGAGTTCGGGTCGAACACCCGAACATCGCGGCCATGTTCGGCCTGTTCGGCCCGAACCCGAACATCTAGATGTTCGCCCAACACTAGTATCAACAAATGCCACCCATAAATTATCTCAGTTAAATATATTACATAGAACTCTATTGACCCCTAAAAGACTACATGCCATGCATTATAGATCTGATCCTATTTGTGCTCGTTGTAGCGGGGAACATGAGGATCTCATTCATATGCTCTGGTATTGTACAAAACTTCATAGGTATTGGGGATCTATACTGGACATAATAGATACTGTCACAAAATTGTCCGTCCCAAGAACCTTTCAATTTTGCGTTTTAGGGCTATTTTCGGGGTTGAGCATTTCTGAACCAACACAAATGATGTTACATAGAATGCTATTTCAAGCCAGGAAATGTATTCATTCTGCATCGATTGACCCGGTTCCTCCATCTGCTTCCTCCTGGATTACTCAAATCAATTTATATCTAAGGCTAGAAAAATTGGTTTATTCACATAGAGGTGCACCGCATAAATTTGAAAAAATATGGGCTCCTTGATTGGATACTCCTGGTCTTCCTGACCAGGCATTGGTTATTGATAGGTTATTTGCAGTTGTGAGTTAAGTTCTTGAAAAAGACTCAAATGATCTTTGGTTTTTTTTTTTACAATTCTTTGGGTATTATTGTTTCCCCTTAGTACCTAGACATATGTTAGTGAATTGAACTATATCTCTTATGTTTTAGTACCTTGTGAATGGTCATCAGTTCTTCTAAACATTGATCTGCATACTTACTGCTGCTGCATTATGTGTTATCCTATAAACATTTGGTTTGTTGTATATTTGTCTTTTTGCTGCAATAAAGGCTGATTTTAAAAAAGCCGTATATATACCGTATAGTTTTATATTTATTTTTTTTTTTTAAATAATTCATTCAGATCTAGGATGTCTTTATTTTTTTGAGCAGTGTAGTAGTTTTATATTTACGCAGCACCCTTTTTATATACTTACAAGATAGAAGAAATAAGGCTGAAAATTTTGTTACAGAGTCTCTTTAAGGACATTACATCAAAGTTGGATCATCCTGTAGTGTTTTTTTTTTTACTTTAATTTAGAGTGTGACTCCAAATTCAGACCTCAATGGGTTGATAAATTTGATTTCCATTGATGATTTTTGTGTGATTTTGCTATCAGCACATTCAACTATGTACAGATCGAAGTATTTAATAAGAACATTATTTTAATAATATTTTTATATATTTTATATATATTGTAATGATCCGCTCAGCTGGCTGCACAGGCAGACAGCTGTTTGACCATTCCTTAAGTCTGTGGGATGCAGATCTCTGGATAAGAGACCTGTCTTTGCTTTGCAAGCTTCAGACCTGCTCTGCTGAGGAATTTGCATATACTGATTATGCAAATTGCCTAGTCTCCTCCCTTGAAGGCTTGCAGCATAAATACCATGTGATCCCACAGTCCTTCGCTGGTCATCATGGTTTGTTAATACACTCCTGGAGTGTCAGCCTTGCTATTGTTTGCTAAAGATTAGCTTAGAGTAATTCCTGGGGACTGCACTAGGCAATCCTCTTAGGGCAGTCAGTTTGCATTATCTGTTTTGCCTGTGTTGTCTCTCTACTGCGATTGTCCTGTCGCCAGCGGTGGTCAACAGGAAATCGTTCTGTCTTTCAGGGATGCTAACCAGAGCAGCGGTTGCCACTTGTAGCCCCATCTGTTTGTGTGTCTGGATCACACTCTCTCTGGCGGTAAGAACAGTGGATCCTACTAAGCTCTGTTTCTGTACTTGGATCACACTTGCTCTGGCGGAAAGAGCAGTGGATCCTTCTGGCCTGTTTCTGTACTTGGATCACACTTGCTCTGGCGGAAAGAGCAGTGGATCCTGCTAGCCTGTTTCTGTACTTGGATCACACTTGCTCTGGCGGAAAGAGCAGTGGATCCTGCTAGCCTGTTTCTGTACTTGGATCACACTTGCTCTGGTGGAAAAGAGCAGTGAATCCTGCTAACTCTGTTTCCCTACTTGGATCGCACTCGCTCTGGCGGTAAGAGCAGTGGATCCTTCCTGTCCTGTCCCTGGACCTAGATCGCACTCGCTCTGGCGGAAGAGCAGTGGATCTTATCTGACCTATTCCTGTTTCTGTTCGTTTGTCTGTCTGGATCGAACTCGCTCTAGCGGTAGCAGCGGTGGTTCCTTTTGTACTCTGTCTGGGAGTGTAGGCCAGAGCTGCGCTTGCTGCTGGCTGCTCCTTCTCTCGGTCTTGTCTGATACGAATGCTTGCTGTAGGCTCGGTGGGGTAACCGTTAAGCAAGCGTTCGCATTCTCTGTTTCATGTTTGTGTGGCGTTGGTTAGGGTGGCGTGCTTGTCTCTGTTGCGCTTAACATGTGGAGACCGCGCCGTAAACGCGTTCGCTGTTGCGAATAAGTGCGGTGTTCGCGTTTAGCTAGCGTTTGTTATTTTCCTTATCTTCTCATTGTTGTTTGCTGTGCCTTTGCTACTCTCGTGCTCTGTCTTGCTCAGTCTTGTGTCATTCTGGCAATCGCCTCTCTCGCGATTGCGTTCCCACTTTGTTTCTGCTGTTGTGTGTTCACCGTCGCGGGTTGGCGACTAGATTGGTGCACACACATACATTCTGTCCATGTGCTCATTCTCATTGGCAATCGCATCTCTTGCGATTGCGTTCTCACTTGGTTTCCACTGTTGTGTGCTCGCCGTCGCAGGTTGGCGACGAGATTGGTGGACATACATACATTCTTTCTCTGTGCTTATTCAGTCTTGTGTCGCTGTTAGCAATCACCATCTCTTACGATTGCTTTCCCACCTGATCTTCACGGTTGCGTGTTCATCGTCACTGGGTGGCGATTAGATTGGTGGACACACATACACCCTGTCGCTGTACTCTCTCTCTTTAAGGGCTATCTTGTCCTGCATTGCTTCCCTTCGTACAATTCCTATCTGGCATCTGTGGCTGGGCAGAGGATCTGTTCCTCTGCACTCCACGGCTCCATCTGCTGGCAGGAATTCCCCTCTACAGGTGCATTGCACCTTTTGCTGGGTTCTCTCAGATTATACGCTTGTGGAGGATTTCCGCAGTGTCAGCGCACATCCTGTGCGCTGACCACGGAGACAATTCCACAATCGTTACAGTATGACCAGCCAAACCGAAATTCCCACTGTAGAGGGAATTTCCGATTTGTACATTTTTGTCGAATTTGGTTCTTATATCTTTAAGAGCTTCAAGAGACTGGACTCTGAGACCAAGGAAGACTTCCTTGCTGAATGTGTAAGATTTTTGCTGAATCCTACCTTTCAGATTACTGACCCGTCCACGTCAGCTCTCCAATTCGCTTATACGCTATTGCAAGGAGATCTGTTTGTGTGGGCTTATGAGGTATTGAAAAGCAATTCCTGGGAGGATAATCTTTATCAGTTTCTTACATTGATTTTTTCCCACTGGTTTGAGCTGCCTTGCTTACCACCCATGCTTGATGAGTGTGTATCTGCTAGTGATGCTCAAATACCCCTTTTCAAAATTCGAGTTAGGTCGAATTCGAATAGTAAATTATTCGAGGTCAGTCGAATATTCGAGTCGAATAATTTTTACTATTCGATTCGACCTCGGACTTCGAGCTCACTATTCGAGTCGGTATTCGAGCTCACTATTCGAGCTGACTATTCGAATTGGCCTTAAATAGCTTCCAACACTTGTTTTGAGGGTGAATGATGCAAGAAACATCTTTTTTTCCAAGTAACAACAGCAAGTGATTATGTGGGGATGTTCCTTTAAAAAAAAATGTGGAAAGAGAAGTTGTGTCCTTAATTTTGTTCAGTAGTGTTACTGTATATACTTGTTGTTCTTCTTCTTTATCTTTCTTCTTCTTCTTCTAGATCTTCTTCTTCTATATCTTCTTCTTCTTCTTCTATATTGTCTTCTTCTTCTTCTTCTTCTTCTTCTTCTTCATCATCTTCTTCTTCTTCTTCATCATCTTCTTCTTCATCATCATCTTCTTCTTCTTCTTCATCATCTTCTTCTTCATCTTCATCTTCTTCATCTTCTTCTTCTTCTTCATCTTCATCTTCTTCATCTTCTTCTTCTTCATCTTCTTCTTCTTCTTCATCTTCTTCTTCTTCTTCTTCATCTTCTTCTTCTTCTTCTTCATCTTCTTCTTCTTCTTCTTCTTCTTCATCTTCTTCATCATCTTCTTCATCTTCTTCTTCTTCTTCTTCATCTTCTTCTTCTTCATCTTCTTCTTCTTCATCTTCTTCATCTTCTTCATCTTCTTCTTCTTTTTCATCTTCTTCTTCATCATCTTCTTCATCTTCTTCTTCATCTTCTTCTTCATCTTCATCTTCTCCTTCTTTTTCAATATCGTCTTCTTCTTCTTCACGTATTTCTCTTTTCAATTTTTTTTTTAAAGAAATGCAGCTATTTTTGAGCGTAACAAATAGCTGGTGGGCGCACGCATGTTGGAAGCGCCATTGTATGTGCTCCCTGGCAGTGGAAACACAAAGACAGCAGGAGGTAAATTCAGCAGCAGGAGGAGGAGGATGAGTGTGTGGCAGCAGGCAGTCAATGAGGCAGGCAGCTCGCCGTGACATAATAGCCCTGGTACCTAGCGGTGATACCAGGGCTGTAAATAAACACAACAGGAGGTCCCAGACAGCGGTCGTGCAGCCCACATTGTGTCCAATACACAACTGGGACAACACAGTTTTCAACCCGGGCACCTCAGAAAAATTAAACCTTTTTTTTTTTTTTAATGGTTTGTTTGGTTTTGGTTTTGCAACCAATATAGCTATTGTTTGACGTAATAGCTGGTGGCAGAGTGGCAGCAGAAGGTAATTCTGTGTACCCTGGCAGTGGGAAACACAGACAGACAGCAACAGCAGCAGGAGGAATGGAGGAGTAATGTGAGCAGCTATTGTTTGACGTAATAGCTGGTGGCAGAGTGGCAGCAGAAGGTAAATCATCTGTGTAGTGTACCCTGGCAGTGGGAAACACAGACAGACAGCAGCAGCAGCAGGAGGAGGTATGGAGGAGTAGTGTGAGTGTGGCAGCAGGTAGGCAGCGTGACATAATAGCCCTGGTACCTAGCGGTGATACCAGGGCTGTAAATAAACACAACAGGAGGTCCCAGACAGCGGTCGTGCAGCCCACATTGTGTCCAATACACAACTGGGACAACACAGTTTTCAACCCGGGCACCTCAGAAAAATTAAACCTTTTTTTTTTTTTTAATGGTTTGTTTGGTTTTGGTTTTGCAACCAATATAGCTATTGTTTGACGTAATAGCTGGTGGCAGAGTGGCAGCAGAAGAAGGTAATTCTGTGTACCCTGGCAGTGGGAAACACAGACAGACAGCAGCAGCAGGAGGAGGAATGGAGGAGTAGGCAAGCAGCTATTGTTTGACGTAATAGCTAGTGGCAGAGTGGCAGCAGAAGGTAAATCATCTGTGTACCCTGGCAGTGGGAAACACAGACAGACAGCAGCAGCAGCAGCAGCAGGAGGAGGTATGGAGGAGCAGTGTGAGTGTGGCAGCAGGTAGGCAGCGTGACATAATAGCCCTGGTACCTAGCGGTGATACCAGGGCTGTAAATAAACACAACAGGAGGTCCCAGACAGCGGTCGTGCAGCCCACATTGTGTCCAATACACAACTGGGACAACACAGTTTTCAACCCGGGCACCTCAGAAAAATTAAACCTTTTTTTTTTTTAATGGTTTGTTTGGTTTTGGTTTTGCAACCAATATAGCTATTGTTTGACGTAATAGCTGGTGGCAGAGTGGCAGCAGAAGAAGGTAATTCTGTGTACCCTGGCAGTGGGAAACACAGACAGACAGCAGCAGCAGCAGCAGGAGGAGGTATGGAGGAGCAGTGTGAGTGTGGCAGCAGGCAGGCAGCGTGACATAATAGCCCTGGTACCTAGCGGTGATACCAGGGCTGTAAATAAACACAACAGGAGGTCCCAGACAGCGGTCGTGCAGCCCACATTGTGTCCAATACACAACTGGGACAACACAGTTTTCAACCCGGGCACCTCAGAAAAATTAAACCTTTTTTTTTTTTAATGGTTTTTTGGTTTTTGGTTTTACAACCAATATAGCTATTGTTTGACGTAATAGCTGGTGGCAGAGTGGCAGCAGAAGAAGGTAATTCTGTGTACCCTGGCAGTGGGAAACACAGACAGACAGCAGCAGCAGCAGCAGGAGGAGGTATGGAGGAGCAGTGTGAGTGTGGCAGCAGGTAGGCAGCGTGACATAATAGCCCTGGTACCTAGCGGTGATACCAGGGCTGTAAATAAACACAACAGGAGGTCCCAGACAGCGGTCGTGCAGCCCACATTGTGTCCAATACACAACTGGGACAACACAGTTTTCAACCCGGGCACCTCAGAAAAATTAAACCTTTTTTTTTTTTTTATGGTTTTTTGGTTTTTGGTTTTACAACCAATATAGCTATTGTTTGACGTAATAGCTGGTGGCAGAGTGGCAGCAGAAGAAGGTAATTCTGTGTACCCTGGCAGTGGGAAACACAGACAGACAGCAGAAGGGCAGTACACAGCAGCCCACTGTAGGTGTAAAATGTGTGGCTGCAGGCGACGTAATAGTCAAAGTGAACCAGGCTGGCTTAGTGAGCAGGAGCCAGGAGGTGGTAAAGGGTGGTAAGGCACATTAACGATGGTTCCGGCAGCCAGTTCATGTCCCCCTCTCGCCGACAACAGGGGCCAGGAACTCGCCTTCCACCCACGCCTGGTTCATCTTGAGAAACGTCAGTCTGTCCACAGACTTGTGAGACAGACGTGAGCGTTTCTCGGTGACCACGCCACCAGCTGCACTGAAGCAGCGCTCGGACAGCACGCTGGAAGGGGGGCAGGACAGCACTTCCAAGGCGTACTGCGCCAGCTCGCTCCAGATCTCCATGCGCTTGACCCAATACTCCATGGGATCAACAGGGGCATCGCTGTCAAGCCCGCTGTACGACCCCATGTAGTCAGCCACCATGCGGGTCAGGCGCTGGCTGTGACCGGAGGAGGATGCTGCTGCATGCATCTCCTCTCTAGTCACTGCTGCCGGAGCCTCTACAGTCCTGTAGAGCTCGTGGCTGAGAGACAGCAGGTCTGTGGGGCGCTTGCTGCTGCTGGATGCAGGCACCTGCTGCTGCCTCTGTGCTGGCTGCTGGACAGTGGGGGTGGAAGGCTGGGGGAAGGCTTCCTCCAAGCGCTCAACAAGGGCCTGCTGCAAGCTCCTTATTTGTTGCGCTGGGTCTCCTCCTGCAGGCGGCAGGAACTGGCTCAACTTCCCCTTGAGGCGTGGGTCCAACATCATGCTGATCCAGATGTCCTCCCTCTGCTTCATCTGGATCACCCTGGGGTCCCTGCGCAGGCACGTCAGCATGTGCGCTGCCATTGGGAAGAGGCGGGCCACGTCTGCTGGCACATCGACGTCAGTGCTGTCCTCATCCTCCTCCTCTGCCGCCTCATCCTCTCTCCACCCCCGCACCAACTCAGCTGCGCTGTGCTGATCCCCCTCATCAGCAGCCAGGTCAGGGACCTCCACCAAGTCCTCCTCCTCCTCCCCCTCAGAGGTGGACTGCGCAGCTGGTTGCCGCTCCTGCTGGTCCAAGGCTGCCGCTCCCTGTTCCAGCAAAGCATCGAGGGCCCTGTTCAGCAGAGAAACCAGGGGCACCCACTCGCAGACCATAGCATGGTCCCTGCTCACCATGTTTGTGGCCTGCAGGAAGGGAGCCAGCACAAAGCACACCTGCTGCATGTGCCTCCAGTCATCATCGGGGACGATGGACGGGATGTTGCTGGTCTTGTCCCTTCTCTGAGCGGCGGAAACAGTGGCCAGGGCAAGGTACTGGTTGACAGTGTGCTTCTGTTCAACCAGACGCTCCAACATCGCCAGGGTGGAGTTCCAGCGAGTCGGAACGTCAAGGATCAGCCGATGGCGTGGCAGATCCAGCTCCTTTTGCACGTCTTCCAGGCTCGCACAGGCTGCAGCCGAGCGCCGGAAGTGACGCACAAACATTCCTTGCCGTTTCCAGCAGTTCGCCCATCCCCTGGTAGGTGCGCAGGAACTTCTGCACCACCAGGTTCAGCACGTGGGCAAGACAGGGGATGTGGGTCAGGTTTCCCCTGTCTATTGCGGCAACCAGATTGGCCCCATTGTCGGCCACCACCTCTCCGACTCTGAGGCCTCTGGGGGTCAGCCAAATCCTCTCCTGCTCCTGGAGTTTGGCCAACACATGGGTTGCCGTCAGCTTGGTCTTCCCAAGGCTGACCAAGTGCAGCAGCGCTTGGCAGTGGCGTGCCTTCACGCTGCTGCTGAGGCGGGGGGTTTGGCCAGGTGTGCCGGAGGATGGCAGAGGATCGGAGGAACCTGCTGCAGTTCCCCTGACCCTGCGGGGTGGCACCACCCACTGTGTTGCTGCTGCTGCTGTGCCCGCTGCTGCTCTCCCATCCTCACCCCCTTCCACCAAGCTGACCCAGTGGACAGTGAAGGACAGGTAGCGGCCTGTCCCGAAGCGGCTGCTCCAGGAGTCCATGGTGACGTGGACCCTTTCACCAACTGCGTGCTCCAGCCCTCGCTCCACATTGGCCATCACAAAGCGGTGCAGTGCAGGAATGGCCTTGCGGGCAAAGAAGTGTCTGCTGGGGAGCTGCCAGTCTGGGGCTGCGCAAGCAAGCAGCGCACGAATGTCGCTCCCCTCCTGCACGAGCGTGTACGGCAGGAGTTGGGAGCACATGGCCCGTGCCAGCAAGCCGTTCAGCTGCCGCACGCGACGGCTGCTGGGAGGCAGAGCCCTAACCACCCCCTGGAAGGACTCGCTCAAAAGGCTCTGGCGTGGCCTTTTGCTGACACGGGAATCAGCAGACACAGCAGAGGAGGCCACTGAGGACTGGCTGCCAGAACAGGCCTCAGTGTCGGCGGCAGGAGTTGCAGAGGGGGGAGGAGCAGTGCGTTTCCGCACTCCTGCTGGTGCTGCTGGAGGAGCAGGAGGGCGGGTGGCTGCTGTTGCTGCTGCTGCTGCTGAAGGCTGTGCAGTGATGGGTGTGGTGCCACTGCCAGCACCAGATGCCTTCAGCCTCTGGAACTCCTCATGCTGGTGGAAATGTTTAGCCGCAAGGTGGTTGATGAGCGAGCTGGTGCAGAACTTTAAGGGGTCTGCACCTCTGCTCAACTTCCGCTGACAGTGGTTGCAAGTGGCGTACTTGCTGTACACAGTGGCCATGGTGAAATATCGCCAGATTGGTGACTTAAACATCCCCCTGCGGCATGGAAGCGCTGCTGCCTGTCTCCCTGTGGTGGTTGGGGGGGGGGCTTGGGGGGCTTGGGTGCGGCTGGTGGTGGTACTGGCAGATGCTGCTGCTGCTGCTGCTGAGCCTGAGACACCAGCAGGCTGTGGGACCTGCCTACTGCTGCTGCCAATGCTTGCAATGATGCGCCTCCTTGCAAGGCCCACAAGAGCATCCTCCTCCTCCTCCTCAGAGCTGCTGAGGACGACATCCCCTGGAGGTGGTGGCACCCAGTCTCTGTCTGTCACCGGGTCATCATCATCCTCCCCCTCCTGAAACATGTCCTGCTGGGATGAGGACCCCCCAAACTCCTCTCCTGATGCATGGATGGGCTGCTTGACTGTCGCCACAGTCTTGCTGTCCAATCCCTCATCCCCCAAAGTGCCCATCAGCATCTCCTCCTCAAAATCGCCAACAACAGCAGACAATTGACTCATGATGCCTGGGGTCAAAAGACTGCTGAATGACAGGTCGCCAACTGACGGTGAACTGGCCTCCTCCCCAGGCCCTGCTGGGCGGCTGCTGCGAACAGGGGTGGTGGTGGTGGTGGTGGTGAGGGTGGAGGCCTCGGATGCAGAGCTGATGGCGGGCTGCTCATCCTCCGTCATGAGTTGCACCACAGTGTCTGCATCCTTTTCCTCAATGGGACGTTTCCGACCCGGCTGGAGGAAAATGGGAGCAGGTGCTACACGCTGCTGCTGCTGTGTCTCTGCAGCGTGAGTTGCAGATGCTCCTGCTGGGCGGCGCCCAAGGCGTCCACGGCCAGTGGCTATGGGAGGAATGTTAGCCACTGACGCTGCTGCTGCTGCGGAACTGTGCATGGTGGCGCGCCCGCGGCCGCGGCTTGCCACAATGCTGCTCCCTCTCCTCCTGATTCCCTTGCTGCCCTTGCCCTTGCCCAAACCGCGCTGGCTGCCACTTCCAGACATCTTCAATGTTTTGGGCGTATAGACAAAAGTTTTTTAAAAGGGCGGGTGAAAAGTGGGGTACTTTAATGAGGTGAGTTGGTTGGTTGGTGAGGTGACTGAGTGAGTGTCCCCTAGTACAGTAAGTAAGTAGTAACAGTCAGGAAGTACAACTAGCAGTTACAATAATCAGTAGTAATCACAAGTAAATTTAGTGTGTGTACACTCAGACAGTGAGTGCACGCACGCAGGAGCTAGTAGCCTATGAACACAGTGACTGAGTGTCCTAGACTCCTAGTACAGTAAGAGTAAGTAGTAACAGTAAGTAGAACTAACTAATTACAATAATCAATCAGCGATCAGAAGGAAATGGAGTGTGGGTGTGTGTACACTCAGACAGTGAGTGCACGTACGCAGGAGTTAGTAGCCTATGAACACAGTGACTGAGTGTCCTAGACTCCTAGTACAGTAAGAGTAAGTAGTAACAGTAAGTACAACTAACTAATTACGATAATCAATCAGCGATCAGAAGGAAATAGAGTGTGTGTTGTGTGTGTACACTCAGACAGTGAGTGCACGCACGCAGGAGCTAGTAGCCTATGAACAGTGACTGAGTGTCCTAGACTCCTAGTACAGCAAGAGTAATTAGTAACAGTAAGTAGAACTAACTAATTACAATAATCAATCAGCGATCAGAAGGAAATAGAGTGTGTGTTGTGTGTGTACACTCAGACAGTGAGTGCACGCACGCAGGAGCTAGTAGCCTATGAACACAGTGACTGAGTGTCCTAGACTCCTAGTACAGTAAGAGTAAGTAGTAACAGTAACTAATTACGATAATCAATCAGCGATCAGAAGGAAATAGAGTGTGTGTTGTGTGTGTACACTCAGACAGTGAGTGCACGCACGCAGAAGCTAGTAGCCTATGGACAGTGACTGAGTGTCCTAGACTCCTAGTACAGTAAGAGTAAGTAGTAACAGTAAGTACAACTAACTAATTACGATAATCAATCAGCGATCAGAAGGAAATGGAGTGTGGGTGTGTGTACACTCAGACAGTGAGTGCACGCACGCAGGAGCTAGTAGCCTATGAACACAGTGACTGAGTGTCCTAGACTCCTAGTACAGTAAGAGTAAGTAGTAACAGTAAGTAGAACTAACTAATTACAATAATCAATCAGCGATCAGAAGGAAATGGAGTGTGGGTGTGTGTACACTCAGACAGTGAGTGCACGCACGCAGGAGCTAGTAGCCTATGAACACAGTGACTGAGTGTCCTAGACTCCTAGTACAGTAAGAGTAAGTAGTAACAGTAAGTAGAACTAACTAATTACGATAATCAATCAGCGATCAGAAGGAAATAGAGTGTGGGTGGTGTGTGTACACTCAGACAGTGAGTGCACGCACGCAGGAGCTAGTAGCCTATGAACACAGTGACTGAGTGTCCTAGACTCCTAGTACAGTAAGAGTAAGTAGTAACAGTAAGTACAACTAACTAATTACGATAATCAATCAGCGATCAGAAGGAAATAGAGTGTGTGTTGTGTGTGTACACTCAGACAGTGAGTGCAGTGCGCACACGCAGGAGCTAGTAGCCTATATGAACAGTGACAGTGAGTGTCCCTACGGGTACAGTAAGAGTAAGTAGTAAGTAAGTACAACTAACTAACAATAATCTATCAGTAATCAGAAGGAAATAGAGTGTGTGTACACACAGACAGTGAGTGAGTGCACACACGCAGGAGCTAGCTAGTAGCCTATAAACAGTGACAGTCAGTGAGTGTCCTACTCCTAGTACAGTATAACTACAATACTATTAGTAAAGGACAGCAGAAATACTGGTATAGATGAGAGAAATAAACAGAGGACAGCTGCCCACAGAGGCAAGGCCCCCCTGAGGCCTAAACCTGTAAGCTTGCAGCAGCTGCCTGTCTCTAATGTAACACACAAGCTACTAACTAAAATACAATGTCTATCTAACTAACAACAATATAGGTGTGTATAGGAGGTGTATGTGAGCAAAAACGCTAGGTAAATGACCACAATAGAGCTCTTGCTAAGCCAAAGCACAAAGGAGCAACTCTCTCTCTGTACAAGTCTCAGGCAAGCACGGAGAAACGTAACATGGCGGCCGCTATTTATAGGGTAGGGGCTGGCCAGGGTCCCCCTCTGTGATTGGCTGCCGTCAGAGGGCCTGGGAGCCCTCTGATTGGCTCTAAGGACATCAATCTGGGCTATGACGCTATTCGAGCTCGGTACCGAGCTCGAATAGCGCCGGGTTGCTCGAATAGCTCGAATAGTGAATGGGCTATTTGAGTGTACTCGGATAGCCCATTCGAATAGCTCCAGCTATTCGGAGCTCGAATACCGAGCTCGAATAGCTGAAAAAGAGCTCGAATATTCGAGCTACTCGAATATTCGAGCTCTGCTGAGCACCACTGGTATCTGCTAATCAGTCAGCTGTTCTATCCCTTTCATGCAAAGCCATTCAGTTTGATAATGAATGCAGTAACAGCTCCTTGGTATCTAGACAGCAGCCACTTGTAGCAGCTGAAACAAAACAGTCTAGGAAAACTTCCCAGCGGAAAAATCCGTTGCCTATAGCAACTACAAATAAAGATTTTTTTTTCTGTAAAGTCTGAAATGTGTAAAACACTTGAAGGTGGCAAACTCAGAGAGACTTCTCAGTCTCAGGGGTTGTTGCCCCAGGCTAAGGCATATGTGGAGCCTATGATAGGCCAAATTATTTTCTATGGTAAAGGAGTAAGAGAGTCTATGCATGTTTCTGATCCCAACCCGTATGAATGTTTCTTTGATAAAGGGTTGTTTGAGCCTCCATTCGCTCCGTGCGAGGTCAGGGCATTGGTTGAGGAGTTTGAGTTTGATTGGAAAGCGTTTTGCAACTTCTACATCGTAGAAAGCGAAGAGACTCTTAACGCTTGTATAAATTCTATGTACGCCTTGATTGATTCTGGTGAGTGTGACAAGTGTTTTGTGGATCCGGTGATGTGTGTATGGCAGACTATTTTAGATGAATTGCACACACACCCATCAATTGATTTCAATAAAGAGACATCGTTATCGGATGGTTGTTCCTGCCTTTCTGGGGTAAAGCATGTGAGTCTAGACATTGTGCAATCTGAAATTAATGGGTGTACCGCTGTGGTTGATTCATGTGTGAATCCTGAAAGATTCTCTCCTGCTTGTGTAGAGTTTGAATCTATGCAATGTACTGCCTGTTTCTCAGATGTTCCTGCAGACTGTGATCAACATGAATGTGTCAGTTTTGTCAAGGAGATGTGGGATCCCTTGTCAATTAAATACAGATCTTTTCCCCTCAGTAATTCTTTAAGACCTTCTATCTATGATCCTGCTTTGGGGAAAGTTCCTAAACTATGCAGCATCAAAAGTAATATTAATATGTCTAATAAAGTTTCTCCTGTTGTTGTCGTAACTTATGTCTCACCCTGTTCACACCTGTAAAGGCCCGTTGCCTGATGACAGTTGCTCCAGTGTTTTTGTCCTGAACACCTTGCAGTCTGGTCCACAGATTGCGGACGTTTGCGCTAAGGAAGCATCAGTTTTGCAACCTAAAGCGATCCTTGATTCGCAAATTTTGCGTTCTGACTCCTCGGATTCGACATTGTTAGCCGAGTCTAAGGGTGAGACAGCGCTTTGGTTTTGTGAATCTGATACTGGGGAATCTTTGCCTTGTCCAGAGAAGATCTCTGGGAGCCTGCCCTGTACCATGAATAAAACCATGATGTACAATCGCACTGACATTTGTGAGTCCCTTTCTTGCTCAGAGGCTGGTGCTAACTCTCCACCCTGTACTCTGGATGAGTCAGTATTGCCTTGCATAAAATCTCCTGTAGTGACCCTAGAGGCTCGTCTAGGTATTGCTACCATTCTCACCTGTTTTTCTGCCATTTTTAAATTTCAGTCTAGTTTAACTGCTATGCAGAATTCTGTGTATAGTGAGATTAGAGTTAGGGAGTCAGTGTGTGTTCCAGTAAATATTCCCGTGCATCCTGTTCATGAAGATAAAATTCAGTCTCAGCGGATTGTAGAACCATCCCTGGGACATTTGCTCTGTCCGCAAAATGTATCTGATGTTTTGCTCTGTAACATGGATAGTTCAGAATCCGTGATTTCTTTGTCAGAGAACTTGGGAAACGATGCTCCTGAGCTTTTGTCTGTTGTTCTGGGGGT
This sequence comes from Hyperolius riggenbachi, assembly GCF_040937935.1. Lineage (NCBI taxonomy): Eukaryota > Metazoa > Chordata > Amphibia > Anura > Hyperoliidae > Hyperolius > Hyperolius riggenbachi. The sequence continues at coordinate 226,804,762 of NC_090652.1, read as the reverse complement.
CTCCGACTTGCTTCCAAAGGGTGCAGAACTTTTAGGAGGTGCCTCCTGTCCCGCAGGGCCACCTGAGGTGTTGCCCACTTCGATAGGCATCGCTGCTATATTGACTACTTTTGCAGCTCTTGGGGAGCTTCAGTCATGCGTAGTCAATGATGAGTGTTGGTTGGATACCAGTACAGTCACGGAAATTTCTAAGTCTGAGTCCAAGACTTCTTTTGTAAGTCCAGTGCTTGTGACCACTACTCATGATGATTCTCTGCCCGGTTTTGGTTGTGATCTTGTCGTGACGGACTCTGAGGTTGGCAGTTCCTCGACGTGTCCTGAGGTTTCTCTTGTGCTAGTGTACCCCGATGTGCTCTGTGACCCAGAAAGTCCAAGTGTGTCTCGGTTGCCAGCATGCTCAGATGCTTCCTCAGGGGAGACATGTTCTGATATTGCCTGCCTGCTTGCATGCCCAGAAGTGGTCCCTGAAAGCCCTGATCTTGATACTTGTCCTGGTAATCCTGAATCCGGAATTGTCATTGGTTCCATAGGGGTTCTTGGTAGTTCTCCATGTGAGCCTGGTGATCGTTCTGCCCTCTTGGGATCTCTGTGGAGCTTCAAAGTGTTCTGGGAGATTCTGGGAGAAATATTTGCTGGTGCCCTGGATGAGATCAGCAGTGGTTTCTATGTTGAAAGGGACACTTCAAATGGGTATTGTGGCAGGTTTGGTATTTTCGGACGGTCTCTGGAAGGTGGCGGGCATGGCTCAGAGGGTGTCGATGGGTGGCATTCACAGTTCTGATGGGTGTTACGCTGAGACTTGTAGTACCGATGGGCATGTTTCGATGGCTTCTGCTTCCGATGAGGTCGGTTTCGGAAGGATTGGCGCTGGAAGTGGGCCTAGTCGGGCTGTCCCCGACCTTCCTGAGTCTTCAGTCAGAGTTTTTTGCTAATACCAGTTTTGAGAGATGTCTGGAAGCCGTCTTTAGAGGGGGAGGGGGGGTACTATAATGATCCGCTCTGCTGACTGCACATGCAGACAGCTGTTTGACCATTCCTTAAGTCTGTGGGATGCAGGTCTCTGGATAAGAGACCTGTCTTTGCTTTGCAAGCTTCAGACCTGCTCTGCTGAGGAATTTGCATATACTGATTATGCAAATTGCCTAGTCTCCTTCCTTGAAGGCTGTCAGCATAAATACCATGTGATCCCACAGTCTTTCGCTGGTCATCATGGTTTGTTAATACACTCCTGGAGCGTCAGCCTTGCTATTTGTGATGAAACGCGGAAAAGCCGCTGCCTCTCAAGGTGAGGCGGCTGTTTCTGCGTCCAGCAGGGCGTCACAACGCGGAAAAAACGCTGCATGCTGCATAGGCAGAGCGGCGGAATCCGCATTGGGAACGGCGGAATCCGCATTGGTAACGGCGGAATCCGCATTAGAGGCGGCTCCCGCACTCAGTTCACTGGATACATTGCAAAACAGTACTGGTGTGGCTGGGAGTGGGACTGATAGTCCACCTAGATTCAGAGTGACACGCGCGCGCGCACAGAAGCAAAGCTTAAATAACAGCCAGAAGGGAGTCAGCTGACCAGGCGGGTCAGCTGACAATTTCCACTACTCTCATTGGTCCAGCAATTAGGGAGGTCCTGGAGAGGTCCTTGTGTATATATACTGCTGGCTGTTCACTTGCTCTTTGTCTGGCGTTGCAAACACATACGTGGGAGCACTCAGACCTGTAGTCAGATCCTTAAGTGTGCCGGGACCAGCTGGAGCTGTAATCCTACACTTAGCTAGATTCTGTTGATAGCTTAAAGTACTAGTTTGATTGTGATTATCTGTTATGACTCTTTGCCTGCCTGACTATCCTCCTGAACTCTGATCTTGTACCTTGCCATTCTGATACTCTGTTGCCGAACCCCGGCTCGTCCTTAGACTCTGCTTCTGCCTCCTGATCTTGTACCTTGATATTTCTGATACCCTGTTGTCGAACCCTGCCTGTACCTAGACTCCGCCTCTGCCTTCTGATTCTGTACTTTATCTGTCCGTGTGTTACAACCTGGCTTGTCCGACCTCGAGAACCGACCTTACTATTGGAGGCGGTTCCCCGTCCTGTTAGTGACACTACCTCCTGAGTGTCACTTTCAGACTAACCTTCCTACTGTCGGCCTGACTCCTCCCGCCTTGGAGAGTTCAGGTCTTCGGAAGGAAGCCGTGCAGTACTCCTCACTGCACTGAGGCCAGTCCTCTAAGTGTTACTGTTACACCAAACACTACACTCTACTCAGGTGTACCGAGGTTAGCTGGTATATCGGATTATCGGTGATACTGCAGATCACTTATAATCTGGTATACATCTGTATTTCCAGTGATACTGCAGATCACCGGTAATCAGATCCTCTCTGTGCTTCACCGTTCGTTACAGAACGCCAGACCAAAAGACAGATGGACGCACGCGCTGACCCCCTGAATGTGCTTGCCACTTCGGTGGATAACATCCATCAAGCACTGGGCCAGCACAAAGCCTTAATTGATGCTCTAACAGGCTCTGTGCAAACCCTCCAGACGTCAGTTGATTCGGTGCGATCCCCTTCTAGTGATGACATACGTATGTCCGTACCTGATAAATTTTCCGGCCACAAATCTGACTTTCGAAATTTTAAGAGTAGAGTGTTGTCATATTTCGAGTTGAGACCCCGATCCTCGGGAACTGAGACCCAATGGGTCATTTTTATTAAGACTTTGTTGACTGGCGACTCCCAGTCCTGGGCATACAACCTGCCCCCCACAGATACAGCTCTGACCTCAGTAGAGGAATTCTTTAAAGCCATGGCAGTAATATACGACGATCCAGACCTCGCTGCGACCTCTGAGCGGAAGCTCAAGCTTTTGCGGCAAGGCAAGGGATCGGTCGAAGATTACGCGGCAGAATTTCGTAGGTGGTCAGTTACGGCCAGGTTTGATACCTATGCTTTGTTAGATTATTTCCTGTCTGGGCTGTCGGATGAGGTCTCCGACCTAATGTTAAGCCAACCCGAGCCCAAAACAGTCGATGAGGCCATCTCATCGGCCATTCGAAACGACCGTAGGCTACGTTATCAAAGACAGACTAGGGGCAGTCATCGTGTCAGGGAAACATCTTATGCAGCTCCTCCCGTAGCACCCCTGGTAACTCCATCTCCTTCGGTCTCATCATCTCCAGTCGTGCCTCCACCTGAGCCGATGCAGATCGGTCGGTCTAAGCCAGGGGTGCCCAATGCGTCGATCGCGATCTACCGGTAGATCGCGAAGGACTGCTGGGTAGATCGCGGCTGGGTATTTTAAAATGGTGCGCTGGGCTACTATCTATTTGTGCTGCTCTGCTACGCTATGCAAAGCAGCACGTGACAGCCAGAGGAGGAGAAGAAGGGAGAGGAACAGCCAGTGAGAGTCTGACCCCTCCCCTCCAGGATGCACAGCGAGAGGAATCAGCGGGGAAGATTGAATGCTGGAGACAGCGTGTGCACGGGACTCCAGAAGGGGATGAAGGGAGACTAGGCAGGTTTTTAGAAGAAGCCGAGAGGCGAGAGCTGCCTGCATTGGAGGGTGAGAGAATCCACACACCGAAGTCTCATCCTGGTTGATACAGGTCTGCAGCTACTGGCTGATCTCACTGTAATTAGTTTACCAGCCAGTAGCAGACTGAGATGTTTGCACAAATGTGCTGTTTGTAGGACTGCTTTGATGTGTGAAGAGATAATAATGGATCCTACTTGATAAGGATCTCAGATAACGTATTGTAAACAAGTTCAAAGGAATGCTAATACAGCATGCCAGCTAGCATGTACATTGATCGTTTGTCTGTATTGATTTGATTTGAATTATTGGACATATAAGTACAGTTTCAATCCTATGTACACTTGATGCTTGCTAACTTTAGAAATCAGGATTGGGGAAGGGGGGAATTCTACAGCTGCCCAATTATGCTGCGATTGGGGGGGAGGGGGGGGAGGAAATATGTTGGTAGATCTCCGTGGCTCGATAATTTTCAAAGTAGCTCGTGAGCCGAAAAAGTGTGGGCACCCCTGGTCTAAGCTGACCCAAGTGGAGAGAAGACGGAGAATGATTGAACAGTTATGTTTATACTGTGGTGAAGGGGGACATAGGGTACGAAACTGTCCCATTAAGCCGGATAAGAATAAGCCGGGAAACGCTATCGCCTAGGAGTTGTAAGGGGTGACATCCTAGGTGCCCAACTCACGCCCCTAAAAGAAAGACGGTTGCTTCTTCCCTGTACAATTTCCTGGGAAGATAAAACCGAGGTCACGGAAGCCTTTATTGATTCAGGCTCCACGGCAAATTTCATGGATTTCGAGTTCGCTAAGAAATTGGGGGTTCCGCTCACACCGGTGGATCCACCCGTGCAGGTTACGGCAGTGGATGATTCTCCTCTGCAGAGGAATCATTCCCTGACTCTAACACCAGAGGTCGGAGTTACCATAGGGGTATTACATTGGGAGACGTTACAGTTTTTTGTGTTACATATGGCCACCTCCACAATTATACTCGGCATGCCATGGCTACACCTACACTCCCCACACATTGATTGGGCCTCTGGTCAATTAATTTCCTGGTCAGATCGTTGTTTTCAGCACTGTTTAGGGAGGGTGACTTTGGGCCAAACCAGGGTTCAGGTGGAGGGGGTTCCTGAACAGTATATGGAATATGCTGATGTATTTTGCCCCAAGGCAGCGGATAAGTTACCTCCACATCGCCCTTTCGACTGTCCCATCGATCTCCGTTCAGGTTGTGTGCCCCCCCGGGGCCATTTGTACAATTTGTCGGGTCCCGAAAAATTGGCCATGCAAGATTACATTCGTGAGAATTTGGCCAAGGGTTTCATTCGCCCGTCCCAGGCGAATGAAACCTGCTGGGGCAGGTTTCTTTTTCGTTAAAAAAAAAGGACAGAGGCCTGCGGCCCTGCATTGATTACCGGGGACTTAATAAGATAACGGTGAAGAATCGCTATCCACTGCCTCTGATAGACGATTTATTCACACAGATCACTGACGCTAAGATCTTTTCTAAGTTGGATTTGCAGGGCGCGTATAACCTGATACGCATAAGAAAGGGCGATGAGTGGAAAACGGCCTTTAATACTCCGGACGGGCATTACGAGTACTTGGTAATGCCCTTCGGGCTGTGTAATGCCCCGGCCGTTTTCCAGGAACTCATCAACGAGGTCTTCAGGGAGGTGTTGGGGAGATTTGTTCTAGTCTACCTAGATGATATACTTATTTTATCCAACAACCTCTCTGAGCATAGGACCCATGTAAAATTTGTTTTGAATAAACTGAGGCAAAACTCGTTGTACGCTAAACTTGAAAAATTTATTTTTGAAGTAACGTCTGTCGCCTTCCTGGGGTACATCATTTCCACCACAGGCCTGTCTATGGACCCTGCCAAGGTCTCCGCTGTTCTGGAATGGCCTCAGCCAGTTGGGCTGAAGTCTCTTAAGCGGTTTCTCGGCTTTGCTGACTATTACAGGCGGTTCATAAAGGGGTACTCCACGGTCATTTCTCCACTTACCAGTCTCACTAAGAAAGGGGCAAATACTACTCACTGGTCTCCTGAGGCTGTACATGCTTTTTCCACCCTGAAGGATCTATTCTGTTCGGCACCCATCCTCAGACATGTGGATACTTCTATCCCATTTATTGTTGAGGTAGATGCTTCAGAGGTCGGAGTGTGGGCTGTGCTGTCTCAGCGATCAGGCTTGCAGGGTAGAATGCACCCGTGTGCTTACTTCTCTCGTAGATTCTCCCCGGCAGAGAGGAACTACGATATAGGCAACAGGGAGCTCCTGGCCATTAAGTTGGCTTTCGAGGAATGGCGACATTGGTTAGAGGGAGCAGAGCATACGATCACGGTTTACACTGATCACAAGAACTTGGAATACATCGAGGGGGCTAAGAGGTTGAGCCCCCGTCAGGCTCGATGGTCATTATTTTTCTCTAGGTTCAGCTTCATTATTACATACACTCTGGGTAGCAAAAATGTTAAAGCAGATGCTTTATCCAGGTACTTCGAGCCAGAGACAGCACAGCCCTCCGTTCCAGAGACCATTGTTCCCCAGAGGTTGGTACTAGCAGCAACTGGAACTTGGGAAGATTTGAAGGAGACTTTGGTTCCATTCCAACAAGACATCCCGGAAGGGAAGCCCGCAGGGGTTATGTTCATTCCCCTACCTTTTCGTCTCCGGGTTTTAGAGATGTTCCATGCGCACAAGAATGCTGGGCATCCTGGGGCATCTAGAACACAAGATCTGGTAGCCAGATGTGCCTGGTGGCCTTCCTTGGCAGCGAATTGCAAGGAATATGTTAGGGAGTGTGCGATATGTGCGAAAAGCAAACCCTCCCGGCTGGCACCTGTCGGTTCCTTGCAGCCTTTGCCCACCCCGAGTGAGCCGTGGACCCACCTGTCCATGGATTTTGTGGGTGAGCTTCCCGGATCTGAAGGCATGTCAGTCATTTGGGTGGTGGTCGACCGCTTTAGCAAAATGGCCCACTTTATGCCCTTAAAAGGACTCCCCTCGGCTCAGGAATTGGCCGAATTATTCATTGTTCACATTTTCCGTTTACACGGCATTCCAGAAAACATAGTTTCAGACAGGGGAGTCCAATTTGTTTCCAGATTTTGGAAAGCTTTTTGCCATCTAATGGGCATGAAGCTGTCATTCTCGTCGGGCTACCACCCACAGACAAATGGCCAGACTGAGAGGATAAATCAGTCCTTAGAACAATTTTTGAGATGTTATGTTGCGGAGGCGCAAATTCTGCCCTTCGCAGAATTTGCTCAAAATAATTTGAGAAATTCCTCCTCCGGATTTTCTCCTTTTCAAGTGGTGACGGGGAGATCGCCCCAAATTCTCTCCCTTGCCAGTTGCCTCTTCTCCGTTTCCAACCCTGGAAACCTGGCACAGGGCATTTAAAGATATCTGGGGGACGGTGAAGAGTAATCTGGAAAGGGCATTCCAGAGTCAAAAAAGTCAGGCTGACAAAAGACGCTCATTGGAGTGGAAGTTCCAGCCAGGAGACTTGGTCTGGGTGTCCACTCGTCACTTGACCCTGAGACAGCCCTCAGATAAACTGGGCCCCAGGTTTGTGGGTCCATTTTCAGTAGCCAAGAAGATCAACAACGTTACTTACTCCGTTGATCTTCCCGCCAGCATGCGTGGGGTAAGGTCCTTCCACGTATCCCTGCTTAAGCCAGCAGTCCATGTGGGTCCCACTCCTCCTCCTCCCGTGGTGGTAGATGACCAACCTGAGTACGAGGTTGAAAAGATTTTAGATTCACGCTTTGTACAAAACTCGGTACAATATCTCGTACATTGGAAGGGGTACGGCATTGAGGAGAGACAATGGGTACCGGGGAGTCGCATGCCTCCGGACGAATTAAGGAAGGAGTTTCATGCCTTACACCCCGAGAAACCCGGTAGGAGTTGTCCGGTGTCCACTCCTCGGGGGGGGGGGGGGGGTACTGTGATAAAACGCGGAAAAGCCGCTGCCTCTCAAGGTGAGGCGGCTGTTTCTGCGTCCAGCAGGGCGTCACAACGCGGAAAAAACGCCGCATGCCGCATAGGCAGAGCGGCGGAATCCGCATTGGTAACGGCGGAATCCGCATTGGTAACGGCGGAATCTGCATTAGAGGCGGCTCCCGCACTCAGTTCACTGGATACATTGCAAAACAGTACTGGTGTGGCTGGGACTGATAGTCCACCTAGATTCAGAGTGACACGCGCGCGCGCACAGAAGCAGAGCTTAAATAACAGCCAGAAGGGAGTCAGCTGACCAGGCGGGTCAGCTGACATTTTCCACTACTCTCATTGGTCCAGCAATTAGGGAGGTCCTGGAGAGGTCCTTGTGTATATATACTGCTGGCTGTTCACTTGCTCTTTGTTTGGCGTTGCAAACACATACGTGGGAGCACTCAGACCTGTAGTCAGATCCTTAAGTGTGCTGGGACCAGCTGGAGCTGTAATCCTACACTTAGCTAGATTCTGTTGATAGCTTAAAGTACTAGTTTGATTGTGATTATCTGTTATGACTCTTTGCCTGCCTGACTATCCTCCTGAACTCTGATCAGGAGGATAGTCCTCCTTGCCATTCTGATACTCTGTTGCCGAACCCCGGCTCGTCCTTAGACTCTGCTTCTGCCTCCTGATCTTGTACCTCGATATTTCTGATACCCTGTTGCCGAACCCTGCCTGTACCTAGACTCCGCCTCTGCCTTCTGATTCTGTACTTTATCTGTCCGTGTGTTACAACCTGGCTTGTCCGACCTCGAGAACCGACCTTACTATTGGAGGCGGTTCCCCGTCCTGTTAGTGACACTACCTCCTGAGTGTCACTTTCAGACTAACCTTCCTACTGTCGGCCTGACTCCTCCCGCCTTGGAGAGTTCAGGTCTTCGGAAGGAAGCCATGCAGTACTCCTCACTGCACTGAGGCCAGTCCTCTAAGTGTTACTGTTACACCAAACACTACACTCTACTCAGGTGTACCGAGGTTAGCTGGTATATCGGATTATCGGTGATACTGCAGATCACTTATAATCTGGTATACATCTGTATTCCCAGTGATACTGCAGATCACCGGTAATCAGATCCTCTCTGTGCTTCACCGTTCGTTACACTATTGTTTGCTAAAGATTATCTTAGAGTAATTCCTGGGGACTGCACTAGGCAATCCTCCTAGCGCAGTCAGTTTGCATTATCTGTTTTGCCTGTGTTGTCTCTCTGCTGCGATTGTCCTGTCGCCAGCGGTGGTAGACAGGAAATCGTTCTGTCTGTCAGGGGTGCTAACCAGAGCAGCGGTTGCCACTGGTAGCCCCATCTGTTTGTCTGTCTGGATCACACTCGCTCTGGCGGTAAGAGCAGTGGATCCTACTAAGCTCTGTTTCTGTACTTGGATCACACTTGCTCTGGCGGAAAGAGCAGTGGATCCTTCTGGCCTGTTTCTGTACTTGGATCACACTTGCTCTGGCGGAAAGAGCAGTGGATCCTGCTAGCCTGTTTCTGTACTTGGATCACACTTGCTCTGGCGGAAAGAGCAGTGGATCCTGCTGGCCTGTTTCTGTACTTGGATCACACTTGCTCTGGGGGAAAAGAGCAGTGGATCCTGCTAACTCTGTTTCCCTACTTGGATTGCACTCGCTCTGGCGGTAAGAGAAGTGGATCCTTCCTGTCCTGTCCCTGAACCTAGATCACACTCGCTCTGGCGGAAGAACGGTGGATCTTATCTGACCTATTCCTGTTTCTGTTCGTTTGTCTGTCTGGATCGCGCTCGCTCTAGCGCTCTAGCGGTAGAAGCGGTGGTTCCTTTTGTACTCTGTCTGGGAGTGTAGACCAGAGCTGCACTTGCTGCTGGCTGCTCCTTCTCTCTGTCTTGTCTGATACGAACGCTTGCTGTAGGCTCGGTGGGGTAACCGTTAAGCAAGCGTTCGCGTTCTCTGTTTCGTGTTTGTGTGGCGTTGGTTAGTTAGGGTGGCGTGCTTGTCTCTGTTGCGCTTAACGTGTGGAGACCGTGCCGTAAATGCGTTCGCTGTTGCGAATGAGTGCGGTGTTCGCGTTTAGCTAGTGTTTGTTATTTTCCTTATCTTCTCATTGTTGTTTGCTGTGCCTTTGCTACTCTCGTGCTCTGTCTTGCTCAGTCTTGTGTCACTCCTGGCAATCGCCTCTCTCGCGATTGCGTTCCCACTTTGTTTCTGCTGTTGTGTGTTCACCGTCACGGGTTGGCGACTAGATTGGTGCACACACATACATTCTGTCCCTGTGCTCATTCTCATTGGCAATCGCATCTCTTGCGATTGCGTTCTCACTTGGTTTCCACTGTTGTGTGTTCGCCGTCGCGGGTTGGCGACGAGATTGGTGGACATACATATATTCCTTCTCTGTGCTTATTCAGTCTTGTGTCGCTGTTAGCAATCGCCATCTCTTGCGATTGCTTTCCCACCTGATCTTCACGGTTGTGTGTTCATCGTCGCTGGGTGGCGACTAGATTGGTGGACACGCATACACCCTGTCGCTGTACTCTCTCTCTTTAAGGGCTATCTTGTCCTGCATTGCTTCCCTTCGTACAATTCCCATCTGGCATCTGTGGCTGGGCATCAGTTCCTCTGCACTCCACGGCTCCATCTGCTGGCAGGAATTCCCCTCTACAGGTGCATAGCACCATTGCTGGGTTCTCTCAGATTATACGCTTGTGGAGGATTTCCGCAGTGTCAGCGCACATCCTGTGCGCTGACCACGGAGACAATTCCACAATCGTTACATATATATTTTATTATTTAATATTTTTTTTTATTATAATTCATTCAGATCTAGGATGTCTTTATTTTTTTGAGCAGTATAGTAGTTTTATATTTATGTAGCACCCTTTTTATATACTTGGCACCAATAGAGAAAAGATTTACATTGATGTGAATGGGGCATCTTTTTAATAGGTGCCATTAGCACATTCTACTATCTACACAGACAAACGGAGACTCCACAGTAACAGTAACCAAGTATCCAAACAATGTAAATGTACCAGTGTGGACATGGGTATGAAAGTATATATTCAGTATATATGTTAATTATTATTTCACTGACCCACATAGCTGAAACAGTTGTGCTTCCGTTATTGTGGTACGACTCGTCTCATTGCTGTAGCTACAGCCCCTAATTTCAAACTAGACCCACAATTAGATGCAATTGTTGTTTTAGTAGTTGGCATGCAGTCAAGAACTGCCTTCATATAGTCTTGTATCATAATCCCGCCATTACCACCCTACTGTCTGGGCCACAACATGCCCTTTAACTTAGCTTTATGTGGCCCTCCTCCCATCTCCATTAGGTCATGTATGGCAAAGACGGCTAAGCAAAGCAGGAGCACATACTCAATGCCCTTAACTGTCCCGCTTTTGTTGTCATGTCTCCTGTTTCTCCAATGTTCCTCCTGCTCTTTATCCTTAGTGGTCCCTCCTTCATGATTTATGTAGAGATCTGGGAAAGTGAGTGCACTATTTAAGTACTAAAAACATCAAAAGTTTTTTTTTCCAGAAGTTGCAAAATAAGTGTCTCCAAGCAATACCACTTCATATGTTTATTACCACTGAGAGCAGCTTTGCAAGGGGCAACGAAAAATCACTGCCTACCCACCTGAAATGTTCCCTTGACCAATGCTAATGACAAGGGACTCCACCTCACTTCTGTTGGCCCCAGAAAAAGGTGAGGATAGCCATGTGTGGTAAAAAGGAGACTTATGGTTGCATCAGGAAGGCCCCTTAAAGCCAATGGGTACCGGATTAAAAAAGAAAAAGTCAGATACTCACCTAAGGAGAGGGAAGGCTCGGTCCTAATGAGCCTTCCCTCTCCTCTCCCGGTGCCCTCGGTGCTGCGCTGGCTCCCCCGTTCGCGTCCGCCGCTGCAGGAACTTCGGAGGTCTTTGGGAGCACTCGGGCTTCCGAAGACGGGCCGCTCCATACTACGTACGCGCGAGTGCGTCATAGAGGGCGCTCGCGCATGTGTAGTATGGAGCGGCCACGTCATTGGGAGCCCGAGTGCTCCCGGAGGCTTCCAAAAGCTCCCGAAGGCATGCGGAAGTGGCAGTATTTGACCGAACTGGTCGAATACTGCCACGGGGGATCCTGCGCGGGACCGGGCACCGGGAGAGGAGGGGGAAGGCTCATTAGGACCGAGCCTTCCCTCTCCTTAGGTGAGTATCTGACTTTTTCTTTTTTAATCCGGTAAACATTCACTTTAAAAACAAAAAAGGTGCATCCTGGTCAACTTCCTCTCCCCTAGGAAAGGGTACAGGGGGCATTAGTAACTTTCACCATTCCCATAGAAAAGTAAATGTAAATAAAAAGTGGATAAACTTGTAATGAAAATAAAACCGGACACAGAAAGGGTTTAACAATGTCCCTGTCATAATCATTGTCAACACAAATTGAGAAAACAAATTACAAGTGTTTATGGTGATTCACTATGAGAAATAACAGTAACGCATCATAAATGTAACTTTCTTTTAGACCACAATGCGTTTCAGTCAAAATTCTCAAAAAAGTCAAATTTCATTTTGAAATTTGTAGGTTGAATTCAATTATGACAAACGTTGACAAAGTCAAGCATCTGTAATGGCTTCCATTATAGTCCAATAGTGACAATGCCTGAGAGTTCGGGAGTGACGGCCATCTTACATGAGGCTTACAGGAAACTCTTCAGGGTAGAAGAGTGGCCCTGAAGAAAAAAAGAGAAGTACTAGAGAGACTTCCTGGGAAGATAAAGATGATTACCTTTAAGTCTATGCCTGGAGTCCTGCTTTAAGGGAATTGATTGAACTGTCTGACCTGTTGTGGATTAAGCTACAGACATGAGTTGTAGTTGGTAGAGATAGGTGTAGTGCAGATCTAGAGAATTTGGGCTCACTTGACACCCCACGCTAACCTTATGAGCACTGACAGTATCCAAACATTGTTGGAATGGATCCTACAGCTGTACCGATCACCATGGAGTCTGCTTTTATAGGACCGGATTTACCTCACAGGAGCCTATAGGCATAGATGTCCTGGCACCTTACACTTCACCCTCTATAAGCCTACAAACCCCTGCCAAACTGCACCATAAGTGTGCTGGCTGTCCCAGCTGTCACTTCTCCCTTACTTCCCTTGCCTGTCATAGGTAGCTACAGATGCCCCTTAGTATTAGATAGCCAGAAGTACCTTCAATATTAAGTAGCTAGAGGTAGGTGCCCACAAGTATTAGGTCGTTAACAGAACCTCAGTATCAAGTAGCTTGAGGTGCCCCTGATTGAAGGAAGATCTCGTATTTGGAATGCAGAAAGCAGGGTGACTAACCTCTCATATACACTCTCATCAGGACTCTGCATATGGAAGGAGGGAGGGAGGCATTTGAGGAGAGGAGTAAGTTGCCTTTCCATCATCAGGCGTCTGTCTGCAATGCCTTATGGTAAATCCAACCCTGGTCAGATGTAGATGATGTATTGAAAAGACCCACTCCTTACTGACACAGATACAATACATTGCTCTTAGTCCTGGACAAGTTTTAGGCATCCGTGTTATTCCACAGATGGCCACTACTCAGCTCGTTGATTCTCCCAGCCTTCAGAAATAATACATCAGACATATCAGATATTTGTATTGTTGTGTAACCATCAGAATAATGAGATACAACATGTTTCTGTGTTTATGAATTAACTGCTTTTGTTGTGCGGCTTGATAGCGACGATTTTACAACAGTATTCAGCAGCGTACACAGAGCTTCAGCTCACCACAGCTTTCCATTCTCTGTGTTGTGCTTTGTCTGAGCAGCAGGAAGATGTTGAGATACTTCTCCCCAAACATCTGGGCTCCCAGCTTACATTTATTGCCTTTCCCAAGGCTGGGGGATGTGTGATTGATGAACATTTTATTTCAAACACATTTCTAATGTTCTCTATTATCTGCACACTCTGGAAAATATTTAGGACTAAGCCGCAGACTATGAAGCGCATTGTTCTAAATTAACCTCTTCTTCAGCAATATTGTTTTTGGCAACCTTTTTGTGCCTGAAAGGCTTTTTTTTTGTCATCTGGAAATAGAAAGTAGGGCATACTGGGGTTGAATTAAAAAATCTCTTTGGTGCCTTTAATGCCTGTTTTATCTTTTTTTTAAGGATTTAGCTGACATCAGTTTAAGGTCAAAGCGAAAACCTTTAAGCAAGCTGCAGAACTCTGTGCACATAATATCGCTGGGTACCGCAGTTTACTGTGTACTCAGTTAATAAAAAACAATGGCCACAATTCACTACGCTCATCTCCTGTCTTTAATAAAGATTCTGTGCTGTTTTTATGTCATCACCATGGTGATAAAGCATTTAGTGGTCACTAAGCAATTTACCATAGGCAAACCTTAAAATAAGGATTCTGTCCCTAAGTTAAGGAGTGATTTCTAAAGTTAAGGTTTCAATCCTTAAAATAACAACAGAATTCTAAATTTAGAGACAGGATGTTAATTCACAGAGTGAAGCTCATCAAGAGAATTCCAAGAGTGTGCAAAGCAGTAATCAAAGCAAAAGGTGGCTACCTTGAAGAACCTAGAATATGACATATTTTCAGTTGTTTCACACTTTTTGGTTATGTACTATACTTCCACATTTGTTAATTCATAGTTTGGATGCCTTCAATGTGACTCTACAATGTTCATAGTCATGAAAATAAAGAAAACTCTATGAATGAGAAGGTGTGTCCAAACTTTTGGTCTGTACTGTATATACAGTGGGTTGCAAAAGTATTCAGCCCCCTTGAAGTTTTCCACATTTTGTCATATTACTACCACACACATGAATCAATTTTATTGGAATTCCACATGAAAGACCAACACAAAGTGGTGTACACATGAGAAGTGGAACGAAAATCATACATGATTTCCAAACATTTTTTACAAATAAATAACTGCAAAGTGGTGTGTGCATAATTATTCGGCCCCCTTTGATCTGAGTGCAGTCAGTTGCCTATAGACATTGCCTGATGAGTGCTAATGACTAAATAGAGTGCACCTGTGTGTAATCTAATGTCAGTACAAATACAGCTGCTCTGTGATGGCCTCAGAGAGAATATTGGGAGCAACAACACTGTGAAGTCCAAAGAACACACAAGACAGGTCAAAGACAGGTCAGGGATCAAGTTATTGAGAAATTTAAAGTAGGCTTAGGCTACAAAAAGATTTCCAAAGCCTTGAACATCCCACGGAGCACTGTTCAAGCGGTCATTCAGAAATGGAAGAAGGAGTATGGCTCAACTGTAAACCTACCAAGACAAGGCCATCCACCTAAACTCACAGGCCGAACAAGGAGAGCGCTGATCAGAAATGCAGTCAAAAGGCCCATGGTGACTCTGGATGAGCTGCAGAGATCTACAGCTCAGGTGGGAGACTCTGTCCATAGGACAACTATTAGTCATGCACTGTACAAAGTTGGCCTTTATGGAAGAGTGGCAAGAAGAAAGGCATTGTTAACAGAAAGCATAAGAAGTTCCGTTTGCAGTTTGCCACAAGCCATGTGGGGGACACAGCAACCATGTGGAAGAAGGTGCTCTGGTCAGATGAGACCAAAATGGAACCTTTTGGCCAAAATGCAAAACGCTATGTGTGGCAGAAAACTAACACTGCACATCACTCTGAACACACCATCCCCACTGTCAAATATGGTGGTGGCAGCATCATGCTCAGGGGGTGCATCTCTTCAGCAGGGACAGGGAAGCTGGTCAGAGTTGATGGGAAGATGGATGGAGCCAAATACAGGGCAAACTTGGAAGAAAACCTCTTGGAGACTGCAAAAGACTTGAGACTGGGGCGGAGGTTCACCTTCCAGCAGGACAATGACCCTAAACATAAAGCCAGGGCAACAATGGAATGGTTTTAACCACTTAATGTTTACAGTACAGTATATCTACTCCCCTAAAAAAACTTCATCTAAGCCTCAGGGGAGTAGATATTCGTAACTCTGCTACAATCGCCACTGTGCATGCTCTCACGTGCTCACGCACTAGTTCTTACTGCTACATGTTAGCCCGGAGATCAATGAATGGGAATGCAGTTCCCATTCATTTTTCTAGTTCCCCGTGTCCATGATCGCACATCAATTAATGCCTGCGGTCATTTGTAAACACTGTAACTTACACTTACACGCATTAGTTCCTGTTTGTGTACTAAAAGCATGCGCAGGAAGCTAATAACTGAGGACATCTTGTGGCCAAAAAGTAAAATTACACCTACAATCATTTACTTTAATAAAGAGGCCTGCACATAATTTAAAATTAACCCCTTACCTACCACTCTCTCCCCTAAATGCCCAAATAAAACTTTTGCATTTAGAAAAAGTAATAGAATAAAGTAAAAAAAAAAAACGACATAAATACTTACCTTAGGGACTGAACTTTTTTACATGTATGTCAGGAGGGTATATTACTGTTATTTTTTTTAAATTATGGGCTTGTAAATAGTGACAGACGCAAAAATGAAAACCTGCACCTTTATTTCTAAATAAAATATTGGCGCCATACATTGTGATAGCAAGATAATTTAAATGGTGTAATAACCAGGACAAATGGGCAAATAAAATACGTGGGTTTTAATTATGAAAGCATGTATTATTTTAAAACTGTAATGGCTGAAAACTGAGAAATAATGATTTTTTTTATTTTTTTTCTTAATATTCCCATTAAAATGCATTAGAAAAAAATAATTCTTAGCAAAAAGGTACCACCCAAAGAAAGCCTAATTAGTGGCAGAAAAAACAAGATACAGATCATTTTGTTGTGATAAGTAGTGGTAATGTTATTGGCAAATGATTGGGAGGAGCGCTGAAATGTGAAAATTGCGCTGGTCCATAAGGTAAAAATACACTCAGGGCTTAAGTGGTTAAACAAAACATATCTATGTGTTAGAATGGCCCAGTCAAAGTCCAGATCTAAATCCAATCGAGAATCTGTGGCAAGATCTGAAAACTGCTGTTCACAAACGCTGTCCATCTAATCTGACTAAGCTGGAGCTGTTTTGCAAAGAAGAATGGGCAAGGATTTCAGTTTCTAGATGTGCAAAGCTGGTAGAGACATACCCTAAAAGACTGGCAGCTGTAATTGCAGCAAAAGGTGGTTCTACAAAGTATTGACTCAGAGGGCCGAATAATTACGCACACCCCACTTTGCAGTTATTTATTTGTAAAAAAATGTTTGGAATGATGTATGATTTTCGTTCCACTTCTCACATGTACACCACTTTGTATTGGTCTTTCATGTGGAATTCCAATAAAATTGATGCATGTTTGTGGCAGTAATGTGACAAAATGTGGAAAACTTCAAGGGGGCCGAATACTTTTGCAACCCACTATATATATATATTTGTAAATAAAAACACATGCAGATCGCTTTTTTAAAAATTTCCTTCTTCTTCTTCTACATTGTTTTCCGCCCCGTGACATCACGCTGCCGCTCTGATTGGCCGCCGGGTCCCGGAAGAAGAGCGAGGCTATGGGGATCTCGGCAGCCAGCGTAAGACTTGGGGAAAGCCAGGGAGAGTCAGTGGGAGATGCTGGAGTCCCGCTGTGCAGCAGTGATCGGACTCCTAAACAGTGAGGAATTCCCTAGCCCGACCTGAGCTGGGGCTTACCACTGGCAGCTCATTTTTCCTACCCCGACCTCAGGTCGAGCTTACCGCCAGGGAGGCTACAATACTGATTGATGTGTGGTGATACGTTTTTACCGGCCTGATTATCATTTGTAGGTTCTTAGTGAATTGTGCAAACCAATGCATTATGAGTTGACTGAGCTTCCCTCACTATGTGATGTGGCTGGCTGAGTTGCCAGTTACCATGATGTTGTTACGCTATGCTTCATGGAAAACAAAAATAAAATATGCTCATGGCTGCCCTTAAAAAAACCTACTCCTGTCAGCAGTGGAGTCGTGTGTCCACAGTGTTCCCACCTCCATTTACAGAGCTCCATCCCCAACACTGGACTCCTTTTTTTGCTCGGTACATTGGGAGATAATAGTAGTGAGTATTTTTAGTGAAATCTGACTACCCTAAAATTGGACGTAACAGATAAGGATCCCTGCTGTAGCTCATGTGTACAGGGGGTTTTCACAGAAACTAAGCGGTGAGCTGACATGTCCATCAGTGTTGTCCACAGCTGTCCAGGCCTTTGAAGATTCCACTAAAATAATTCCCAGAAGGGTAAGTGTGAGTAGTGACGCTAGTCCTTGTCGATGTGCTTCGAGGGGTCTCAGTGCTGGAATAGCCACACGGCTCTCGTCTGTGTGCTAACGGACTCCGCATTACTGCACAGACACAAGCTGGCCTGTGCCTGTGCAGTGCTGCAACCCTCATTCTCATACAGGAGCTTGGTAGTGAGCCTCGGGATTCCCAGTGCTGGAATGGCAAGGTGGTGGGAGATGGGCTTTCCTCTACCTGGGTAAGTATCTACTTTTGTGCCTTTAGGAACACAATGGTTTGCTTTAAGCAGGGCCGGCGCTACCATAGAGGCAAAGGAGGCAGCTGCCCCAGGGCCCCAGAGCTTGTAGGGGCCCCCAGTGGCTACAAGAGGAAAAAAAATTCAAATCGACCTTATAGTTTTTGAGAAAATCGATTTTAAAGTTTCAAAGGAAAAAAAATACACATTTAACCACTTAAGGACTGCAGTCATAAAACCCCTTAAGGACCAGAGCCTTTTTTTCCATTCGGACCACTGCAGCTTTCACGGTTTATTGCTCGGTCATACAACCTACCACCTAAATGAATTTTACCTCCTTTTCTTGTCACTAATACAGCTTTCTTTCGGTGCTATTTGATTGCTGCTGCGAGTTTTACTTTTTATTATATTCATCAAAAAAGACATGAATTTTGTCAAAAAAATGACTTTTTTAACTTTCTGTGCTGACATTTTTCAAATAAAGTAAAATTTCCTATACATTTGAGCGCGAAAGTTATTCTGCTACATGTCTTTGATAAAAAAAAAAAAACATTCAGTGTATATTTATTGGATTGGGTAAAAGTTATAGCGTTTACAAACTATGGTGCCAAAAGTGAATTTTCCCATTTTCAAGCATCTCTGACTTTTCTGCGCACCTGTCAGGTTTCATGAGGGGCTAAAATTCCAGGATAGTACAAATACCCCCCAAATGACCCCATTTTGGAAAGAAGACATCCCAAAGTATTCAGTGAGAGGCATGGTGAGTTCATAGAAGATTTTATTTTTTGTCACAAGGTAGCGGAAAATGACACTTTGTAACAAAAAAAACAAAAAAAAAAGTTTTCATTTCTTCTAACTTGCGACAAAAAAAAATGAAATCTGCCACGGACTCACTATGCTCCTCTCTGAATACCTTGAAGTGTCTACTTTCCAAAATGGGGTCATTTGTGGGGTGTGTTCACTGTCCTGGCATTTTGGGGGTGCCTAATTGTAAGCACCCCTGTAAAGCCTAAAGATGCTCATTGGACTTTGGGCCCCTTAGCGCAGTTAGGCTGCAAAAAAGTGCCACACATGTGGTATTGCCGTACTCAGGAGAAGTAGTATAATGTGTTTTGGGGTGTATTTTTACACATACCCATGCTGGGTGGGAGAAATATCTCCGTAAATGACATTTTTTTATTTTTTTTACACACAATTGTCAATTTATAGAGATATTTCTCCCACTCAGCATGGGTATGTGGAAAAATACACCCCAAAACACATTATACTACTTCTCCTGAGTACGGCGATACCACATGTGTGGCACTTTTTTGCACCCTAACTGCGCTAAGGGGCCCAAAGTCCAATGAGTACCTTTAGGATTTCACAGGTCATTTTGAGAAATTTCGTTTCAAGACTGCTCCTCACGGTTTAGGGCCCCTAAAATGCCAGGACAGTATAGGAATCCCACAAATTACCCCATTTTAGAAAGAAGACACCCCAAGGTATTTCATTAGGAGTATGGTGAGTTCATAGAAGATTTTTTTTTTTTGTCACAAGTTAGCGGAAATTGATTTTAATAGTTTTTTTTCACAAAGTGTCATTTTCCGCTAACTTGTGACAAAAATAAAATCTTCTATGAACTCACCATACTCCTAACGGAATACCTTGGGGTGTCTTCTTTCTAAAATGGGGTCATTTGTGGGGTTCCTATACTGCCCTGGCATTTTAGGGGCCCTAAACCGTGAGGAGTAGTCTTGAAACCAAATGTCGCAAAATGACCTGTGAAATCCTAAAGGTACTTATTGGACTTTGGGCCCGTTAGCGCACTTAGGGTGCAAAAAAGTGCCACACATGTGGTACCGCCGTACTCAGGAGAAGTAGTATAATGTGTTTTGGGGTGTATTTTTACACATACAGATGCTAGGTGGGAGAAATATCTCTGTAAATGACAATTATTTGATTTTTTTTACACACAATTGTCCATTTACAGAGAGATTTCTCCCACCCAGCATGGGTATGTATAAAAATACACCCCAAAACACATTATACTACTTCTTCTGAGTACGGCGATACCACATGTGTGACACTTTTTTGCAACCTAGGTGCGCTAAGGGGCCTAACGTCCTATTCACAGGTCATTTTGAGGCATTTGGATTCTAGACTACTCCTCACGGTTTAGGGCCCCTAAAATGCCAGGGCAGTATAGGAACCCCACAAGTGACCCCATTTTAGAAAGAAGACACCCCAAGGTATTCCGTTAGGGGTATGGTGAGTTCATAGAAGATTTTATTTTTGTCACAAGTTAGCGGAAAATGACACTTTGTGAAAAAAAAAACAATACATATCAATTTCTGCTAACTTGTGACAAAAAACAAAATCTTCTATGAACTCACCATACTCCTAACGGAATACCTTGGGGTGTCTTCTTTCTAAAATGGGGTCATTTGTGGGGTTCCTATACTGCCCTGGCATTTTAGGGGCCCTAAACCGTGAGGAGTAGTCTTGAACCCAAATGTCTCAAAATGACCTGTGAAATCCTAAAGGTACTCATTGGACTTTGGGCCCCTTAGCACAGTTAGGCTGCAAAAAAGTGTCACACATGTGGTATCGCCGTACTCAGAAGAAGTAGTATAATGTGTTTTGTGGTGTATTTTTACATATAACCATGCTGTGTGGGAGAAATATCTCTGTAAATGACACATTTTTGATTTTTTTTTACACACAATTGTCCATTTACAGAGAGATTTCTCCCACCCAGCATGGGTATGTGTAAAAATACACCACAAAACACATTATACTACTTCTCCTGAGTATGGCGATACTACATGTGTGACACTTTTTTGCAGCCTAGGTGCGCTAAGGGGCCCAACGTCCTATTCACAGGTCATTTTGAGGCATTTGTTTTCTAGACTACTCCCCACGGTTTAGGGCCCCTAAAATGCCAGGGCAGTATAGGAACCCCACAAGTGACCCCATTTTAGAAAGAAGACACCCCAAGGTATTCCGTTAGGGGTATGGTGAGTTCATAAAAGATTTTATTTTTTATCACAAGTTAGTGAAAAATGACACTTTGTGAAAAAAACAATAAAAATCCAATTTCCGCTAACTTTTGACAAAAAATAAAATCTTCTATGAACTCATCATACACCTAACAGAATACCTTGGGGTGTCTTCTTTCTAAAATGGGGTCACTTGTGGGGTTCCTATACTGCCCTGGCATTTTTCGGGCCCAAAACTGTGAGTAGTCTGGAAACCAAATTTCTCAAAATGACTGTTCAGGGGTATAAGCATCTGCAAATTTTGATGACAGGTGGTCTATGAGGGGGCAAATTTTGTGGAAACGGTCATAAGCAGGGTGGCCTCTTAGATGACAGGATGTATTGGGCCTGATCTGATGGATAGGAGTGCTAGGGGGGTGACAGGAGGTAATTGATGGGTGTCTCAGGGGGCGGTTAGAGGGGAAAATAGATGCAATCAATGCACTGGAGAGGTGATCGGAAGGGGGTCTGAGGGGGATCTGAGGGTTTGGCCGAGTGATCAGGAGCCCACACGGGGCAAATTAGGGCCTGATCTGATGGGTAGGTGTGCTAGGGGGTGACAGGAGGTGATTTATGGGTGTCTCAAGGTGTGATTAGAGGGGGGAAATAGATGCAAGCAATGCACTAGCGAGGTGATCAGGGCTGGGGTCTGAGGGCGTTCTGAGGTGTGGGCGGGTGATTGGGTGCCCGCAAGGGGCAGATTAGGGTCTAATTTGATGGGTAACAGTGAGAGGGGGTGATTGATGGGTAATTAGTGGGTGTTTAGAGGAGAGAAGAGATGTAAACACTGCACTTGGGAGGTGATCTGATGTCGGATCTGCGGGCGATCTATTGGTGTGGGTGGGTGATCAGATTGCCCGCAAGGGGCAGGTTAGGGGCTGATTGATGGGTGGCAGTGACAGGGGGTGATTGATGGGTGGCAGTGACAGGGGGTGATTGATGGGTGATTGACAGGTGATCAGTGGGTTATTACAGGGAATAACAGATGTAAATATTGCACTGGCGAATTGATAAGGGGGGGTCTGAGGGCAATCTGAGCGTGTGGGCGGGTGATTGGGTACCCGCAAGGGGCAGATTAGGGTCTAATCTGATGGGTAACAGTGACAGGTGGTGATAGGGGGTGATCGATGGGTAATTAGTGGGTGTTTAGAGGAGAGAATAGATGTAAACACTGCGCTTGGGAGGTGATCTGATGTCGGATCTGCGGGCGATCTATTGGTGTGGGTGGGTGATCAGATTGCCCGCAAGGGGCAGGTTAGGGGCTGATTGATGGGTGCCAGTGACAGGGGGTGATTGATGGGTGGCAGTGACAGGGGGTGATTGACAGGTGATCAGTGGGTTATTACAGGGAAGAACGGATGTAAATAATGCACTGGCGAATCGATAAGGGGGGGTTTGAGGGCAATCTGAGCGTGTGGGCGGGTGATTGGGTGCCCGCAAGGGTCTAATCTGATGGGTAACAGTGACAGGTGGTGATAGGGGGTGATTGATGGGTGATTGATGGGTAATTAGTGGGTGTTTAGAGGAGAGAATAGATGTAAACGATGGATTTGGGAGGTGATCTGATGTCGGATCTGCGGGCTATCTATTGGTGTGGGTGGGTGATTAGATTGCCCGCAAGGGGCAGGTTAGGGGCTGATTGATGGGTGGCAGTGACAGGGGGTGATTGACGGGTGATTGACAGGTGATTGACAGGTGATCAGGGGGGGTAGATGCATACAGTACACAGGGGGGGGGAGGGTCTGGGGGGGTCTGAGGAGAATCTGAGGGGTGGGGGGGTGATCAGGAGGGAGCAGGGGGCAGTTTAGGGACTAAAAAAAAAGAGCGTTGACAGATAGTGACAGGGAGTGATTGATGGGTGATTAGGGGGGTGATTGTGTGCAAACGGTGGTCTGGGGGGTGGGCAGGGGGGGTCTGAGGGGTACTGTGGGCGATCAGGGGGCAGGGGGGGGCAGATCAGTGTGTTTGGGTGCAGACTAGGGTGGCTGCAGCCTGCCCTGGTGGTCCCTCGGACACTGGGACCACCAGGGCAGGAGGCAGCCTGTATAATACACTTTGTAAACATTACAAAGCGTATTATACGCTTCCTATCCGGCGATCGTCGGGTTAACAACCCGCCGGCGCTTCCGATTGGCCGGCGGGTTGACGTCACGGGTGGGCGGAGCCTATTGCCGGCGGATGCGCGATCCCCGGCCAAAGAGTGCCCCAGGACCTGACGCCATTCTGCGTTACGTGGTCCTGGGGCTGCCACTTTGCCGCCGCCAATATGAAGTAGGCGGTCGGCAAGTGGTTAAAAACCAGCCGACTTTAATGGTTAATAGCAAATCCACCTTAAATTCTAGAAACCCTAAATTTGCAGGATATGTTAAGGAGATCATTGGGAATAAGATGAAAAAACTATTTTTCTAAAAGACCTTATAGTTTTTGAGAAAATCGTTTTTAAAGTTTGGAAGGAAAAAAGTATACTTTTAAATGCGGTAAATGTCACTTTTAGTACCTAACGGTAGAGTAATTTTACATGTATCAAAAGAAAGAGCAATACATTTCCTGACGAGGTTTCCAGGGGGTCCATACGCAGCTGCAGCGCTTTGGTCAGGGATCACTATACAGCCGCAATATGGCTGTATGAAGATCCCTGGCATTTTTTTTCCTGTTTTCCCATTTTTTTTTATGTTTAGAGTGTGGGAATTTTTTCTTTAAAAATTATGTGGGGTCCCCCCTCCTGAAACTTTTTAACCCCTTGTCCCCCATGCAGGCTGGGGTAGCCAGAATGTGGGGCTCCGACCGATTGGGGCTTCAAACCCTGACTATACCAGCTGCAAAAAAGGTCCCTTAATGCCAATTTTTGCTCCGGGGTATCTGTTGGGGGCCCCCCCAGGTTTATTTTGCCCTGGGGCCCCATTGTTGCTTAAACCGGCCCTGGCTTTAAGTAGAAGTAACTTTGGTGACCAGAGAAGGACATATGAAGTTAACAGGATATGAGACAATGATATATACACTATTATTTGGGGAAGAACAGCTGTTCTTCTCTCTAAGCTCCTCCAGGGCCTTTTGGAATAATATTTTTTTTTTCTTTTTAGAAGTGTGTTTCATTCAACAATATATTCCATTTTTTTTACCTCAACCATCCTTCTGTTTCTGGGAAGTGCAACTATACATTTCTAAAACAAATGTATTCCCTTCCCACCTGTAAAAATTGTTTAGAATTCCCCTGGATTGATGCATTCCAAAAAGACTGTAAGGATTGCATTTATGCATTGCACATGAAACAACATGGGCAATGCACAAGATGCAATAATGCTGGAAATGTCACTAATGAGGAAAAAATGAGAGATCAAGCCAGGAATAAATTAATTAAAGGTAATTTATTAACAAATGCAAGGAACATAAATTAGTTTCTTGTATAAACCTCATGCACTTCAACATACAAACATGCAAGAATGTACAAGAAGTAATATGAGACAATCTCCCTGTAAGCAAGTGCATTAAATGCATACACATGCAATCTGAGATATGCAATACAATCTCCCTGCAGACAAATGTATTCTAAGCATACACTTGCAACCTGGAGTACATACAATTAGCCTACTCTGCATAAGGTAACAATGCAGAGTGAGGGCCCTTTTCCACTAGCAAGCGCAAATCACCTGCGCTTGCGATCACGCAGGCTCCTTTTTCCACTGTTGGCGTTCTGCTGTACCGCCGTCGGAAGTGTAACGCGATTGCGATGAGAATCACGCAGGACGGCGATCGCATTTCAGCAGAAAACGAGTCGCGATCGAAACCCCGTAGTGGAAAAACAGCACCGTGATTTACATGTTATCGCGGTGCTCTAACGATTAGAAAATTGGCTGTGATGCGCTTTTTAAATCGGATTGCAGCCAGTGGAAAAGGGCCCTAACCCAGTGTATATACAAAAGTGTTCACACAGACGTCAAAACCCAGGATGATATATACAAGCAATATACAGATTATATACAATACACAGATAATTTGCTTTACTAAAGGCAACAGCAAACGGATGGTCATACAGGCAGAATATAAACCAGGAGATCATACATAACAAGATAACAAGATAATTGCTAGGCAGAGAATAGTCACAAGGCAGGCAAAGGTCAAGCAATAGGAACAGGATTATGGATACAAGAACAAAGGCCACTAAACTCAGGCTCAGAGGGCTAGAACACTGGTATTCAGATACAATGAACTAGCGCTGAAGCATAGTTCATGCTGGCCTTAAATGCTGCTGCTGGAAAGTCAGGTGACTGATCTCCTCCCAGCAATAGTCTGTAACACTTACACAGTTCTTGAAGAAGAGGGCCCTCTGCTGGTGGGCAGGTAGAAGCTCTTGATGTGAAATCTTCTGAGGCGAATACTGACATCTGCTGGTGGAAAGGAGGAAGTTCATGCAAATAATTCACAAAATCACCAGCAGATGTAGATTGTGACAAAGACCTCCGCAGGGGGGCCCAGAAGACATAGGGGGCCCCGTGGGGGGAAAAGTTTGAGAGACTGACAACTAAGGGCATGGAGACAAAAAACGTACTCTGCTCTCGCATCATTGTTATATTGACTGCATGTGTCCACAACACAGATAAGGAATCATTCACACTTTGGAATTTGTACACTGTCCCTGCTCCCTAGGGTTCGTAAAAAAAAACATCTTTCTCACACTGCAGCAAAGTTCTGATGACTTCATGTACAACCTTACAAACTAAGAGTCCCATTTTGAAAAAAGTTGTAGACTGTCCCTTAGCAATCACTCTGAAGAGATTCCTAGATTCTTATCACACATGGGCTAATGACCTTATGGTGTCTGATTACTTTTACAACACAATAGAGTGGGTAAGATTGATGTCTGACTGTCCCTGCCTCATTGAGAGCTTGTTGTCTCACATGCAGTGGCGTAACAATAGGCCCTGCAGCCCCTGCGCCCTTTGGGGTCCGCTTGGGGCCGTTTTGTTGGGGCTGGAGGGGTGGCAGCATGAGGGGAAAGCCTTGGCCACAGTCAGCGGGGAGAGGGGAAGTTCCCCCCTCTCCCTCACCTCGGGGCTCTCCCCTCTGCTCTCCCCTCCAGCTAGTTACAGTGTGTGGGCAGCAGCGGGCAGATACATACCTTCTTCCGTGCGTTCCATCGCAGACTTCTCGCTCTAGCAGCTGGCGTCACTTCCGGAAGTGGCGTCATTTCCGGAAGTGACGTCAGCCGCTAGAGCGAGAAGTCTGCGATGGAACGCACGGAAGAAGGTAAGTATCTGCCCGCCGCTGCCCGCTGCCCACACAATGTAACTAGCTGGAGGGGAGCGCAGAGGGGAGAGCCCCGAGGTGAGGGAGAGGGGGGGGGACTACCCCTCTGCCCGCCGACTGTGGCCAAGGCTTTCCCCTCATGCTGCCACCCCTCCAGCCCCCACAAAACGGCCACGAGCGGGCCCCAGGGGAGTGGGGGGGCCCGCTCTGAAATTCTGCAGGGGGGCACGGTGGGGCCTACTTATGCCCCTGCTCACATGGAGTCCAAGATCCTGTAATTACAGTATCAATCAGTGACATTCTGAATGTTTTGCCAAAGTTACAGTAAATACTATATCTTATGTTCAGCATGTCATTGTTGTTCCTCCACATAGCATGTGCTTATAGTAGCTCAATTATTGCAAATTTCCTTCTGTTTTAAGAAGACAAATTTCACCTCTCATGTAGTAAAATAATACGGCTGTGTGTGTATGTATATATATACTGAGAGCAGAGCTGCAACGAGGGACTTGTCGGCTGCAAGGGGTTGGAGGAAGCCCAGTGTAAGTAGATCTGGAGGTAGCATAGATTGCCTGACATTTCACTCAAGTCTAAGGCCCCGTTCACACTTGCGGTTTTGCGAAAACCGCACCGGATGTCCGGACCGCACCGGAGCCGGATCGGACCTGAACCGTACGGTTCCTGTCCGGATCCGGTCCGGATCCGGTCCGGTTGCATACGGTTTTCCGTGCGGTATGAACACGGTTGCGGTCCGGATCCGGATTCTTAAAGAGATAACAACCTGTATAAATACCTGGGGTTCTGGGAGGTCAGCAGAAGCTCTGGGGTCATTGTTGGAGACAGCTGGACGTGTGGAGACCATCCTTGGATACAGAGACAGCAGTTGGGACCATGGATCCAGTCATTTTTTACGCTTATTACCTGGGAATTCTCTCCTTCCTGTTGTTTACCTACTACTATGTGGGGAGAAGGCGTGCTCCTCGCAGGAGATGGTGGGTGCACCCTCTACTAGCCAGGAGGCAGAGGAAGGGAGAGTTCCAGGCCCTCTACCGGGACCTCAGACGACACCCACAGAAGTTCTACAGCTACACTCGGATGTCTATTCCCCTGTAAGTATATAGGCCTAAATACACCAACCCCCACCATTCCTAAACACCCCACCCTCACCCCCACAACACCTCATCCCTGTATACCTAGCTAAACACACCACCCTGACCCCCACACCCCTGTATACCTAGCTATACACTACACCCCCACCCTCCACAACACTCCCAAACCTCTGTAAACACACCTCCCCCATCCTCCACCCAACACCTTGTCCCACAACATACTTTACAGCTTCTTCCTTTACATCTCCTGACAGGTTTGATACCCTTTTGGAGATGGTGAAGGATGACCTTAGGAAGAAGGATACCACGTTCAGGAGAGCAGTCACACCACAAGAACAACTACTCATCACACTGAGGTATGTAAAAACAAATTTTTTTATTGCAAAAACAACCACTTTCCAACATGGAAACATTCTTCCAACATGGAAGACAAAAAAATAACATATCTATGGTATAGCCCGGTCAGTTTTAAGGAACACCAACCACCAACTTTGTGCTGGAAGAGTTGCAGGGCATAGCTGCCCAAGTGTCTTTCGGGGACACCAGGCCCTAATAAATTGAAGTGCTTCAAAAACCTAACCACTGGCACAGGACCCTCTGAGCCATGGATGAAGGACACAGGTCAGTGAAAAGGCTAGGCCTCTCACCGACCAGTCAAGGTGTCCTTCATCCATGGCTCCAAGGGTCTTGTGCAAGTGATTAGGAACAAGAACAAAGTGAGGAGCAAGAGGAACCGATGGCAGAGGAGCAGGACTACAGGTAGTGTCTTTTGGGGACAAAAGGCCCTAAATTATTAGTGCTTCAAAAACCTAACCACTGGCACAGGACCCTCTGAGCCATGGATGAAGGACACAGGTCAGTGAAAAGGCTAGGCCTCTCACCGACCAGTGTAGGTGTCCTTCATCCATGGTTTCAAGGGTCTTGTGCAAGTGGTTAGGAACAAGAACAAAGTGAGGAGCAAGAGGAACCGATGGCAGAGGAGCAGGACAACAGGTAGTGTCTTTCGGGGACACCAGGCCCTAAATTATTAGTGCTTCTAAAACCTAACCACTGGCACAGGACCCTCTGAGCCATGGATGAAGGACACAGGTCAGTGAAAAGGCTAGGCCTCTCACCGACCAGTCAAGGTGTCCTTCATCCATGGTTCAAAGGGTCTTGTGCAAGTGGTTAGGAACAAGAACAAAGTGAGGAGCAAGAGGAACCGATGGCAGAGGTGCATGACTACAGGTGCAGTGCAACAGGCACAAGGTTGTGACCCAGGTAGTGTCTTTCGGGGACACCAGGCCCTAAAATTGAAGTGCTTTAAAAACCTAACCACTGGCACAGGACCCTCTGAGCCATGGATGAAGGACACAGGTCAGTGAAAAGGCTAGGCCTCTCACCGACCAGTGTAGGTGTCCTTCATCCATGGTTTCAAGGGTCTTGTGCAAGTGGTTAGGAACAAGAACAAAGTGAGGAGCAAGAGGAACCGATGGCAGAGGAGCAGGACAACAGGTAGTGTCTTTCGGGGACACCAGGCCCTAAATTATTAGTGCTTCTAAAACCTAACCACTGGCACAGGACCCTCTGAGCCATGGATGAAGGACACAGGTCAGTGAAAAGGCTAGGCCTCTCACCGCCCAGTCAAGGTGTCCTTCATCCATGGTTCAAAGGGTCTTGTGCAAGTGGTTAGGAACAAGAACAAAGTGAGGAGCAAGAGGAACCGATGGCAGAGGTGCATGACTACAGGTGCAGTGCAACAGGCACAAGGTTGTGACCCAGGTAGTGTCTTTCGGGGACACCAGGCCCTAAAATTGAAGTGCTTTAAAAACCTAACCACTGGCACAGGACCCTCTGAGCCATGGATGAAGGACACAGGTCAGTGAAAAGGCTAGGCCTCTCACCGACCAGTCAAGGTGTCCTTCATCCATGGTTCAAAGGGTCTTGTGCAAGTGGTTAGGAACAAGAACAAAGTGAGGAGCAAGAGGAACCGATGGCAGAGGTGCATGACTACAGGTGCAGTGCAACAGGCACAAGGTTGTGACCCAGGTAGTGTCTTTCGGGGACACCAGGCCCTAAAATTGAAGTGCTTTAAAAACCTAACCACTGGCACAGGACCCTCTGAGCCATGGATGAAGGACACAGGTCAGTGAAAAGGCTAGGCCTCTCACCGACCAGTCAAGGTGTCCTTCATCCATGGTTCAAAGGGTCTTGTGCAAGTGGTTAGGAACAAGAACAAAGTGAGGAGCAAGAGGAACCGATGGCAGAGGTGCATGACTACAGGTGCAGTGCAACAGGCACAAGGTTGTGACCCAGGTAGTGTCTTTCGGGGACACCAGGCCCTAATAAATTGAAGTGCTTCAAAAACCTAACCACTGGCACATGACCCTCTGAGCCATGGATGAAGGACACAGGTCAGTGAAAAGGCTAGGCCTCTCACCGACCAGTGAAGGTGTCCTTCACCCATGGCTCCAAGGGTCTTGTGCAAGTGATTAGGAACAACAAAGTAAGGAACAAGAGGAACCGATGGCAGAGGTGCATGACTACAGGTGCAGTGTAACAGGCACAAGGTTGTGACCCAGGTAGTGTCTTTCGGGGACACCAGGCCCTAATAAATTGAAGTGCTTCAAAAACCTAACCACTGGCACATGACCCTCTGAGCCATGGAGGAAGGACACAGGTCAGTGAAAAGGCTAGGCCTCTCACCGACCAGTGAAGGTGTCCTTCACCCATGGCTCCAAGGGTCTTGTGCAAGTGATTAGGAACAACAAAGTAAGGAACAAGAGGAATCAAAGGGACAGGTGCATGACTACAGGTGCAGTGCAACAGGCACAAGGTTGTGACCCAGGTAGTGTCTTTCGGGGACACCAGGCCCTAAAGTTCAAGTCCAGCAAAACCAAAAGTTCCCTGACATGGTCATCTGAACACCTCTGAACCTTGGTTGAAGGAGATGGGGCAGGGAAAAGGTTGGGCTAAAAAGCCCTGTGATGGTATCCTTCCTCCGAGGATCGGAGGTATTCAGAGGAGCATGTCCAGGAACAATTTGACTTTTTTTTTCAAATTGTATCTGCACCACTACTAGAAAAGGTGGGAGTTGCTGCCTGGAAATCTGGACTCTCTTGGGTGCTGGTCGTGGATGAGCTGGACCCTGACAGCGGTGGCCCATATTGACTGCCTCTGTAGCCGGTGTACATCTGTGATGATTGCCAGGTGGGCACCGCTGTTGGTTGTGGGGGTCTAAAAATTGGTGGTTGCAATAATGGCGTGTCCATGTGCTGTTTGATCACCTCCAGCAAAGTGGAATGGCACGCCATCATGTTTTGGGAAGGCACCTTTTCCAAATATGGTATTAGAGACATCACAGTGTGAAAACACGGGTGTGCCTGCAATTTCAGTAGTTCCTTGCTTTGTTGATGCATTTGCTGCATCATGTTCTGCAGCTGGCCCACCGACTGATGATGCTGCGCACGCAGTTGGTCGATTTCTCCTCTGTGCATCTCATGCATCATTTTAAGCTCGTCCCTGTAGTGCCCATGTACAGCGTCGAGCTCACATTGCAGTGAAGTGATGTGGGACTTGTACTGCTCCATGATATGGCCCCTGTCCTCATCTTGCAACTGCCGGGTTATGAGAGTTTGGTGGCTCTGAAGAATCCCGAGAAGTCCGGAGACAGCCCCGGACATCTCGGACTCTGTCTCTCTCCTTGTTGGGGGGAGGGTACCTCGACGCCTCACTGGTGTGGTGGTCCTCACTGGTGGTGTGGCAGCATCTTCCCGTCCTCTGGCCTGTGTCGGGGTTGCCCTGCGCGCTGGTTGTGCTGCAGTCTCTCGGTGCTCCTCACTTTGTTCTTGTTCCCCGGGAGCTTCCATAGCGGTCGATTGTGGAGGTGCAGCTTCTTCCACACTCGGTCCTGCAACCTCAACATCCAAGCTCTCTTCTCCCAAGTCATCATCAAAGGAGAGAGCTGGGATAGCTAAGGACTCCCTCCTCCTACTCCTCTCCTCGGGGAAATAGGTTACATCGGCGACGTCATCATCCACCAAGCTCTCCTCACTGCTGAACCGTGCCTCCTGGGTCGGTTCCTCTTGCTCCAAATTGTCTTCAGTCCTGTAGATAAAAACAATATTTATTGGTGTGCCAAACAGCATGTGGCGTCAATTCACAGAGCTAGCAAACACTTTATCAACCGTTTCTACCAGACATTTGATAAAGCTTGTGAGAAAAGTTCGCTAGCCATGGGAATTGAGGCCAGTTTATAGCAATACATGGCCGAAGTCATGGTAGTTGTCTGCTAAAATGAGCTCTCAGTTCCTGCCCACAGTAGTGGTACTTACAGTCTAGGTTCCAGGCTTGCATTGATGAAAGACAATTGCTTGGCAAATTGGTAGTCTTTTTGTCGCTTTCCCCCGCCACTGCCACTTCGTTCGGCAAGTTTTCTCTTCCGTAGCCATTTCACGTATGCATCACGTATATTGCGCCACCTTGTCTTGAACCTTTCTCCTGTAACGACATGAAAAATTGATTTCGATTATTTCTCTTGTAGGTACATCGCAACTGGACAAACATATACATCGCTACATGTCACATTTCGTATTGGGAAGAGCACGGTGGCAGGCATCGTCGTGAGGACTTCGAGGATCCTTTGGACGCGACTGAGGGCCAGATACATGCCTGTGCCAGACACCACGAAATGGGAGGAGATCGCCCAGGGCTTCTGGACCGAGTGCAAGTTTCCTAATTGTGTTGGCGCACTGGATGGGAAACACATCCGGATTCAGAAACCCGTGGGGAGTGGCAGCCATTATTTCAACTATAAAAAATACTTCAGCATTGTTCTAATGGCAGTGGCAGATGCGGACTACAAGTTTGTGTACGTGGACGTGGGGTCGTACGGTAGTTCCAATGACTCTGGAATTTTCCAGCGTACGACCCTTTGCCGGCTGATGGAGGAAGGCAGACTACGTCTCCCCCGTGACAGACCCTGGCCTGGGACAAGGGCACCAGCCTACCCCTATGTGTTTGTGGGGGACGAGGCCTTCGCCCTGTCCGACCATGTAATGCGTCCGTACCCAGACAGGGGACTTGATGCCAGCCAGCTACACTTCAATGCTCGGTTGAGCCGTGCAAGGAGAATGGTGGAGTGCACATTTGGGATCCTGGTGTCAAAGTGGAGGGTGTTCCACACGCCCATGCTGCTGAAACCGGGCAACGCAGTTGTCGTGGTGAAGGCAGCATGCATCCTCCACAACTTTGTGCGGCAGGAGGAAAGAGAGACTCCGGAACCCCCGAATGTGCTTCCACTAATGCCCCTGCGGAGGTATGCAACCAGGCCAAGGGTAGTGTCACTGCGGAACAGGGACCAACTGAGACTTTATTTTACCACACCACCAGGACGAGGGTGAATGTTTGGTTTTTAATGTTTTGTTGAAATGTGTTTATTTTGGAGTTTCAAGTTTTTAAGTGATTTTAAATGTCTTAATTTTTTACAATAAATTGATGTTTAATAATTGGTCATTGTGTATGTTTTATGTGCACAGGTGGGGTACATCGCAGGTGGGTGGGAGACATCACAGGTGGGTGGGATACATCAAAGGTGGGTGGGATACATCACAGGTGGGTGGGATACATCACAGGTGGGTGGGATACATCACAGGTGGGGTACAGGTGGGTGGGATACATCACAGGTGGGTGGGATACATCACAGGTGGGTGAGATACATCACAGGTGGGTGGGATACATCACAGGTGGGGTACAGGTGGGTGGGATACATCACAGGTGGGGTTCAGGTGGGTGGGATACATCACAGGTGGGGTACAGGTGGGTGGGATACATCACAGGTGGGGTACAGGTGGGTGGGATACATCACAGGTGGGTGGGATACATCACAGGTGGGTGGGATACATCACAGGTGGGGTACAGGTGGGTGGGATACATCACAGGTGGGTGGGATACATCACAGGTGGGTGGGATACATCACAGGTGGGTGGGATACATCACAGGTGGGGTACAGGTGGGTGGGATACATCACAGGTGGGTGGGATACATCACAGGTGGGGTACAGGTGGGTGGGATACATCACAGGTGGGTGGGATACATCACAGGTGGGTGGGATACATCACAGGTGGGGTACAGGTGGGTGGGATACAGCACAGGTGGGGTACAGGTGGGTGGGATACATCACAGGTGGGGTACAGGTGGGTGGGATACATCACAGGTGGGGTACAGGTGGGTGGGATACATCACAGGTGGGTGGGATACATCGCAGGTGGGTGGGATACATCACAGGTGGGGTACAGGTGGGTGGGATACATCACAGGTGGGGTACAGGTGGGTGGGATACATCACAGGTGGGTGGGATACATCACAGGTGGGTGGGATACATCGCAGGTGGGTGGGATACATCACAGGTGGGGTACAGGTGGGTGGGATACATCACAGGTGGGGTACAGGTGGGTGGGATACATCACAGGTGGGTGGGATACATCACAGGTGGGGTACAGGTGGGTGGGATACATCACAGGTGGGGTACAGGTGGGTGGGATACATCACAGGTGGGTGGGATACATCACAGGTGGGGTACAGGTGGGTGGGGAACAGGTGGGTGGGCCACGGGTGGGTGGGCAACACGTGGGTGACACAAATCCATAGCAAAAGTGGAATACATCACAAGCTAACCACAAGCCCCCCCAAAAACTTCTAGTCAACATACCCTCTGTGCCTTGCTGTCTCTTGCTCAAGTGCTCAAAGTCCTCCACATACAGCTTGGCAATTTTTTTCCACAGGCCTCTGCATTTTTTGATGTTGCTGTGGTCCGCATCCCCCTTGTCCCACAGGGCTGGTACCTGCTGCACCTGTAGGATGAGGTCTTCTGATGTGTAGGGCCTCACCCCCTCGCTATCAGACAGATCCTGCTCCATATTGCTGCCAAAGAGCTCCAGCATGAAGTCACTGCTGCTCCACTCTGTGAACGCTGGTGCCATGTGGTCCCCATCCAAAATGGCCACCATACCATAGAGTCAGCATAGGAAGTGTGGTATAACATCCGGTTTTTATAGCCAGTGTGTTGTGCGCTCTCCGGTTCTCATTGGTTTCCATTGGCCGGATGCAACATTCCGGCTCCGGTCCTGATACGTCAGCCGGACCAGCCGGACCAAAAAATAGCGCATGTTGGAACGGACGCCGGAGTCCGGACGAAACGGACGCATGTGAACGGTCGCATAGACTTTCATTGCTATGCCGTGCGTCCGTTTCGTCCGGTCCGCATGCGGTCCGGCTCCGGCACGGCTCCGACACGGCGATTCCGGATAGCAACCGCTAATGTGAACCGGGCCTAAGTGTTTTTATCTGCATGGGGAAAACACATTGGTCCTCAGTTTTCCTGTGTAGAAAGCGAGGGAGGTTGGGGTCAGGGGGCCCCATCCAAAGTTTTGCAGGGGGGGGGGGCATCCAAAGTTTTGCAGGGGGGCCAAGTGATGTATAGTTACGCCCCTGACCAGTGGCGGCGCCACGCTGGGGCTTACCCAGGCTTAAGCCCCAGCTGGCAGCTCATTAGCCCCCCTCAAAGCCCCCCCGCCGCCGCCGGCTGTGTCCGACCCGACCTGGCTCAGCTGCACTGCAGTGAGCGAGGGCTGCCTGAAGTCTGGGAGGAGGGCGACTGGGCAAGAGCTTGGGCTGGCACCCACCCCAGCAGCGATCCCACGGACCCACCCACCCTGGCTGGCCGGCCGGCCGACATCTGTCCTGGGCCGGGCCGGGCGCAGGCTCAGCTGAGTGAGTCATGCAGAGCGCGGCCCGCCCCAGGGGTGACGTCGTGGTGGGTGGCAACTCGCCGGCGCCGCGTAGTATAGCGGCGCCGCGTTATAAAAGTGTCTGCGTCACAGACAGACTCTCTCTGCGGGGTGGCCGGGCTAGTCACGCTGCCTGTCACTGTGTGTCACACTGACACAGACACGCCACCGACACACGGACAGGACAGCGGCAGCGGGGCTGGACTCTCTGGACCCTCTGGACCTCACCTGGCTGACACACTGACACAGCCAGGCTAGCCAGGCAGCAGCCAGCAGGAGCAGGAGGACTCGGAACTCCGCGACAACTCCAGGTGGGTGCGGTGGGCGGTGGCTCCTCTCCCAGAGTCCCAGTCAACTGCCAAATTGTCTCTTTCTGCCGCAGCCCCCCCAGGCCTCCTGAGCCTAGCACCAGCAGCACCACCACCAACAACCCCCAGGCCCCAGGCCTGACTCTGGGGCCCCAGTCCACCAGCCAGGCCTGAGCTGCCCTTGGGCCCCCCATCCCACCACCACCAGCCAGGCCTGAGGTGCCCTGGGCCCCCCATCCCACCACCACCAGCCAGGCCTGAGGCCTTCCCACCAGGCCTGAGCTGCCCTGGTACCCCCATCCCACCACCACCAGCCAGGCCTGAGGTGCCCTGGGCCCCCCATCCCACCACCACCAACCAGGCCTGAGGCCTTCCCACCAGGCCTGAGCTGCCCTGGGCCCCCCATCCCACCACCACCAGCCAGGCCTGAGGTGCCCTGGGCCCCCCATCCCACCACCACCAGCCAGGCCTGAGGCCTTCCCGCCAGGCCTGAGCTGCCCTGGGCCCCCCATCCCACCACCACCAGCCAGGCCTGAGGTGCCCTGGGCCCCCCATCCCACCACCACCAGCCAGGCCTGAGGCCTTCCCACCAGGCCTGAGCTGCCCTGGGACCCCAATCCCACCACCACCAGCCAGGCCTGAGCTGCCCTGGGCCCCCCATCCCACCAGCCAGGCCTGAGGCCTTCCCGCCAGGCCTGAGCTGCCCTGGGGCCCCCAGCCCACCATCACTAGCCTGACTACATATACTGGGGACACTGGCTGTCTGTCATTATGTGCATTAACTGGTGAAACGCTGTCTCTCATTACATGCATTTACTAGGGAAACGCTGTCTGTCATTATGTGCATTAACTGGTGAAAAGCTGTCTCTTATGTGCATTTAATGGGGAAACTCTGTCTGTCATTACGTACATTAACTGGCGAAAAGCTGTCTCTTTATGTGCATTTACTGCAGAAACGCTGT
Organism: Hyperolius riggenbachi; assembly: GCF_040937935.1. Classification (NCBI taxonomy): domain Eukaryota; kingdom Metazoa; phylum Chordata; class Amphibia; order Anura; family Hyperoliidae; genus Hyperolius; species Hyperolius riggenbachi. The sequence continues at coordinate 226,768,395 of NC_090652.1, read as the reverse complement.
CTGTCATTACGTGCATTTACTGGTGAAAAGCTCTCTTATGTGCATTTAATGGGGAAACGCTGTCTGTTATTACGTGCATTTACTGGTGAAAAGCTGTCTGTCATTACGTGCGTTAGCTGGTGTAAAGCTGTCTCTTATGTGCATTTACTGGTGAAAAGCTGTCTCTTATGGGCATTAACTGGTGAAAGGCTGTCTGTCATTATGTGCATTAACTGGTGAAAAGCTGTCTCTTATGTGCATTTACTGGGGAAATGCTGTCTGTCATTATGTGCATTAACTGGTGAAAAGCTGTCCCTTATGTGCATTTACTGGGGAAACGCAGTCTATCATTATGTGCATTAACTGGTGAAAAGCTGTCTCTTATGTGCATTTACTGGGGAAATGCTGTCTGTCATTATGTGCATTAACTGGTGAAAAGCTGTCCCTTATGTGCATTTACTGGGGAAACGCAGTCTATCATTATGTGCATTAACTGGTGAAAAGCTGTCCCTTATGTGCATTTACTGCGGAAACGCAGTCTATCATTATGTGAATTAACTGGTGAAAAGCTGTCTCTTATGTGCATTTAATGGGGAAACGCTGTCTGTCATTATGTGCGTTTACTTCATTTTTTTTTCCATGTAACTACGTTAGCTGGTACAACTACATTACAGTTAGCCCCGCCCACATGACATCATGACCACGCCCAATTTTTCGCCGCGAATCCCCCCCCCAAGCCCGGCCTGCCAGCCCTCGTGCCCCCTTTGAGCCCCCCCAAAAATCTAAAGCTGGAGCCGCCACTGCCCCTGACTGTGTGACATGTATAGAGCAGGGTATGTCCCATAACATTTACAAATCACGTTTCATTAAAATGACTGAAGATTTGTAAAGGGTTTCTCCACCTAAAACTGAACTTTCACTTTTGGATAGATGGTTAATGAAATAATAACTATCAGTGTTTCATCAGTGTCTGATTTCTTGCAGAAACTCTAAGGGCTAGTTCACACTCGGCGCTTGGAGCCGCGATCATGATTTTAACTTAAATCTCATGATTCTGCGTGATTTGCGCTTGTGATTCCTGTTCAATACAAACAGGGGCCCTGTTCAATCGAACGATTCCCGTTCAGTAGCCCCCAAAACGCTGCAGGCAGCGCGTTTACAATTAATCAATATTGCAACCGCTGCAGTGTGAATGTATCCATAAGGATACATTGTAGCAGCGCTTTGCTGAACGCCGGCGATCAGCAAAGCACTGAAGAATCGCCCAAGTGTGAACCAGCCCTAAGATTACACCTTGGTGATTGTGACTTGTGTCTTGTAGTGCCTCTACATGAGTCCTTATTAGAAAAACTGATACAGTATATAATTCAAGTATCCATTAACCACTTGAGGACTGGCTGACATTTGTCAGATCTGTGCTGCGTGGGCTCTTCAGCCCACAGCACAGATCGTGTAATAGGCAGAGCGATCAGACTTCCCCCTTTTTTCCCCACTAGGGGATGTCCTGCTGGGGGGTCTGATCGCCGCCGCTGCCTTGTGGGGGGCTCCTCAAAGCCCCCCTCCGCAGCGCTCTACCGCCATCCCTCTCCTTCCCTCCCTCCCCTCCTTCCCATGGGCAGTACAGGACAGCGATCCGTCCTATACCGCCTCTGATAGGCTTCAGCCTATCAGATGCCGGCGATCCCCGGCCAATCAGAGGCCGGGGATCGCCAATCTCCTTTACGGCGCTGCTGCAACAGCAGCGCCGTACGCTGTAAACACCTGGGATTTCTTCCCCGCGTGTTTACATTTAGCCTGCGAGCCGCGATCGGAGGCTCGCAGGCTGTTCACGGAGACACTCTCCGTGAACTGACATGATTTACATGTAAATCCACTTACGACCATCCGCCGCTTATCGGCGTTAGGTGGTCATTAAGCGGTTAAAGTCCTACTTTAGACACAAATGTTTTCTTAGATCCATATATGAACTCAGATGCAGAGCTTGTTTTAGTCTAGATCAAATTCAGCTGAGGCAGCTGATAACGACCGCCTCAGCTGATTCCCAATGGCAACCCGGCCAACAATCCACCTGCCATGCGATGTCACAACTGCGCCGCTCTCTGTCAACCCTCAAACTTACTCTGCCCCCCCCCCACCCCCATTTCAACAGAACACGTTGTTGGTCTGCAAGGATCGGGTTCTGATCCCTGTTGGACGATGTCCATCTAGTGTGTGTACTGGCCTTATGTGTGAGCTGATGTCAGATACATCAATTTAATAGCAACTCATCAAGATCCAAGGCACTGGCCATTTCCTGTATCCCAGGCTGTCAATGTTATAGGCTGTACTTCTCTCAGAAGAATTCAGTCTATGTCTGCCCATGAACAGTCTGAACAATAGGATGATGAAATAGATGCAGCAACAGTTCCACCTACAAACCATGAAACTATGTGCCTGAACTCAGCAACATCTGACCAAGTGATCAGGTTTGATTTCATGTACGTCTTCAGAAACCTATGGGATTTGTTTGAGACCCATCCAGTGTGTGTACAAGACTGAAGATGAGCACCATTATGCTTGAGCCTCCTCCCCCCCACCAAAGAAAAAACAAAAGATTGAACCAGAGGTTAACTTCCAATACATAATGGTAAGCCTTCATTCACACCTTCTACTGGCAGGCACCAAACATTTTACCTGAGGCTGCTGGCTGAGAATGATGAAATGCATTGTGTTAATACAGTTTGTGTCATAGTTTTACCAATACTGCAGCTTTTATCTGTTTATTGAAGGCACCACTGACTCTTATTCTTTTAGGCCAAAGATGAGGATCGTGCAGACATCTAGTGTTTGTACAACAGATGCCCAACGTTGCCTAAAGATCTGGAATACCGGATCTGTAGTGACGCCCTAAAGGCCCTTGGTCGCATTGTTCTCACCACTCACCCTGCCCAAGGGAAGCTGCTCCATTGTGACGGCGTCGCTTGGCTTCCCTCCATAGCAACAAAACTTGGCCCCGACATGTCGCCCAGGGGATAGAGCTGATATGAATTGGAAGTATGTACTTTGCTATAGTCTATGGTCAGTTTTCAGAGAAAAGCCAATTAACCTACATGTGTTTGTGTGTGTGTGTGTTTAGTGAATATGTCAACAGTGATATAGGGTGTATACAGTTGTGTGTGTGTATGCGCTGTATATGTATATTTGTGTGTTAATGTGTAGAATGTATTTGTACAGTGTGTGTGTGTGTACAGCATATGGGCTGGGGGCACAGCATACCTGTTGTAAGTAACTAACAGAGATAATACAACCGTTTAAATCTATAAAGTTCTATCCTCTACCAAGTTCTATCCTCTTTTTGACCAATTCACAGCTACAATAAACTTAATGATTAGGACTTGGACATTTAGCTAGAAACTGCTCTCTTCTGAAGAAAAGTCAAAAAGTAATACTTTTTGCCAGTGCATTTGTTTAAACAGTTAAATACATTGCAACATGTTTTGATTAACTGGTCTCTCTTCTGTTTCAAGACTGTTTTGGCTTCTTCCTGATGTCTTCCTTTTTCCATGAATTTATTCCCGATTAGGGACATTTCAGCATTGTGTTGCATGTTATTCTTTATTTAATTACTTTTTCTTACAAAAAAAAATTTGTACACTCATCTCCTTCAGGGATTAGCAAAGAGAATGTCCTGAGGCTTTGCTTAAAGTGAATGGGAACCGCATTTAAAAAAATAAGACAGATACTTACCCAAGGAGAGGGAAGGCTCTGGGTCCTATAGAACCTTCCGGCTCCTCTCCTGGTCCCCTCGTTCCGGTGCTGGCTCGCCCGGTAGCAGTATTTGACTAATTTAGTCAAATACTGCTTTACCCGGCCGAAGGAGGCTTCAGAAGTCTTCAGGGAGCCCGAGTGCTCCTGAAGAAGGGCGGCCCTGTACTGCACCTGCTCAAGCACGCTCTCTTGCATGCTCACGCCTGTGCAGTATGGAGCCGCACGTCTTCGGGAGGACACGGCTCCCGAAGATTTCCAAATACCCTTTTGGTGGGGGATTGAAACGGGGGGAAGCCAGCACAGGATAGAGGGCAACGAGAGAGGAGACGGCAGGCTCTCTACGACCCAGAGCCTTCCCTCTCCTTAGGTAAGTATTTGCTTCATTTTTTAAAAATGTGGTTCCCACTCACTTTAAGAAGAATGGTGATGTTGTTACTACATTCTGAAGCACACTAGTTAAAACTGCACTGTAGGTTCCCTCTAATCTAAACTAAAGCCTCATTCACACAACCATGCTTTAACCAAACCGATTATTAGTCATTGTACTGGATGACAGCTTTGAGCCAATCTCTGTACAGACATGCCTTCCATGCAACCTGCTCTGTCCCCTCCAATAAGGAGGGAATGGGGTGCAGAAGAAGGCTCGCTGCAGGAACTACAGAAGAAAAAATCTACGTACACACACCTTGGGCGAGACTCTAGCATTAATCTCACATACGTACGGTAGCTCCCTGATGTTGCCTAAAGTTCCGGTATGGTGTATTTTAGCAGCCCCTGACACCCAAGCTGATGGAACAGAGTGGTCGGTACACGCAGATAGGTATCAGGACCGGTATAACAAGTTAGAACTCTTTACTGAAAATGACACACAAACATCATGTAATGCAGCTTAGAAAAAACATAGAGGAGCACAGAATGAATACAGGGAATCACAATAATATAGAGATCATCACAGCACATTACATACAGTGACATGTTGTAGTTGGCTTCACTATACTGCAGTTTAAATAATATTGCTGATAGTTCTAACACAAGCGACACCTGAGTGCAGTGTTTTCCCACTCACTCCGTCCACCACAACCCACAATGTCTTGCACAGTGTGTCATCTCTCCTACCCCTCCATAGCAACTGATGCATTGCAAGCCTTAAGGCTAGTGACACATCCATACATGTTAACTTTTTTTTGGTAAGAAAGGAGTGTGTTATAGGGCAGACTGTGGCCAGAACTCCACTTCAGCCTGCAATGTTTAGCTATGGCGGAATGGGATGTCAACATCCAGATGTTCAAAAATTGAGCACCTCGTAGGTGAGTATGGGGGGGGGGGGGGTTGCTGGGGGAGGGGGTGACCTTTCATATGAGGGCTGGGTAGAAAAATGACAGCAAAAATACATCTAGAATTTGACTAGTGTCAGTATATACTGCTGCTGCTTCAAGCAACCAAAAAGCATGGAAAAAAGAGGACAAGGCAGCGCTAATGTATCATTGTTTGTGAGGGAGGTACTGTTAGGTGCCAGAACACAGCATCATTACTATCGAGAAGACCTAAAGCCAGTCATTGAACAATACAGAAAGATTATTCTAGGTCATTGTCCTGTTATTCCACTTGTCAGCCATGCTTGCTGTATAGTTGTCTCTCACACAGACTACACTTCAAAGGCCATAAAGTCAATGTTTCCGTACGGATGTGTGACTACAGTATTAATGACTAAACTCCTGAGTGGCTGCCCGGTCCAGTGTAATTATAGATGTACAGTACATTTGCTCATGTGGTAGTGGTTGTAGGGTGTGGTGGCAAAGACCATTTGGCTGCACTTTCTGTTCAGTAGTAGCAAGACTGCTTGCCAGTCATAAAATGCAAATCATAGCCATGACTTGTTCTGACTTATCGCCAGTGTGAACAATCAGACTAGTGCCAGAGCTTGTCTTTCCAAAATGTCTCAACGGTTGCTGCAAAAAAAACTGACTACCATTTCTTCTGGCAGAAATGAGGGGTATTACAGGTACTTGTAACAAATAGATCAGCATCTGTAAAATTCATAAAGAAATTCCAGTCAGTTGCAACTGATCATTCCAGCAAGCTGAAGAGATTCAATGATATTAACTTATGACAGAAGCTGTAGTTATAGCAGTCTGCTATGGATCCAGGAAGAGCAGGATCATCTACAAGGCAAACTAAGCAGGTGTCTGGGGCCTAATGGGTATCAGGGGGCCAAACTACCACTTCCTCTGACCCCTTTCCCATCGCAGGGTACCAAAAGGACCATAAGGAGGAACCAAAGGTACTACCTTGCCTAGATATTGACTTATGACAGAAGCTGTAGTTATAGCAGTCTGCTATGGATCCAGGCAGAGCAGGATCATCTACAAGGCAACCTAAGCAGGTGTCTGGGGCCTAATGGGTATCAGGGGGCCAAGCTACCACTTCCTCTGACCCCTCTCCCATCCCAGGGTACCAAAAGGACCATAAGGAGGAACCAAAGGTACTACCTTGCCTAGATATTGACTTATGACAGAAGCTGTAGTTATAGCAGTCTGCTATGGATCCAGGCAGAGCAGGATCATCTACAAGGCAACCTAAGCAGGTGTCTGGGGCCTAATGGGTATCAGGGGGCCAAACTACCACTTCCTCTGACCCCTCTCCCATCCCAGGGTACCAAAAGCACCACAAGGAGGAACCAAAGGTACTACCTTGCCTAGAGCCCCATTTAATCGTAATCCATCTTTGGATGCAGGTAGCAGAAGAAGGCCAAGACAACAGGGGGCAGACTAGGGTTGAGCTCTCAGAATCTGAACAGTTCCGAGTTCCGATTTACTCATTGGAATTCACCAGAAAATCGGAAATTGCTGTTTTCCGAGTATCATGTTTCGTTTGTTAGGGAGATCAGTAGAAACTTTTTAAAAAACACAATTGTGAAAAGACCATGTCGTTTTTGAGGAAATCAATTTTAACGTGTCATTGGAAAAATGTTTTTTAAACTAGGTAAAAAGACACTTTGCAGCAATACCCTGTACTGCATTCTGAGTTCTGTGTACACATTGTATACATTTCATGAAAACGGACAGTGTGGGATCCCCCCTTCCCAAGCCTCTTTAACCCCTTGTCACTCATGCAGGCTGCGATAGCCAGAATGCGGAAGCGGGACTGCGTGGGGCTCAGCACTTTGATCTATACCAGCCAGCATAGTCCATGGTATGGGGGGCTCTGGAAGAGACGGGCAGCCAAGCCTCCCCCTCTCCCCCAGAGCCCTTGTCCAATCCACAGACAAGGTGCTTTTCCCCACCTCAGGTACCCATGAGGAGGCTGGGGCTGTCGATGCCCTGGGGGGATTCAAGGTGGCATCTGGGGGTCCCTTTTAACAAGGAAACCCACAGATGCCTGCACCCTCCCCAGATCCTGTGCAACCGCCGGTCCCGGTGAACATCCAGTGCTGAATGGCCATAGACAGCCTCTGCAACTGTATTGCAGACAAAGGCTAGGAACGTGAAAATTAGCTTCTGAAACAAGAATTTTTGACAAACAGTGATGTCAACAAAATGGCCGTGGGGGAATTCCCGGTCCCCGGAGGCCAGCGGCGGAACAAGCCTTTTTTTTCACATGGATCAGGGGGTTCAGGGGACCAGGGCAACCCCTGCCCTGGTGTCCTGGACCCCAGATCAATATAAAAAAATGCTTGTTCTGCCACTTTAGCATGGTCTCCGAGGATTCCCTAATGGCCATCTTGTTGACTTGACTATTTGCCATTCCCATCCTCTGCAATACAGATGGAGAGCCCGTCTATGGCCATTCAGAGCCAGGAGTTTGCAAGGATCAGTGGTTGCATGGGATCTTCTTATAGGACACTGGCATTGGATCACTTTTAAGGAAACTTGTGCAGGATTATGCAAAGGTTAGTGTTAATGGTTAATTTATAACAATAAAGGACTTTATTTGTTGCGGGTTTTTTTTCATCACATAGAAGGAGACAGTCAAAGGGCGCTGACCTATGGGATCCAAACGGAGGATTTTAGAGGTTAATCCTCTCTGTGATAGACTGACGGGGGGAGGGAGGGAAAAATAATAAAAAATTTGTGAAATTTATTTAATAAAAAAAATATTTATTAAAAAGAAAAAAAACACTGGGGAGCGATCAGACCCCACCAACAGAGAGCTCTGTTGGTGGGGAGAAAAGGGGGAGGGGAATCACTTGTGTGCTGAGTTGTGCGGCCCTGCAGTGAGGCCTTAAAGCTGCAGTGGCCTATTAAGTAAAAAATGGCCTGGTCACTAGGGGCTGCGCACAGTCCTCAAGTGGTTAATTCCCTTCAATATCTAGCCGTAAGAAGAGGGTGAAGTTGAAAAAACAAATGAGCTCAGAAGTGAAAAATAATAAAAAGAACTGTGTGAGTTCAGAATATGGTAATTAAGCGCAAACAAAAAAAATTATGTTTACAAGATTTTCTGGTTCAATGTCAGCAATTTGGAGAAGAGAGCACTTTTAACCAATAGCGTGGGAGTTGATTTTATCTCTAAGAAGTTCAATGCCAGATTCTAGTTGTGGCAGTAAAACACTTGAATTGTGTGGTTCCCCGGCCGTTACCAAACCCATGACAATCCATTAGGGAGGTCTTCTGGAAAATATCATTAATTGCATGTTTTCTATTTTCCTCCAGGAGTAAAGTACAAATTAGTAGTTTAAGGAAAATGTAAGTGGTTAATGTAAGAATTACAGTGGCATTCTGTACACAGAGTACACCCAGGCCTTGGCAGGCACTTCGCACTGCCCAGCTCACACCAGAACAAATGTTTATCCACTATGACCAGTCATCTGTGCAGGTTCTGGTAGAACTTTTGAATTGTGTGAATGCATAAACTGAACATTATGGCATATAACGCCTCATCAAGCTCACTGTGAATACTTTACAATGGTCAGTTATAGCAGACTGTATTGCTGGAACAGAATCAGTTAGTAGACTGTAAACATTTTTGGCCTTGCTGCTAATTTTCCGTGGCTACTTTTCCTGCGGTCTGGATCAAGCCCACTCCTGGCAGAAGTCTTAGCTATAGTGCTGCGCACAGAGGAAGAGGGGGCTGAGCATTACTAACTATTTCTATTAAGAAAGCCAAAAACAGTGACAAGAGAGCAACGGCTCATAGGAGAATGTAATGTATTCCCCAGGTCTCCAGTCTATGCTCTGTTCTTGACACCCACACCAGGGGCGGACTGACAACTCATGGGGCCCCGGGCAATAGGAGATTATGGGGCCCCCATACCAGTGTTTCCCACCTTTCACGTTATATTTTTACAGACTAAGATATAATCATTTATTGACAACAGTAAATATGTTATATTGAGATATCGCACACTGACAAAAATGCCTGCGGCGCGCGTAGCGCGGTGCGCCAAAAAATGGGTGTAGTCACGCAACAGAATGTGGGCGTGGTCATGGGTGGGGCAAAATATACATGACCTTAGCAGTGGTGTAAAAGGTCTGCCGGGGAAGTCTGAACTCTGCCATAGTGTTTCCCCCCAAAATACATGTAATCTGACAGCATTTCACCAAAAATCCATGCAATTTGGCAGAGGTTTCTCCAAAATACAGATAATATGGCAGTCGTTCCCCCAAAATAGACGTTATCTGGCAGCAGCGGTTCCCCCAAATACACATAATTTGGCAGCGGATCACCAAAAATACATGTAGCAGCAGTGGTTCCCCCAAAATACACAGACTCTGGAAGCAGCGGTTCCCCCATTATACACAATCTGGCAGCGGTTCCCCAAAAATACACATAATCTGGCAGCTGTTTCTCAAAATACACTTAATCTGAGAGCAGCAGTTCCCCAAAATAGTTAATCTGGCAGCAGTTCTGCCAAAATAGGTGCCCCCAGTATAGGTAACCAGGTCAAAAGGTATCCCCAGTGGAAGTATCCAGGTCTATAGGTTTTCCCAGTGCAGGTATCCAGGTCTATAGGTGTCCCCAGTATAAGTAGCCTAATCTACAGGTGTCCCCAGAATAGATAACCAGGTCTATAGATGTCCCCATTTAAGATAGCCAGGTCTATAGATGTCCCCAGTTAAGATAGCCAGGTCTATAGGTGTCTCCTGTATAGATAGCCAGGTCTTTAGGTGTCCCCAGTATATGTAACCAGGTGTATAGGTGTCCCCAGTATAGCCAGGTCTATAGGTGCCCCCAGTATATGCAGCCAGGTGTATAGGTGTCCCCAGTATATGCAGTCAGATGTATAGGTCTCCCCAGTATAGCCAGGTGTATAGGTCTCCCCAGTATAGCCAGGTGTTTAGGTCTCCCCAGTATAGCCAGGTGTATAGGTCTCCCCAGTATATGCAGCCAGGTGTATAGGTGTCCCCAGTATAGCCAGGTTTATAGGTGCCCCCAGTATATGTAGCTAGGTCTATAAGTGCCCCCAGTATATGTAGTCAGGTGTATAAGTGCCCTCAGTATATGCAGCCAGGTGTATAGGTCTCCCTAGTATATGCAGCCAGGTGTATAGGTCTCCCCAGTATAGCCAGGTCTGTAAGTGCCCCCAGTATATGCAGCCAGGTGTATAGGTCTCCCCAGTATATGCAGCCAGGTGTATAGGTCTCCCCAGTATAGCCAGGTCTGTAAGTGCCCCCAGTATATGTAGCCAGGTGTATAGGTCTCCCCAGTATAGCCAGGTGTATAGGTCTCCCCAGTATATGCAGCCAGGTGTATAGGTGTCCCCAGTATATGTAGCTAGGTCTATAAGTGCCCCCAGTATATGTAGTCAGGTGTATAAGTGCCCCCAGTATATGCAGCCAGGTGTATAGGTCTCCCCAGTATATGCAGCCAGGTGTATAGGTCTCCCCAGTATAGCCAGGTCTATAGGTGCCCTCAGTATATGTAGCTAGGTCTATAAGTGCCCCCAGTATAAGCAGCCAGGCTTGTAGGTGTCTCCAGGAGGGGAGACAGCCAGTGAAGGAGGGCGATGGGCATAGCAGCGGAGAAGGGGGGGAGTTCCCCCCCCTTCTCTCACCTTGGGGCCCCCCTTCCTGGCTGTCCCCTCCGTAATCTGTAATGTGTCGGACAGCTGGAAGCGGCTGACAGCAGGCGGAGACTTACCGCTGTTCAGCCACCGGAGGTATCGCTGATCTGTGTGCAGCTATTCTGGGCTTCTCAAGCCCACACTAGCTGCACACAGATCAGCGATCCCTCCGGTGGCTGAACAGCGTCTCCGCCCGCTGTCAGCCGCTTCCAGCTGTCCGACACATTACAGATTACGGAGGGGACAGCCAGGAAGGGGGGCCCCAAGGTGAGAGAAGGGGGGGGGGAACTTCTCCCCTTCTCCGCTGCTATGCCCATTGCCCTCCTTCACTGGCTGTCTCCCCTCCTGGTCAGGCTTCTCTGGCGGGTGGCGGGCCCCCCCTGACCACGGGCCCTCGGTCCTTGCCCGAGTGCCCTAATGGTCAGTCCGCCCCTGACCCACACTTATCTGGTCTGTTTTACATTTACCGTTATTGCATTGAATTTCCAGAAGAGGATATAGGGAATTGTATTTTGGCCATATTGACCATTGGGACTTACAGGAAAGCATGTGCTTCCATAAATCTGTAAAATTCTTATCTTCTAAAGCTGGCCACTAACGGTCCAATATCTAGCGAAAAATCGTTCGAGCGATCAGAAATTCTGATCGGATTGGTTGTAAATAATCACCATTGGTGGACACAATCGATTATGAATGAGTGAAAAAAATGTCGCCCGAATGAATTTTCGTCGAAACGAAAATTTGGATTTTCTTGGCAGTCGTGATAGATAGGAAGCAATGATTGGTTAGTTGATGGTGTAGTGAACGATTTTTCGTCCGATCAGAATTTCTGATCGCTCGAACGATTTTTCGCTAGAAATTTGACCGTTAGTGGCCACCTTTAGTGTGGAAATTGCATTTTATGTAAGATAAATGTTTACAAAGTGTCATATTCTCTTAGATATAGTACTTTGGAGGGGGTTCTGACTCCTGAGCTGTTTTGACAAGTCAGGCTAGTAGTAATCATAAACTGAGAGCGATTATTAAGGCTATCTTCACACTAAAGTCTGCGAACGATGGCATAGGTGATTTACTTTTGTCACCACATGCTGTTTTCCAATGGCAGTGTGGTGTTTGTTTTTATATAGATATTTCCTGTAAGGAAAATACTATGGGACACCCATGAGTGACCAAAACCTCTGCAAGTAGAGATCACCGAATATGATGCCAGTTTAACTTGAACGTTAATATTGGACATGAACTTTGACATTGAACCTTAGCAACTGGTGTTACCCTGTAATTCACCTGCAACAGAAACAATGGCATTGGCATTCAATGCAATTTCAAATATATTAAGCACTGCTTTTTAGTATGCAGGTTTTAGATGATCATTTAGTATTATGCCGACATCTTCTGCAGCGCTTTACAGAGTATATGTAGTAATGTCACTAGCTGTCCCTCAGAGGAGCTCACAATCTAATCGAATCCCTATCATCATATGTCCATATACTAATTGTAGTCTAGGGCCAATTTTAGGGGGAATCCAATTAATTTATCTGTATGTTTTTGGGATGTGAGATGAAATCTGAGTGTCTGGAGGAAACCCACGCAAACATGGGGAGAACATACAAACTCTGTGCAGATAGTGCCCTGGCTGCAAGGTGAGACTGCTATCCCCCAGCCACCATGGTTCCCATCTCTTTTACTCAAAATCCTAATGTTTCTGATTCACCATGAATAAACTGGGTACTCTGTAAGACTGATTAAAATAATGAGACCAGTTATTCACTAAAGGGTTTAAATCTAACCAGACCAAGACATTAAACTGATGGGTTTTGTCAGTTGTTGGAGGTAAGCCTTTCTGCAATATTCCACTGCAGACTTTTAGCACTGTCCAACCAAGATCACCAGTACCAGCTTCTGAAAAGGCTTCCCACACATCACAAATACTCTGCCTCCATGCTTCACTGTGGTTGATACACGTTTACCAATCCATGTCTTACCACATCTTCCAATACACTTCTGTGGAGCATAGATGTATAATTGAAAATGTGATCCTCTACCTAACGCAACTTTGCTAAACAACTCCACATCAAAGTTTCACTGATCTGTCCTTGATGTTTATTCTGAAACTACACTCACATTGTAATACATCTTTTACCCACAAAAGAAGCAGCAGACAACTTTCTTGTAATTATCCAGCCTGCTTAGATCAAAACAGGAAGTAGAAGATGATCGCTTGATTGATCATCATAAGCCAGTCTGTTAGGGCTGGGGCCCACTAGGAGAGCTTTTTGTGTACTTGCCAATTGCTGGCAAAGCGCTACAGCAGTGGAACCCTATGAGGGTGAATTTCCACTAAGCTAATCGACAACGCTTGCAATCAGTGCTTGCCGATTAGTGATCAGCCTGAAGAATTTTTGGAGCAATTTCATTTGCAGGAATGTGGATGAAACACGTTTGGGATTGGGATTTGCAATTCCTAGTGGGTCCCAGCCCTCAGGAATACGGCGTCACATTGCTGCACCTGCTGGTGGCACTATCTGTATAGCTAAAGGGCAGTTGTAATAGGGCGTGGATGCATTGTGCGCATGCGTGTTACAGCTGCCGACTTACTGTGCATTACCTAAAGAGAGGAAAGCCTCAGGATCCTATTGAGGCTTTCCTCCCTGCTGTGTTGTCCTCCGTCGCTGAGCACGGTCCTCCAGAAGATTAGTGACAATGCATTGTCGCTAATCCTATCAGGGTCGCGCGACTCTTCTTCCTCCAGCGTGGCCGCGCAATAGTTGACCCAGCCCACCCGTGCATGCTCAGTAAGCCAGAGCCGTGGGCTCTGCCTTACTGCGCAGCTCCACTTCATGAAGAAGAGCTGCGTGGCCCTGATGTGGAGGGAGGCTGCACTCAGAAATGAGGAGGCTTTAGATAAGCAAGGGAAGCCTTGATAAAGTGCCTTCTCTTAAGGTATGATTCAGATTTTGATCCCAAGCTTCAGCTAGGGATCACTTTAAGCACCTGGACTGTGGTACTTCCACTGTGCACCAGCAGGTGGCCTTCCAACCAAACTGTCTGGACATCCATTAGTCATGCAGTCACTTGCTGTTTGCATTAAAGAAGCAAATTGCAGCAAATTATCCAGGATACCCACAGTTACAGTCATTTTCCTGGTTTCAGCATCAGAAACACTTTCAAAATCAGAATCATTTATTTCACCAATTACAAAGGAGTTGTACCAGGAAATGGTTTCCAGGTTCTGGAAGGAGGGGGAGGGGGGAGGGGGGATGGGTGGTGAGAGTAAGGAAGGGGGGAAGTCCGAAAACCAAGAGCCGAGGCTGCCATACTACAGCGCCTTCAGTTGCACCTGGCAATCATCTGTTAACCCTAAGGAGACATCGAAGGAAGGGTGGGGAGAAGGCAAAGGTTCAGCAGTCTAGAGGGAGAGGTAGGGACACGAGAGGTAGGGGACCAGAGTTCAGCTGTGGGTTTAGAGCAATTGTGAGGGGTGGTAGGCCAGAATGAAAAGGTGAGGTTTTGAGGGCCTTCTTGAAGGTGTTGAAGGAGGGGGCTGCCCTAATGGGTGGAGGTAGGGAGTCCTATAGTGACTCTTGAGAAGTCCTGGAGGTGTGCATGGGACTGGGTGATGCAGGGGACGGTCAGGCGAAGTTCAATGGAGGAGCGGAGTGAGCGGCTTGGTGTGTATCTCTGAGTAAGATCAGAAATGTAGGTTGGACAGGTTTTGTGGACGGATTTGTAGGTCAGACACAATATCTTGTGGAGGGATTCATGGAAGGGAGCAGTCCTGGTGGAGCGATGGGAGGAGTGGATAATTCTGGATGCCACATTCATGATGGACTGCAGTGGGGCTATTCGGGTCATAGGGAGACCAGACAGAAGGGCATTGCAGTAGTCGAGGCGGGAAATTATGAGGGCATGGATGAGAAGTTTGGTGGTGGCAGAGGTCAGGAAAGGGCGAATCTTACAGATGTTACGAAGGTGGAAGTTGCAGGACTTTGTGAGGTTTTGGATGTGGGGAGTGAAGGAGTGAAGGAGAGTGCCGAGTCCAGGGTGACACCCAGACAGCGGGCCTGAGAGGTAGGGCGAATGGTAGTGTGGTTAACAGTGACCTGCACATCTGGAAGGTCCAGGGATGACCGGGGTGGGAAGATCATAAATTCTGTTTTGTCTAGATTTAGTTTCAGGAACCTAGCGGACATCCAGGAGGAAATGGCAGATAGGCAGGAGGAGATCTTGTCCATGGTAGTGGTGGATATGTCAGGGGTGTGGAGGTAGATTTGGGTGTCATCTGCATACAGATGATAGTTAAAACCCATGGAGGAGATAACCTTGCCAATGGAGGATGTGTATAGGGAGAACAGTAGGGGGCCTAGGACCGAGCCTTGGGGGACTCCCACTGAGAGGTGGTTGGGGGTGGACGAGGACTCATTGAAGGAGGTCGTGAAGGAGCGGTTGGAGAGGTAGGATGAAAGCCAGGTCAGGGCGAGATCGTGAATGCCCATGGACTGAAGGGACTGGAGGAGTAGGGGATGATCTACTGTATCAAAAGCTGCTGAAAGGTCAAGGAGGAGGAGAATGGAGTATTTACCTTCAGCTTTAGCTAAGTGAGAGCCGTTTCGTTTGAGTGGGCAGGCCGAAATCCAGATTGTAGTTGGTCTAGTAGTGAGTTGGCATTGAGGTACTGGGTCAGGCGTTTGTGAACCAGACGCTCAAGGAGTTTTGAGGCGAAGGGGAGAAGGGAGATCGGGCGGTAGTTGGAGGGTAGCGAGGGGTCGAGGGAGGGTTTCTTGAGCAGGGGCAGTACTGTGGCCTGCTTGAAGTCTGAGGGGAAGGTGCCTGTGGATAGGGAGAGGTTAAACAGGGTAGTGAGGACTGGGGCCAAATCCGTGAAGTGAGGCTGAAGTAGATCAGAAGGGATAGGGTCAAGGGGCGGAGGTAGTGGTATGGGAAGTCTGCAGTAAGTGTTTGACTTCCTCAATGGTAGTAGGAGTGAAGGAGGTGAGGGGAGGATAGGGTGTAGGAGGAGTTGGTTGTGAGCGGGTGGGAGGTGAAGATTGGATATTTCCTGACAGATGGAGACTATTTTGTCGGTGAAGTGGGTGGCTAATCTGTGACAGAGAGGGAGGAAACGGAAGGTGGTGGTGGGGGGGGGGGGGGGCTTAAGCAAAGAGTTGAAGGTGCCAAAATTATGTTGCATTACTGTCAGAGGGGGTATTTCTTCATTCTGTTTATCTTTAGTTGTTTGTTAGTGACCTGACTGCTACTTGTTGTCCGTAATGATGTAGAGTTATGTAAGGTCTGTCATTGGATGAACTGTCCATATTGTCAGGTTGTGCAGCAAGAATGCAGGAGAGGTGTGTGCAGTGATGTGGCCATTATCTTGGTTGTGTGGCTTGGAGAAAAAGCAGTAAAACTCTGGGATCATCCATGGAACTGGACTGTTTATTAGTTTCTCTGAAGCTGAAATGATGGACTGATTCCAGCCTGTCTGCCTGATGCTAGCTGAGGTAACCAGTGTAACCAGTAAGTTTAGGAAGAACCCCTCATTTGTTGGCTGTTTGTGTGCTTGGCCCATTTCTCTGCATCAAACAGTCAGCAGGGTTCAGCTGCTTCTGTTTATCTTTTTAGCCTAAGGAGCTGACACTGGCCAAAGTGAAATTGTAAAACACAGGCTTTATACTAAACAAGAGGAAATAATGCAGATTCTAGCAGCTGTAGCTTTCTTACCACTAATCTCTGGGAAAGAGAATTATATTCAATGTAAAAACACTTAAGAATTACACCAACACCATTACTACAATCTTGCAGCTGTGTTTCCAAAACACACGTGTGAAAAAGCAGCAAATTGACTCAAACCCTCTTATGGATAGATCTTAAAATCTTTTGCTTTATAAACAGTTGCCTGTCAAACATCTTTCCATTTTAATTTGCAGCCAGCTATGTTTTCTTACTGTCAGTACAGTAAAAGATGACAACAGTATTTTAAATGGAGTATAGGCAGCCCAAAAACTCCCACTTTCCTGGACAAATAATTCTCAAAAGCAAACCTGGGTCCTGCAGAATCATTGAAGCAATTACACCTCAATGTAAAGGATAGGGAAAGTGGAGAATCGCTTTAAAAAAATCGCTATAACATAGTGATTTTCCTTGTTTTTTTTTACAAAAGCTGATCTTTTCCAGGTCAAAGCGTAGAAAAATTATAAAATCGCAACACAAAAGCACTACAAAAATTGCTAGGCATAAATTGAAAATTGCTAGGCACATGCCTGGAATTGTCAATACAGATAGGTGCGTGCAAGCGCAGAAGTTGAAATCTACACCCAGACAGGGATAGGCGGACATAAACAGGGTGAAGATTTCAACTACGGCCGTTTGAAAGAGGTCTAGGGTGGAGACAATAGCAGAAAAGCCAGATTAACCTAAAGTGAACCTGAACAGAGTAAAATAATTTAAAATAAACACCTGATCTACCTGCAAATTAACCACTTAAGGTCCCTAGGCTTACCCCCCCCCCCCCCCCCCCTCCTAACGATCAGGCTGTTTTTTGCTCAGCTGGGCTATGCAGTTTGTTCAGCCTCCTGCAAAGCCCAGCTATGGAGCCCATCGATCTGACTCACCTCCTTGTTTTGTCCCTAAGAGGACATGCCGCCGGAGATGTCCGATCGCTGTGGCAGTTGTTTTTTTTCTTTATTCAGCCTGTATGAGGCTGTTTTTTTCCTCCCTCCCTCCTCCCCTCTGTGTTCTGTATGGAACAGGACGACGATCTGTCCTGTTCCGCCTCTCATAGGCATCATCCTATAAGAGCGTGGCGATCCCGAGCCAATCAGAGGCCGATCTCCGATGGCTGATCTCGTACAGCGCTGCTGGAGACCGCAGCGCTGTACGGATGTAAACAAAGGGGATTGCTTTCCCCTTTCATTTACAAACAGCCTGCTAGCCGCGATCGGCAGCTAGCAGGCTAATCATGGAGCTCCGCTTCGTGAACTGGCAGGGAACGATCGCGCATGCATTCCCTGGGAAACTGCAGCTCCAGGACCTGACACCAATCGGTGTTAGGCGATCCTGGGGTTGCTACGCCGTCACGCCGATCGGCGTGACGCGGTTGTTAAGTAGTTAACCACTTTGTCCTCCTTGACGTATAAAAACGTCAAGGAGGACATGCGCGCTCCCGCGGCCGATTGAGCGCGTGCACGCGCACTCCCGGCCGCGGATTCGTTAGCCCAGGAATCAATGTATCGGGCTATGGTGCCCGATCACTGATTCCTCTCCCCCACTGAAAAAGCGACAGCTTCTCTCGTTAGCTACACTTTTTCTGAAGCTATGTCCCTCTAAGCTGTACGCTTAGAGTGACGTCATGTAAACAAACTCAAGATTGCCATCTTGTAGCCAAAAAGTAAAACTACATCTAAAAGTAAAAAAACATTACAACACACAAATATTTCCCCAAATAAAACACTATTTATATCCCACCCTCCCAAAAATGCCCAAATAAAATGTTTAATAAAAAAAAAAAAAAAAAACATTACTATAAAAAAAAAAAAAAAAACACATAAATATTTACCTAAGGGTCTAAACTTTTTAAATATCTATGTAAAGATGAAATATTTCTCTCTCTTTTTTTTTTTTATAAGCTTGTAAATAGTGATGGATGCAAAACGGAAAAAATGCTTTTTTATTTCCAAATAAAATATTGTCGCGATACATTGTGATAGGGACATAATTTAAACAGTGAAATAACCGTGACAAATCGGCAAATACAATACGTGGGTTTTAATTATGGAGGCATGTATTATTTTAAAACTATAATGGGCGAAAACTGACAAATAATACATTTTTTCATTTTTTTTCTTATTCTTACTGTTAAAATGCATTTACAGTAAGGTAGCTCTTAGCAAAACGTACCACCCAAAGAAAGCCTAATTGGTGGCGGAAAAAACAAGATATAGATCAGTTCCTTGTGATAAGTAGTGATAAAGTTATAGGCTAATGAATGGGAGATGAACATTGCTCGGATGCATAAAGTGAAAACGACTGAGAGCTTAAGTGGTTAATATTACATACTTACCTTGCTGTCAGTTCCCCTCAGGAGCTCACCATTTTCTTCTAACAATGATTCCTTCCAGTTCTGACAACATTTTGTTAGAACTGAAATATATCAGTTGCTGTCAGTTATATATCAGCTGCTGTCAGTTATAACTGAAATAACAACTGATAAGCAAGGTAATGTCCATGTTTCTCTATGGCTCGAGTGGGCGATATTACAGTTTAACAGTGTGCTGACCAGGAAGCTGTTATGGGGTAATGGCCATTTCAAAATGGAGGACAAAGAATTCTTTTGATCACAGTGGACAAACAGGACGCAGGAGAGGAGAAAGAGATTTTGGAGTAGACTACACAAGAGGTAAGTATGGCCTGTGTATAGTTATTTTGACTTTTAATTTTCAGTTCATGTTTGCTTTAAAGGGGTTCTGTGGAGGGCTGCAATAAACACAAAACTGACACTTACCTGGGGCTTCTATCAGTCCCTTGTAGCTATAATGTCCCGCGCCATCCTCCTCCGATCACTCGTTTCCCGCCGCCGGTCCCGGTTTAATTTAGTGTGTCACGCGTCTGCAGCTGCACGCGCTCCCGCTCGCGTCTCCGGGAGCTTACTGCGCAGGCGCAGTACAAGAAAACCTAATACTGTGCCTGCTCAGTAAGATCCCAGAGACGCAAGCGGGAGTGCACACTATTCGTCTTAGACGAATAATTGACTGGTGCCGGCGGGGAAAGGGTGATCGGAGGAGGACAGCGTGGGACATTACAGCTACAAGGGACTGATAGAAGCTCCAGGTTAAGTGTCCAGTTTTGTTTATTGCAGCGCTCCCCAGAACTCCTTTAAATGCCAATTTACTATTCTCTCAGCTGTATTCTTTATTCCCTTTAGATTGTAAGCCTCCCTTTAGATTGTAAGCCTTTGGGCAGGATCCTCCTCCTTTTGTGTCCTACCTGATCATGCACCTCCATTACTGTGCACCCATGCTATGCATCTGAGTGAACCTAACTTGCCTAATCTTCATGCTCCCCTCCAGTGACTAAGCATTACCTTGTACTCATACTGTGCTGCGTGATCTGGTCTTTCTTGTATTCCTGTATTGTCATATTGCTGTATGTCACCCCTAAATATTGTCTGTAACCTAAATTAATGTACAGCGCTGCATAATTTATTGGCGCTTTATAAATACAAAAAATAAATAATAATTCTGTCAGCTGTGCCCATCATCTCATATTTCTGGACCCCTAACATAAACTTGGAGAACGTAAAAAATGTTATTAAGTGCATATGTTAATATTTAAGGGTCAGTATGTATATCTGGCTTATCCTATAAAGGCAGAACAAGATCACGCAATAATCCACATTTCCTGGTGGGCGGAATCGAGTCAAATTAATGGAATCCATTGAGGCACATCTACGCAGATGTTTCCCAAAGTGAAGCTCACAGCACCTGCAAAAGCCTTGACAGAATCCCTAGGGACAAGATGTTAAGTGTTGCTGTAGAGAATGGGTGGAGATCCAAGTTCCCCAGCCGAGTACCCAAGAAGTCAGCACACAGAACAATAAAAAGTACTACACGCACTCATGCACTTATCACACCAAAAACTGAGAGTTAAAACAGCAGATCCACTACGGTAAAGTACAAAAACACAAACTGATAGCCAAGAATGTAGAACTATGCTGCAAAATCAATGCAAGGTTTAAAAAATAGGGATTGCTTAACCATTTATGCTGCCTGGACGGGATCCTCACGTCTGGGCGGCTGCTGCATAGATGATGCGCTCGCGGGCGCACCCCCGTGCCGGCGATCATTGAATGGGAACATGTTTCCTGTTCATCGATCCATGCCCCCTGCAGAAAAACAGACGCCCTATTATCAGGGGCCGCTGTCTTTCTGAAAAAAAAAAACAAAGTTTCCCGCCCTCTTCTCGCTTCCTGGAAGCGAGAAAGACCAAAAAAAACAAAAAAACCTCAATGTGGCCATCTTGTGGCCAAATAGTAAAACTACATTTACATACATTTTTCAATACATAAAACACATTTTATTAGGTTTAAAATTAACTGTTTATTTCCCACACGAAAAATTACGCTCCAAACTTTTTTTTATGGAAAAAAAAAATTACAACTACATTTTTTTAATTATAAGCTTTTAAATAGTGATGGACGCAAAACTGAAAAAATGCACCTTTATTTTCAAATAAAATGTTGGTGCCATACATTGTGATAGGGACAACATTTAAATGGTGTGATAACCGAGACAAATGGGCAAATAAAATACATAGGTTTTATTTATGGTAGCATGTTTCATTTTAAAGCTATTATGGCCAAAAACTAAGAAATAATGATTTATTTCAATTTTTTTCTTAATATTCCTGCGAAAATCCATGCTGCTGATGCTGAATTCTGACCCTAATATTTCTGTGCGTCAGCTGGAATTGGGATTGTAAGCCAGGCTATGTTCTTCCAGCCTTACATCTGTGCTTACTGGTGATCCTGGGGTGTGGTCCGCTAACGCCAATCCCATTGTACTATAGGCATCGATAGTAGAGCCTCTGGTATTCAGTAGTGAAAGCGATGGTAACTGTGGTGACTTTGGGTGGCCAAACAGCACACAGAACTGATAATTGGCTGATTCCTTCTTTTGTTAGTGCCCATAGCCATTCCCACTGATTTCAATGCTGATGGGGGTGGCTTCCATGAACCAGAGACTCTCACTCGGAGGTTTTAGTTTGCTCTAACTCACTGGCCATTGTACAAAGTGTAGAACCCAGTTGATTGGCCATAAATTCCCCTAGAATTGTTGACTGGTGCATTCTATGCAGTATGTGTGGCCATGGCAATGGCCTGGTGAGACTAGTGAAGCACATGTGCAATCAAACATGGACATACTGATCACAGTTCACATGGAGGTCTACAGACAGGGAGATAAAGGATGCAGGGGACTGCAAGTTCATTGGTTAGCTGCAGTTATGCAATCACCTATGTGCATATGGCACAGACTGTAAATGTTTATGGCAGGATTTTGATATAAGCGTGCCAGTATATTTGTAGGAGTTATGTATTTATTATGGGCAAGGATGGGACTGGGCACAAAGGGAGTGAATGTAAGAATTTTACTGCCACAGTTTACATTTTGTTGTTATTGCATTTCATATCAGCTCATCTTGATAAAAGGAGCCATGCAAGGCCCCATACATATTAGCAGAGGTTTGAATAAATGTGGTTATTACTTGCAATAAATGTGGTTATTATCTGCAATACTGTTAGTGGTGAGTAATCTATTTTGGACAAATAAGTGAATTGTACAGAAGAGTCACAGGAAAGAAACCTCCAAACCAGCTTAAAGTGAACCTCCGGACTAAAAATCTACTCAGCAGAACTGAAAAGGCTTGGTGCTTCTTTAACAGTTTCACAGCATCAGAACTTTGTTTTTCTTACCACAGCATCATTTTAGCTGCATTTTTAGCTAAGCTCCACCCATCAAAGAAAACTGCCCGGGCTTTTTTTCCCTGATGGTGTGCAAAGCATGATGGGATTTCCTATGTTGTTATTCACGTTGCCTAGCAACTGGGAGGAGTGATCAGCACACAGGACAGTTGGAACTGTGTCTCATGCTCCCTGTCACCTCCTTTCAACCAAAAAGATGGCTGCCATCATGAAATCAAACATTTGCCCGTTGTTTTAAAACAAGGTGGGTAAGAGATTATATTACCTATCTATTGTAATTAACATAACTAATGTAACTTAATGAAAGTATGTTTGTTTAGGTTGAAGTTCTTCTTTAACCACTTGAGGACCTAGGGCTTTACCCCCCTTAAGGACCGGCCACTTTTTTTCCATTCAGACCACTGCAGCTTTCACGGTTTATTGCTCGCTCATACAACCTACCACCTAAATGAATTTTGGCTCCTTTTCTTGTCACTAATAAAGCTTTCTTTTGATGCTATTTGATTGCTCCTGCGATTTTTACTTTTTATTATATTCATCCAAAAAGACATGAATTTTGGCAAAAAAATGATTTTTTTAACTTTCTGTGCTGACAGTTTTCAAATAAAGTAAAATTTCTGTATACATGCAGCGCGAAAAATGTGGACAAACATGTTTTTGATAAAAAAAAACCTATTCAGCCTATATTTATTGGTTTGGGTAAAAGTTATAGCGTTTACAAACTATGGTGCCAAAAGTGAATTTTCCCATTTTCAAGCATCTCTGACTTTTCTGACCCCCTGTCATGTTTCATGAGGGGCTAGAATTCCAGGATAGTATAAATACCCCCCAAATGACCCCATTTTGGAAAGAAGACATCCCAAAGTATTCACTGAGAGGCATAGTGAGTTCATAGAAGATATTATTTTTTGTCACAAGTAAGCGGAAAATGACACTTTGTGAGGAAAAAAAAAAAAAAAAAAAGTTTCCATTTCTTCTAACTTGCGACAAAAAAAAATGAAATCTGCCACGGACTCACCATGCCCCTCTCTGAATACCTTGAAGGGTCTACTTTCCAAAATGGGATCATTTGTGGGGTGTGTTTACTGTCCTGACATTTTGGGGGGTGCTAAATTGTAAGCACCCCTGTAAAGCCTAAAGGTGCTCATTGGACTTTGGACCCCTTAGCGCAGTTAGGCTGCAAAAAAGTGCCACACATGTGGTATTGCCGTACTCAGGAGAAGTAGTATAATGTGTTTTGGGGTGTATTTTTACACATACCCATGCTGGGTGGGAGAAATATCTCTGTAAATGACAATTTGTTAATTTTTTTTACACACAATTGTCCATTTACAGAGATATTTCTCCCACTCAGCATGGGTATGTGTAAAAATACACCACAAAACACATTATACTACTTCTCCTGAGTACGGCGATACCACATGTGTGGCACTTTTTTGCACCCTAACTGCGCTAAAGGGCCCAAAGTCCAATGAGTACCTTTAGGATTTCACAGGTCATTTTGAGAAATTTCGTTTCAAGACTACTCCTCACGGTTTAGGGCCCCTAAAATGCCAGGGCAGTATAGGAACCCCACAAATGACCCTATTTTAGAAAGAAGACACCCCAAGGTATTCCGTTAGTAGTATGGCGAGTTCATAGAAGATTTTATTTTTTGTCACAAGTTAGCGGAAAATGACACTTTGTGAAAAAACACAATTAAAATCAATTTCCGCTAACTTTTGACAAAAAATAAAATCTTCTATGAACTCACCATACTCCTAACGGAATACCTTGGGGTGTCTTCTTTCTAAAATGGGGTCATTTGTGGGGTTCCTATACTGCCCTGGCATTTTAGGGGCCCTAAACCGTGAGGAGTAGTCTTGAAACCAAATGTCGCAAAATGACCTGTGAAATCCTAAAGGTACTCATTGGACTTTGGGCCCTTTAGCGCAGTTAGGGTGCAAAAAAGTGCCACACATGTGGTATCGCCATACTCGGGAGAAGTAGTACAATGTGTTTTGGGGTGTATTTTTACACATACCCATGCTGGGTGGGAGAAATACCTCTGTAAATGGACAATTGTGTGTAAAAAAATCAAAAGATTGTCATTTACAGAGGTATTTCTCCCACCCAGCATGGGTATGTGTAAAAATACACCCCAAAACACATTGTACTACTTCTCCCGAGTACGGCGATACCACATGTGTGGCACTTTTTTGCACCCTAACTGCACTAAGGGGCCCAAAGTCCAATGAGTACCTTTAGGATTTCACAGGTCATTTTTGTTTCAAGACTACTCCTCACGGTTTAGGGCCCCTAAAATGCCAGGGCAGTATAGGAACCCCACTAATGACCCCATTTTAGAAAGAAGACACCCCAAGGTATTCCGTTAGGAGTATGGTGAGTTCATAGAAGTTTTTATTTTTTTGTCACAAGTTAGCGGAAATTGATTTTAATAGTTTTTTTTCACAAAGTGTCATTTTCCGCTAACTTGTGACAAAAAATAAAATCTTCTATGAACTCACCATACTCCGTACGGAATACCTTTGGGTGTCTTCTTTCAGAGATGGGGTCATTTGTGGGGTTCCTATACTGCCCTGGCATTTTAGGGGCCCTAAACCGTGAGGAGTAGTCTTGAAACCAAATGTCGCAAAATGACCTGTGAAATCCTAAAGGTACTCATTGGACTTTGGGCCCCTTAGCGTACTTAGGGTGTAAAAAAGTGCCACACATGTGGTACCGCTGTACTCAGGAGAAGTAGTATAATGCGTTTTGGGGTGTATTTTTACACATACCCATGCTAAGTGGGAGAAATATCTCTGTAAATGACAATTGTTTGATTTTTTTACACACAATTGTCCATTTACATAGAAATTTCTCCCACCCAGCATGGGTATGTGTAAAAATACACCCCAAAACACATTATACTACTTTTCCTGAGTACGGCGGTACCACATGTGTGACACTTTTTTGCAGCCTAGGTGCGCTAAGGGGCCCAACGTCCTATTCACAGGTCATTTTGAAGCATTTGTTTTCTAGACTACTCCTCGCGGTTTAGGGCCCCTAAAATGCCAGGGCAGTATAGGAACCCCACAAGTGACCCCATTTTAGAAAGAAGACACCCCAAGGTATTCCGTTAGGTGTATGGCGAGTTCATAGAAGATTTTATTTTTTGTCACAAGTTAGTGAAAAATGACACTTTGTGAAAAAAAACCAATAAAAATTAATTTCCGCTAACTTTTGACAAAAAATTAAATCTTCTATGAACTCGTCATACACCTAACATAATACCTTGGGGTGTCTTTTTTTTCTAAAATGGGGTCACTTGTGGGGTTCCTATACCGCCCTGGCATTTTACAGGCCCAAAACCGTGAGTAGTCTGGAAACCAAATGTCTCAAAATGACTGTTCAGGGGTATAAGCATCTGCAAATTTTGATGACAGGTGGTCTATGAGGGGGCGAATTTTGTGGAACCGGTCATAAGCAGGGTGGCCTTTTAGATGACAGGTTGTATTGGGCCTGATCTGATGGATAGGAGTGCTAGTGGGGTGACAGGAGGTGATTGATGGGTGTCTCAGGGGGTGGTTAGAGGGGAAAATAGATGCAATCCATGCACTGGGGAGGTGATCGGAAGGGGGTCTGAGGGTTTGGCCGAGTGATCAGGAGCCCACACGGGGCAAATTGGGGCCTGATCTGATGGGTAGGTGTGCTAGGGGGTGACAGGAGGTGATTGATGGGTGTCTCAAGGTGTGATTAGAGGGGGGAATGGATGCAAGCAATGCACTGGCGAGGTGATCAGGGCTGGGGTCTGAGGGCATTCTGAGGGTGTGGGCGGGTGATTGAGTGCCCTAGGGGCAGATAGGGGTCTAATCTGATAGGTAGCAGTGACAGGGGGTGATTGATGGGTAATTAGTGGGTGTTTAGGGTAGAGAATAGATGGAAACACTGCGCTTGGGTGGTGATCTGATGTCGGATCTGCGGGCAAACTATTGGTGTGGGTGGGTGATCAGTTTGCCCGCAAGGGGCAGGTTAGGGGCTGATTGATGGGTGGCAGTGACAGCGGGTGATTGATGGGTGGCAGTGACAGGGGGTGATTGATGGGTGGCAGTGACAGGGGGTGATTGATGGGTGATTGATAGGTGATTGACAGGTAATCAGTGGGTTATTACAGGGGAGAACAGATGTAAATATTGCACTGGCGAATTGATAAGGGGGGGTCTGAGGGCAATCTGAGCGTGTAGGCGGGCGATTGGGTGCCCGCAAGGGGCAGATTAGGGTCTGATCTGATAGGTAACAGTGACAGGTGGTGATAGGGAGTGATTGATGGGTGATTGATGGGTAATTAGTGGGTGTTTAGAGGAGAGAATAGATGGAAACACTGCGCTTGGGTGGTGATCTGATGTCGGATCTGCGGGCGATCTATTGGTGTGGGTGGGTGATCAGATTGCCCGCAAGGGGCAGGTTAGGGGCTGATTGTTGGGTGGCAGTGACAGGGGGTGATTGATGGGTGATAGGTGATTGGCAGGTGATTGACAGGTGATCAGTGGGTTATTACAGGGAAGGACAGATGTAATTAATGCACTGGCGAATTGATAAGGGGGGGGGGGGGGTCTGAGGGCAATCTGAGCGTGTGGGCGGGTGATTGGGTGCCCGCAAGGGGCAGATTAGGGTCTGATCTGATAGGTAACAGTGACAGGTGGTGATAGGGGGTGATTGATGGGTAATTAGTGGGTGTTTAGAGAAGATAACAGATGTAAACGATACATTTGGGAGGTAATCTGACGGCGGGTTTGCGGGCGATCTAATGGTGTGGGTGGGTGATCAGATTGCCCGCAAGGGGCAGGTTAGGGGCTGATTGATGGGTGGCAGTGACAGGGGGTGACAGGGGGTGATTGATGGGTGATAGGTGATTGGCAGGTGATTGACAGGTGATCAGTGGGTTATTACAGGGAAGAACAGATGTAATTAATGCACTGGTGAATTGATAAGGGGGGGTCAGAGGGCAATCTGAGCGTGTGGGCGGGTGATTGGGTGCCCGCAAGGGGCAGATTAGGGTCTGATCTGATAGGTAACAGTGACAGGTGGTGATAGGGGGTGATTGATGGGTAATTAGTGGGTGTTTAGAGAAGATAACAGATGTAAACGATACATTTGGGAGGTAATCTGACGGCGGGTTTGCGGGCGATCTAATGGTGTGGGTGGGTGATCAGATTGCCCGCAAGGGGCAGGTTAGGGGCTGATTGATGGGTGGCAGTGACAGGGGGTGATTAATGGGTGATAGGTGATTGGCAGGTGATTGACAGGTGATCAGTGGGTTATTACAGGGAAGAACAGATGTAATTAATGCACTGGTGAATTGATAAGGGGGGGGTCAGAGGGCAATCTGAGCGTGTGGGCGGGTGATTGGGTGCCCGCAAGGGGCAGATTAGGGTCTGATCTGATAGGTAAAAGTGACAAGTGGTGATAGGGGGTGATTGATGGGTGATTGATGGGTAATTAGTGGGTGTTTAGAGGAGAGAATAGATGTAAACAATGGATTTGGGAGGTGATCTGATGTCGGATCTGTGGGCGATCTATTGGTGTGGGGGGGTGATCAGATTGCCCGCAAGGGGCAGGTTAGGGGCTGATTGATGGGTGGCAGTGACAGGGGGTGATTGACGGGTGATTGATGGGTGATTGACGGGTGATTGACGGGTGATTGACAGGTGATTGACAGGTGATCAGGGGGATAGATGCATACAGTAAACAGGGGGGGGTGGTCTGGGGAGAATCTGAGGGGTGGGGGGTGATCAGGAGGGGGCAGGGAGCAGGGGGGGGGGATAAAAAAAAAATAGCGTTGACAGATAGTGACAGGGAGTGATTGATGGGTGATTAGGGGGGTGATTGGGTGCAAACAGGGGTCTGGGGGGTGGGCAGGGGGGGGGTCTGATGGGTGCTGTGGGCGATCTGGGGCAGGGGGGGGAGAAATCAGTGTGCTTGGGTGCAGACTAGGGTGGCTGCAGCCTGCCCTGGTGGTCCCTCGGACACTGGGACCACCAGGGCAGGAGGCAGCATGTATAATACACTTTGTAAACATTACAAAGTGTATTATACACTTTGTATGCGGCGATCGCGGGGTTAACATCCCGCCGGCGCTTCCGTATAGCCGGCGGGATGTTGCGGCGAGCGAGCGGTGACAGGCGCCGGCGGAGGATCGCGTCACGGATGACGCGATCGCTCCGCCCATGCCCTTAAATGGACCGCCGCCTCTGTGGGTGAGGCCGTCCTGCAGGGCTCCACTTCCCCGCCGCCCCTGTGTAGTGGGCGGTCGGGAAGTGGTTAAACACCTACTTAATCCAGCCCATTTGACTTCCCTTCTTGATATTATGCAGAAGAGGAAATGTGCTGTAGGATATGGAGATGACAAACATTTCTGAATTTATTGATTTAAAATGTATTTAGGGCTCTTTCACACTAAAAGCCTTTTACAGCGTTTTACTGCCATGGCCATAGTTGGCGGTCTCCATGGTAAAATGAAAGTCCATAGACTTTCATTTTACCTTTCACACTTAACGCCACGTTTTTGAGCGTTGCGTTTTGAAGCTCCCAGGCGCTTTTTTAGGGCTGACTGCGGTGTTTCTCATTTCATTAATAATCATGTATTGGCGTTAAAACGCCTTCAAAATGCCTCCAAACAGCCAAAGGCAGCGTTTTGGCCTTTTCTACCGCTGCCTCTAGTGTGAAAGAGTCCTTAGGATTTCATGAATGATAAAAATAATAAACATGAATTTGTTTCGGTACAAAGGAACCACATTTACCTAATCTGTATAGTAGCTCCAGCTGTCACACATTTAACCTCCCTGCCGTTATAAAAATTTGCTGCGCACGGCAGGGAGGGTGTTTTTTTTGCAATTTTTTTTTTTTAGCATGTAGCTAGCCTAGCGCTAGCTACATGCTTCCCCCCTCCCTGCGGCGTCCCCCTGTATGCGCTGATCACCGCCGGCGCATATGCCCATCCGGAAATCCCGTTCTGAATGGGATTTCCATGAGGGCTTCCCTCGTCGCCATGGCGACGGGCGCGATTACGTCACCGACGTCGTGACGTCAGAGGGAGTCCCGAACCACTCCTCGATGCTGCCTGGCACTGATTGGCCAGGCAGCGCACGGGTCTCGGGGGGGGGGCACCCTCTGATGCGGCGGGTTGCGGCGAATCGGCGCGGAGCGGCGACGATCGTAAGTTACACGCAGCTAGCAAAGTGCTAGCTGCGTGTAACAAAAAAAAAATTATGCAAATCGGCCCGGCAGGGTCTGAGGAATCCTCCGCGGCAGGTTACCCCGAGCTGAGCTCGGGATAACCGGCAAGGAGGTTAAAGCTGAAGGGAGAGTTCACACCAAGAGGGCTTTTCAAAGCATCAGCATTTCAAAAAGCTTGTGGCTAATGTAACCCTATGAGGGTGTTCCCACAGCAGCATTGTGATTTTGTTACAGCAAACCTGAAGCGAAAATAAACATATGGGATAATGAATTGTATGTGTAGTACAGCTAAGGAATGGAACATTAGTAGCAAAGTAGAGAGCCTCATATTGTTTTCCAGTACAGGAAGAGTTAAAAAACTTCAGTTGCTATCTATGCAAAAGATCTTCTCTGAGCTATTCGACCCAACTTGGATTGAATACACTTAAACAGCCAAGAAACAGTGAGAGACAGATTGAGATAAGGTTTTACTGCAGGAAGTTCAAAGGGTCATTATTTCTATGTTTTATAACTTAAAAGACATAGGGGTTAATTCACTAAACAGTGCTATTTCCTAATGCGCAGCACTATTTCATAACGCGTGTACGATGTAACGCTGTATGCGCTATCGGCATAACCCCAAAAGCGCTATCAGCAAATACGGTAGAGAGCGTTCATTAGCTAGGGGCTGGTAGGGAAATAATCAAGAGCGGTGATGTTTTCAATGCACGTAATACTTTGCGTCATTAAAGAATTACGCGCATACAGAATTATGTATTAATTAGCTGCCTGTCACCTCAGTGGCTACTAGGTGAGCTCTTGAGCTGTAGTACGAGCTGTAATACGTTGCTCACCTGGCCACGATGAAGGTAATCAGGCAGTTGGCGGCGAGAGCGTAGGAGCCGGGAGGTCTGGAGGTCCTGGAGCGGTGCCTGCGGCTGACTGAAGTGGAGCAAGGAGGTCGGATGGAAGAGGTCGGCAGAAGAGGAGGAACAGGAGGATCCGGCCGGCAGTCGCAGAGGAAGAAGTCGGCGAAGCGCCCTTACTCGCCAGGAGAGCCCAGCGGTGCCGCCCAGCGGAGTTTCCCGGCAAGGAGTCAGCAGGCCAGAAGCGGCGCATCTCCCGAGAAGGCCAGCGACAGTGGCGGCGGTGATCGTTCCGCCAAGAAGAAGAAGAAGAAAGGAGGAGGTTCGAGTGGTTCGGGTGCAGCGGCGAGACCGGTGTCGGCCATTCGGGCTGCGGGAGAAGTGTCGGGTTCCAGCACGGCCATTCGGGCTGTGGGGGAGGCGGAGGCAGAGAGCGCAGCCAATCGTTCTGCAGCGGAGCCGGCTGGTGTGTGCGCGGCCAATCGGGTCGCGGGAGAAGCGGTTGGCTTGGTCCAGGCCAATCGCGCGTCAGAGGAGTTCCCAGGATTCAATTCAGCCAGTCCGGCTGTTCTGGAGGCGTTCCTGGGCGGGAGCTTTGGAGTGGCGACCAGTCGGGTCGCGGCGCTGGTGAATGGGCGGAGCGAGTCCAGCAGCAGTAGCTCAGTCCGGGCTACGAGAAGATGGCGCCGGCCCCGCCCACCCGGCAGCGACCTATGGAGGATCGGGAGGAGTTTCCGAGGGGCGGGCTTCCACGTTCCAGCAGCCGGAGCCGATCGGGCCGCAGTTCACGACCATAGCGGTGAGCCTGGCGGAGGGGGTGGGTGTATGCATGCTGGGCCGGCTGCTAAGGCGTTTCCTAGGCAACTGGGAGCGTCTCACGCGGCGCCCAGCGGTGTGTCACCGCCTCATGCCGGAGCTCCTGCTAGCAGCATGACACTCCTGGGACAGCCTTCCGGATCTTCAGTGCAGCGGCCTTCAGGAGCCGGTGAGTATAATGCTATATCACCATTAATCCAAGCTCTTTTACAGGCGCTGCAGAGGCAACAGAGTCCCAGTGCTGGAAGCACTGTAGTAAGTGATGCTGGTACAGTGTGGAGCGTGCATGTAGGGGGACAGAGGGATTTAAATGTTGTGAATACGCCTGTGCTTCCCCCTCCCATTCTTCTTCCTTCTAACTCTGAGCCTGCACTCACTGTAGCTAATACTGCTTCTACCTCACATAAAGACACGATTGTTCCAGTGAGCAAACCAGGAGTCCCCGAAAACATTTATAAAGAGAACCTGTCGTGATCTCTCACCATTAGGCTTCCATTTGGCTATGTCAATAAAGGAAAAAATATGGAATGGGGACTACATTGATTTGTTATCCCTCCTTCCGGGATCAAAAGAATTTTTGAAAAAAGACAAAATTGACAATAAAAGTGATGATGATCACAGAAGACCGGTTGCAAGATCCTTTAACAACTGGCATCAAGCGTTTTGTAATTATGCAAGCGTTCTTGGTGAGAGATTTCCAGATAGGTGTCCGCATATGTTTAGATACATTGACACTATATTAGTGGCTTACAAATTCTTTGGCGGATTAGCATGGTATCATTACGACGAAGCATTCCGCCAAAGGATGGCAGTATATCCACAGGTTAAATGGGGCTCGAAAGATGTGGGCCTTTGGTTGGAATTAATGATGCCGCAACGAGTCTCTACATTTAAACAACAAGCTAGCCAGCCTTCAACCTCTAACTACAGGAAAGGTGTTTGCTACGCGTACAATGACTCTCAGTGTAAGTGGCCTGGTACATGCAAATACAGGCATGAATGCGGATTTTGTGGAGGTGCACACCCAATAGCAAAGTGCTTCAAAAAGGAGAACTCAGTGACCGCTAGTTCAAAAGAACTTTTTCTCAAAAGCGGCCACGCCAGTGAGGCTTCAAAACATGCTGCCATGGCTGCAGCTGTATCCAAACAGGGAGAAAGCGGAACTGCTAATTGATGGTTTTAATAAGGGTTTTCCGTTACCTGCGTTTAAAGGCCCTGGTTGTATTTGGGTGAATAATTTAAAGTCTGTAGATTCACTGGAGGATGTAGTGCAGGTGAAAATAGATAAAGAATTGCAAGAAGGTAGAATATCCGACCCCTTTGCACATCCGCCATTCCTAAATTTCAGGTTGTCACCTTTAGGGATAGTTCCCAAAAAAGAGACTGGTACTTACAGATTGATCCATCACTTATCGTTCCCGACGGGTCAGTCGCTAAACGATGAAATTTCCGGTGAATTAGCATCTGTGTGTTATGCAACTTTTGATGATGCTTTAGAAGTCCTTCGCCCTTTGGGCAAAGTGGCTTTTCTAGCAAAGGCCGATATCAAGTCGGCCTTTCGTTTACTCCCAATTCATCCTGACGCTTTCAATTCGCTCGGTTTTCAATTTCGTAATGCTTATTATTTCGATCGCTGCCTGCCCATGGGTTGTGCCTTGTCTTGTAATTATTTTGAAAGCTTCTCAACTTTTTTAGATTGGGTTTTCTATGCTATATCTAAAAGATTTTCATTCATACATTATTTGGATGATTTTCTTTTCATGGGCCCCAAAGATTCAGATACTTGCACCAACTTGTTACTTCTCTTTTCAGCTATATGCGAGCATTTTGGTATTCCACTAGCTGGTGAGGAAACGGTTGGTGCATGTACATGCCTGGAATTCCTTGGTATCACAATCAATACAGTTCAAATGGAATTCAGGTTGCCTGATAGCAAAATACAAAAAATTGAGCGTTTAATATCCATGTTATTGCGCAGAAAGAAAATATTGTTGAAAGAGATGCAAGCCTTGCTAGGAAATTTAGTCTTTGCAATCCAGGATTATGCCCATGGGCAGGGTATTTTCGCGGCGCTGGTTTTCGGCAATGAAAGGTTTAAAATCCCCGTACGCTCATATTAGGCTGACTTCGGATTTAAAGGCTGGCCTGATGGTGTGGGCTGAGTTTTTGCAGTCATATAATGGTAGATCAATATGGCAGGATGAATTTATATCAAGTACAGAACTCGAATTCTTCACAGATGCATCCGGCAGTGTGGGCTGCGGTGCATTCTGGTCAGGAAAATGGTTTTGTTCTCAATGGCCAGCAGAATGGCAACAGCCAGAAATAACAAAGAATATAGTGCTACTTGAGTTATTTCCGGTAACAGCAGCATTGTACATTTGGGGCGAGTATTTTACAGGAAGACGTATAGTAGTTCATTCTGACAATAAGGAAGTTGTTTTTGCCATAAACTGTCTTTCTTCTAAATCCCCTTTAGTAGTTAAGTTGTTGAGAATTTTGGTCCTATATTCTTTGAAATTTAATGTGTGGATTAAAGCAAAACATGTGCCAGGTTCAAAGAATGATATTGCCGATTCTTTGTCCCGATTGCAGATGAACAGATTCTGGCAGTTGGCTCCAACCGCTCAACCCTGTGGGGAAGAAATTCCGCCTTTTCTATGGAATCTGATATGGAACTAATCAGTTTAGGAATTCAACAGTCAGTTCCCATGGCGACCTGGCAGTCATACTCTGTCGCATGGAGGGAGTGGAAAATATTTGTTAACAGCATGGGTGTCACTGAGTGGAATATGTCAGAAGAAGCGGTATTGAAGTTTATTGCAGCAGATATTAGGAAAGGTTACGCTCATTCTCATATCTCCAAAAGGCTGTCTGGAATTTCATTTTTTCTTAAATTGCATAACATCCCTTCTTGCACTTCCTCTTTTTCAGTGCGGCAGCTTTTGAAGGGTTATAAACGTGCCACTAATAAGCCAGACGCTAGGCAACCAATAACGCTAGATATCCTCTCTTTACTCTGGGATAAGGCTGAAGCAGTTTGTGAATCTAATTTTGAGTTATTACTTTTTAGATGTGCTTTTTCATTGCTATTTTTTGCGGCGCTACGCATTTCGGAACTTGTATCACAAAGTTCAAGCAAGGACACAGGTTTGAGATATGAGGATGTGAGTCGATCTGATGGGAAGGTAGGTTTATGGATCAGGAAGTCAAAAACAGATCAGGCGGGTAAGGGAGTGTTGGTGGAGTTGAATGCATGGCCGGGCAACAAGCTCTGTCCTTTGGTAAACTTAAATCAATTTCTGGCAGTTAGAGGGTCATCCCCGGGTTCATTGCTTAGACACCAGTCAGGTCGCCCTTTAACAATTTTTCAGTTCAATGCAGTATTGAAGTTAGATGCGCTGCAAGCAGGTTTAGGTCATTGCAGATTAACCACGCATTCATTTAGAATAGGTGCAGCTACTGAAGCAGCTAGGTTAGGCTTGGATGATAGTGTTATCAAAAGACTAGGGCGTTGGAAGTCGGCAGCATTCAAGTTGTATATTCGTCCTTGACCTTTTTTTAACTATATTTTACAGGAAAGAAAACTATAGTTTGGATCGTGGGACACTCTTTCGTCTTTTGGGCATACGAGAGAGCCTGCAAGAGATCTTATACATCCAACTTGAACCTGGATCCTCGCTTCTTTGCGGTATATTGGTATGGTGTCCGGGGAATGTTGTGGTCTCAGTTGAAACTTGAGCTTTTTCGTTTGTTAGAAGTTTTCCCAGTACCTGATGTTTTGATAGTACACCTGGGAGGTAATGACATTGCTAAGAAAAAGACACTTGAACTATTCTTCAATATCAGGGATGATCTCGGCAGTTTTCAGATATTTTCTAAAGAAACAACGATAGTTTTCTCTGAGATTATCCCCCGATTGAAATGGTTGTTGTCGCCGGGTCTGGTTCCTTGCGAAAAGATCCGGAGACGTCTTAATCACCAATTGTCAAAGTGTTTGCCAAAGATTGGGATCCTTACATACAGGCACATTGATTTAGAAGGGGGTGTGGTAGGGCTTTATAGGCAGGATGAAGTACACCTTAGTGAAATTGGATTGGACATCTTTAATTTAGACCTCCAGTACTGTGTTGAAATGGTCGTGGGTGGGGTGCCAGCCTAGGAGTCTGGCTGGTGGGGTCTTATTTACTGATCAACCGTATCTGGGCTGTGGTAGTCAGATACGCAACTGTTATTTCTTGTGTACCATTATAAATTGTTTGACAATAAAGCTTGATACTGACCTCAATTATTTATTCATTTTATTATTAAAGTTATAACGTTCCTTAATAAAGATGGCCACAGCCAATTTTCGCCAGTCTGGAGTGTCTTGGTATTTATTTTAGGGTTAAGTTTATAGCTATGTTTAAGAGGTATTGTCTACAGTCCCATACAAAGGGCCTAAGCCATAAATTAGGCCCTGCATGAGTCTGTGACAAGCCTAAATAGGATCAATACAGCCTGTCATGAGGTGATTTCATATTTCCCTCACTATGAGGTAAAGTCAGAGCTGATTGGCTGAGCTTTGGTGCAGAGAGTGTGTGTGGTAAATGTGTGTCACACAGGTTGGTCACCCCTGATTGGTCGGCTGTCAGGCAGGTTATTTTTGCAGGTGTTACTAGGGCTTAGGGCAGAGTTCAGCGACCAATCAGGTCTGAGTTAGGTATATAAAAGTAAGGTCCGTACAGCACTAGCTGCCTGTCACCTCAGTGGCTACTAGGTGAGCTCTTCCCACCCCCCCTGCCCTTTCTTTAAGACGTCGTGGTCAAAATCTTTATTGGAACGTTTGGGGTCTTATTTACTGATCAACCGTATCTGGGCTGTGGTAGTCAGATACGCAACTGTTATTTCTTGTGTATCATTATAAATTGTTTGACAATAAAGCTTGATACTGACCTCAATTATTTATTCATTTTATTATTAAAGTTATAACGTTCCTTAATAAAGATGGCCACGGCCAATTTTCGCCAGTCTGGAGTGTCTTGGTATTTATTTTAGGGTTAAGTTTATAGCTATGTTTAAGAGGTATTGTCTACAGTCCCATGATTCAATGTTATCAATAATCCTATATCACTGAAAATAAAAATACCATTCTTTATCTCATAAGTTTTTTCCGCTTCAGGTTTGCTTAAAAATTGAAAACGTGTTGCATGTAGAATTTTTTGGAGTGATTCGGTTTGAATGAATGTGCAAAAACGCTCATTTATTAAAAAAATCACTTTGAAAATCGATTTGAAAAATGGCAGTCGTGTGAAATAGGCTGCATTTTGGCAATCCTATTGTTCCCAAATTGCCACCCCATCCTTCTCACTTGTGAGGGGGTTGTTACTGGTTCATGCAGGCAAGCAATGACATCACCACACACAGGCTCCTGCCCTGGACACGGCTAAATCAAAAATGAATGGCCACCTATTTAGTCTGGCATTTATGATCACACAACTTTTTCCCCTGTGCACATCACTGTGTACTGATATGAGGCAAGCTTATGCGTTTTGGGTTCTCTGGGAGAAAAGCGCCTTACCAATGTGTCGTTGTTTGCACTGGTCCAAGGTTGCTGGAGTGAATTTTTGGAGGGAAAGTAGCAGGTAGCCGATAATGAGGTGGGAACAAAGCTGCAGGGACCGACAGGCACTTCCGTGGCAAAGAACCTGGGTTTGAGCCTAGATACAGAAGTCAAATTCATGTCAGATCCATTACTGTGGATGTAGACAGAAATGTAAACAAAACATGTATAGGTCCATATTAAAAGATGTTTTGTAGCCTAAATAAGCAGAAATAATAACTGCTATTCTGCCCAGAAGCGTGGAATTGAGTTAGTTCTTAAAGAGAACCTGTACTGAGTAAAAATATTTAAAATAAACACACGAGGTAACTTCAAATGAACATTACATAGTTACCTTGCCATCCGTTCCTCTCAGAAGCTCACCATTTTCTTCTGACAATAATCCCATCCAGTTCTGACAATATTTTGTCAGATCTGAAATATATCAGTTGCTGTCAGTAAAATATCAGTTGCTGTCAGTTATAGCTGAGAGGAAAACGGATGTACCAGGTAATGTTCATGTTTCCCTATGGCTCAAGTGGGCGATGTTACAGTTTAACTGTGTGCTGACCAGAAAGCTGTTATGGGGTAATGGCTATTTTCAAAATGGAGGACGGAAAATTCCCTTGATCATATTGAACAAATAGGACGCGGGACAGGAGAAAGACACTGAGGAGTAGACTACATGGGAGGTAAGTATGACTTGTGTATGCTTATTTTGACTTTTATTTTCAGTACAGGTTTTCTTTAACAGCTGTTTATCCTTTACCTGATGAGTGTGCTGCACTGTTCTGGGTGTGGGATAGAGAAAATCTGAATCATATTTGTTAGTGAGACCGATGCTATGGCAGAGGTTGCTAATATATACAATAATAACCGAGGTTGTAATTTGGATGTGATAATATTGTTCCACTGCGTTGTAATTGGAACTTTACATGTTATAGATGGCTTAAGTCTAGAGGTTGAGCGCTGGCGCCACATTGTGGTTATTAACCGAAATCGCCCACACACAGCAGGCTTTCCCATGCAGTTTATCCAGTTTCCCCCACATCAGTGCTGTGCACAAGGCAACAGGCCAGAAACCATACATGTAACCTATAACATGACTCATCAGCTCTCCACAAATGTCAGAACTCTGGGAAACCGCTTTAACCCCTAGTAACAGCCGCATCACTAAGGAAACATGAAAAACATACTAAGAATTCATCATTTTGGAGGCAGTACAAAAGTGTAATGTTCATAGATCTTCCTGTAGATATTTCTTAGCTCTTTCTCTTCCAAAAATGTTTTCTTCATATACATCACTACATTTATAGACTTAAAAAAACAACTGAAGTGAGAATATGAAGGCTGCCATATTTATTTCCTTCTAAACAATAACAGTTGCCTGGCTATCCTGCTGATCTATTTGGCTGCAGTAGTGTCTGAATAGCACCAGAAAAAACATGCAGCTAATCTTGTCAGATTTGACAATAATGTCAGAAAAACCTAATCTTCTGCATGCTTGTTCAGGGTCTAAAAGTATTAGAGGCAGAGGATCAGCAGGGCAGCCAAGCAACTGTTATTGTTTAAAAAGAAATGAATACGACAGCCTCCATATCTGCCCGGAGTTTGTATGTTCTC
This sequence comes from Hyperolius riggenbachi, assembly GCF_040937935.1. Classification (NCBI taxonomy): domain Eukaryota; kingdom Metazoa; phylum Chordata; class Amphibia; order Anura; family Hyperoliidae; genus Hyperolius; species Hyperolius riggenbachi. The sequence continues at coordinate 226,730,116 of NC_090652.1, read as the reverse complement.
CACGTGTCTGCGTGGATTTCCTCCAGGAACTCAGTTTTCCTCCCACATCCCAAAAATATACAGATAAGTTAAATGGCTTCCCCCCAAAACTTTCCCTAGACTACGATACATACACTACATAATACATACAAATGACTATGGTAGGGATTAGATTGTGAGCCCCTCTGAGGGACAGTTAAGCGATAAGACAACAGTGGCATAGCAATAGGGAGTGCAGAGGTTGTAACCGCACTGGGCCCTTGGTCAAGAGGGACCCCAAGATTCCATCACTCAACTGCAGTATTTTATAGTAGCTTTATTGGTGCTGTGCTGGTAATAATCACTTCTATAAATGCTTTGAATAGTAGTTCTTAGGGCTCTTTCACACTAGAGGCTGCGGTAGAAAAAGCTGAAAGTCATCCTTTTGCTTAACGCCAATACATAGCGTTTTCAAAGCCTTTTGAAAGAGTTTTACAGCCCATATGAAAACGTCCTTTTTTTTTTTTCTTCTATAAAAATAAGTGAACAAGATAGCTGTAAAACGCTTTGAAAAGGCTTTGAAAACGCTGAAGTTGGCGTTTTCCATTGACTATCATTGAAACGCCAACAGCCAACTTCGGCTATAAACAGCCCTGAAAAAGCTCCTGGGAGCGTTGAAACGCAACGCTCCAAAACGCCGAGTTAGATGTGAAAGGTAAAATGAAAGTCTATGGACTTTCTTTTACCTAGCAAAACGCCAACTTCGGCCGTGGCATTAAAACGCCGAAAAATCCCTCTGGTGTGAAAGGGCCCTTAGTAACAAACTGTCCCCCATCCCCTTCTTGCACCTGACACTGTGGTTGTCCTTGGCAGGCGTTGGGGTGCTGCATCAATTGTTATGTATACAGTGCTTGTAAATCATATGTAAAACTTGCACTGAGGCCCATAGCTCCTTAGCTACACCACTGCAAGACAATATACTCTGTAAAGCTCTGCAGAAGATGTTGGAGCTTTATAAATGCTAAAATAATAATAATAGCCCTCTTGCTACAGTTGTCATTTAAGTCTGCTAAAGACCGATCAAACCACATAAACCACTGCATCTGCACGTTGTGGACTGTAAGCAATTTAGATCCTATACTGGCAGTTACAGGATTATACATGTACAGAAAGAATGTGACAAAGCTACACTTTGCAGCAAAGTTGTATATTTCTGGGGTATGAGCAGAGCCGGATTAAGGCTAAATGGGGCCCTAAGCAAAGTAACTTATTTGGGCCCCCCCATCATGTCATAATAGAATCAGAAGATGCAGCTGCACAGCAACATGCCGCACACACCGGGGCAGCTGAGCTACTGGTTGCTATGGGCAACAGCCAGCTTTCCTCTGTGGGTGCACAATGCAGGGAATAGCAGCGGCAAAATGCAGAGTGAGAGATGAATGGCTGGGACATTTGCACTCAGGGGCTGGGGTACCCCTGTGAAGAGGGTGCAAGATATCACAGCAGCAGCACTTTCCCCCTGCATCTCCAGCCTGGCAATAGCAGAAAGCTCTGGACACCGCCAAACCGGAAGCCGTTCCCCAGGCCAAACCACCGATTTCCTCCCAAACTAGACAGCCAACATGACAGCACCAGATGACTCACATTTACCTATTGCGATCCAAGTAATAGAGGTCCCGTCATCCGGAGCCCATCTGTTTCCTCTAGAGTGCTGCCGCTCTGTTGCTACTACTATTACTACTTCCTGTCTGATCCGAGAATCAGGAAGTTCAGAGCGAGCAGCTGCACTGTAGAAGAGACAGATGGGTTTCAGATGACGGGATCTCTATCGCTTGGATCATGGATAGGTGAGTGAGCGTTTGCCATCTGCTGCTATCATTCTTGCTGCAGCTGGGGTTCTCTGTGGGAAGGGAGGGAGGAGTGGGCAGCGGCAGAGCGCACAGTAGCAGGAGGGGGACCTAGGAGGAGAGCCTGGCTCTGAAGACAATCAGCAGCGCACGGCATCATTTGACAAGACAAATAACATTTATATCACGCTTTTCTCCTGCCGGACTCAAAGCTCCAGAGCTGCAGCCACTAGGACGCGCCCTATAGGCAGTGTTAGAGAGACTTGCCTAAGGTCTCCTACTGAATAGGTGCTGGCTTACTGAACAGGCAGAGCCGAGATTCGAACCCTGGTCTCCTGTGTCAGAGGCCTTAAAGGGATTCCGAGCAGTGCCTGTGGGTATGCCTTTAAGCATACCCACAACTAATTAATTACATCCTCACACCTACCAGCATAATGTTTGTAATTATATCCCCCTGGGTTCCTTATATTTCATTGCATTGTGCTGAATCGAGCTGCTGACTTTGGAGAAAAGTCGTCCTGTGTAATACAATGTAACTATGGAAAGATGCATATCATTTTGAGATAGATAAACTGTCACCCTACGCCTTTTAGTTTTCGCTATTTTCGCGATCGAAATTGCTGTGGCCGCGATTTCGATCAAGAAAATAGCGAAAACCCTTTAACCATTATACCATCCAGCCACCACTGACAGGATGGCGAGGGCTGGTTTATGTGATGTTGGGGCCCCTTTGACTCTGAATGGGGCCCCAAGCGACTGCTTGGTAATCCAGCCCTGGGTATGAGTTATGTTTGCAAGTGGTAATGCTTTGCTTTAATGGATGAATCAAGTCACTTCTGTGCTTTTTCATTAAGAGTTGCTGAGCTGATTTCAGCAATGCTTATCAGTGTGGAATATACAGGGACATCAGACACTGCACAGGAACAGCTCCTTCCCAGGGGCAATCTTTGTTGCGCAGCAGTAGGTTCTCACAGCGCACTGCTGCGTGCATTTTGTGAGCATCATAGCACTGTCCAATTCAGAGAGCACCACAGGTGCTGTGACTCCCATTTCTGTAAACCACACAGCTTGCATTACAGTGTAATGAGAGTGTGCCCATGTCAAGATTGAGCACAAATGCCTGAAAATGCCAGGCCCTCAAGTAATTTTAGCTTCCTTCAGTGTAGTGTTAAGGGAAAGTTTATAACTGTTAAAAAAAAAGTTACAAACATCTAAGAAGAGGGAAGACTCTGGATGCCTTAGAGCAGTGATAGGCAAACTTGACTCTCCAGCTGTTAATGGAATACTGTAGGGCAGTGATGGCTAACCTTGGCACTCCAGCTGTGACAAAACTACAAATCCCATCATGCCTCTGCCTCCCCGAGTTATGCTTAGAGCTGTCAGAGTATTGCAATGCCTCATGGGACTTATAGTTTCACCACAGCTGGAGTGCCAAGTTTAGCCATCATTGCTGTAAGGGGTCGGGGAAAATTAGTTGAACTTACCCGGGGTTTCTAATGGTCCCCCGCAGATGTCCTGGGCCCGCGCAGCAACACACTGATGCTCCAGCCCTGCCTCCGGTTCACTTGTGGAATTTGAGACTTTAAAGTCTGAAAACCACTGCGCCTGCGTTGCCGTGTCCTCGCTCCCGCTGGTGTCACCAGGAGTGTACTGCGCAGGCACAAACCCCTACTGGGCCTGCACAGTACTGGTGACATCAGCGGAAGAGAGAACACAGCAACACAGGTGCAGTGGTTTTCAGACTTTAAAGTCTGAAATTCCAGAAGTGAACCGGAGGCGGGGCCGGAGCATCAGTGAGTGGCTGCGCGGGCACAGGATGTCTGCGGAGGACCTTTAAAAGCCCCAGATAAGTTCAACTTATTTTCCCCAACCCCCCCCTACAGTATTCCTTTAAGGAACTACACGTCCCACAATGAATTTGCCTTTATGAAACAGGACTGTGGCTGTCAAGACTCCTGCAATGCATTGTGTGGCTTGTAGTTTTTTAACATCAGGAGAGCCACGTTTGCCTGTCACTGCCTTAGAGCCTTCCTGATCCTCTCAGCTTCCCCTCATTCCACCTCTGGTCCCCCATTGCAGCAGTCCGACTTTGATGTCAAAGAAGGCTTCAGGTCACCATGGAAGGCTTCGTTAGTATTTAGGTCTCCAAATACTTCTAAAGACAAGCGGCTTTCTACTGAGGACTCGCGCAATCGAAGTACAGAGTTGCTCCTCTTTGGAAGTACTCAGAGACCCAAGTCATTTTAAAGCCTTCCAAGGAGACCTGAGGATGCAGCCAGCAGGAAAGTTAAATGGGTTACAGCGGGTGAAAGGAGGAGACAGAGAGGACCAGAAAGGGGTTAGGAGTATGTAAGTGGCTTTATAGCCCCTTACATACTCCTCCTAGTTCTGGTTCACCATGAGCCCTTACATATTCCTAGTTCTGGTTCACCATGAGCTTGCTGAGCATTGGCGTAGGTAAGTAGCTGTGGGCCCACGATGCAAGTTTTACAATGGGGCCCCGTTAGCACTCTATACATAACAATTGATACGGCGCATCAATGGCAACTACAGTGTCAGAGGTGCAAGAAGGGAATGGGGAACAGTTTGTTAATGATTGCCAATATTCAAAGTATCTATAGAAGTGATTATTATGAGCACAGGACCAATAGGAAGCTAATACTGTAGTTGAGGGAGGGCCCATCAGGGCCCCTCTGGCCAAAGGGCCCCGATGCGGTCGCAACCTCTGCAACCCCTATTGCTACGCCCCTGCTGGGCAATAACTCTTCTTACGTATGCAACTTTTTCTTTTTTAGAAGGCTACAGGTATCCTTTAAAGGGACCCTAAAGTGACATCTAGCATGAGCTAAATGTGTATTTACAGTTCATGGTGTAATCTTTTGCATATCTATGTGCACTGTGTGGAAGGAATCGATACCTCTCTGATCAGATTCTGATCAGACAGGGACCTATATTTTTCCACATCAGGTGGCCATCTATGAGTGTGTGGCTAGCTTTACAAAGAAACCAGACAGGAACCCCAGCTCAGAGATAATTTGTAACATAGACTGTGAGCCTGGAACAACCAAATAATAGCAGTCTGTGACCTCAGAGAGTGAATCCATGTAGTCTCGCTCCAATGTGAAGTGGAAATCTTTTCAAGCTAAAGTGGATTTATTGTTTTGCCTCAGCTCAATGAAACAGTCTGACCCATGTCTCAGAGTGCTTAAATATATGAACTCTTGACCTTTTTGTTATCTATCCCCTGCTCTCAGAAGCCCAGTTCTCTGCCAGGAAAGTGTTTATGGCTGCAATTCCTTATCAATAAGGGACACTATAACCTGACTGGAGAGAAACTGTCAGTTGCATAGCTGAATATTAACACGTTCTGGATCCCTGGTTCTAATCCCAGCCAGGTCAACATCTGCAAGGAGTTTTTATGTTCTTCCCGTGTCTGTGTGGGTTTCCTCTGGACACTCCAGTTTCCTCCAACGTCCCAAAAACATACAGATAAGTTAATTGGCTTCCCCCTAAATTGGCTGTAGACCATGATACATGCACTATACAATACATATAATTATGGAAGGGACTAGCTTGTGAGCCCCTCTGAGGGACAGTTAATGACAAGTCAATATACTCTACACAGCGCTGCATATGTCGGCACTATATAAATACTTAAGATAAATTTACTTGTATGCTTTCCACTTTACATACACGTCTATCACATGTCACTTAACCTTCAAAGCATACATGGGTGTGGTGGTTGCACATACTTTTTTATATGAGGTGCATACATTTACAGCATGCACAAAAAGAAAAAACCTCAGACTGTACAAAGAGTGTATTTAAAGAAAGACACAATCCTAATGAGGAAACTAGAAAGGGATATGATTAGAGGGCTTCTTTTTAATAAACACTTGCTGCAAGAATGAACCAAAATCTTTCATCTTGGTCCAGAGGCATTCATCACAGAAGATTATGGGATCACATTCTAATCTACAAGTGTTACAAATATGTTCTTCCTCTCATGCAGATCCATGATGAATGAAATGGCCTGCACTACTTATGTGCCGGCCTCTGCTAGGCTGAGATTAGCCATATTTCTATCAGCATCAGGCAGTGTTTTTAGATAAAGGGATCCAATAATAGTTCATGCATGCGACATACTACAGGATGGCTCCGTTTAGTGCAGGCTGAACACACCTTACAGGAAATGCATCCACGGTGGAGCAGATTTATCAAAGCTTCATCTAAGAGGCATTTCGCTACCTAGCTCGTGGGACTCGTCCAGCCCTATATCAAAGTGTACCCGAGGCGACATGTGACTATGGGGTTGATTCGAAATGCAAGAGAAAAAAAAAAGCTAGCGCACGCTACGTGCGGCTGTGCTGCATAATGTGCTTTCTTTAGTTACATGCACTCCTTTTACTGCTGCACACTGAAGTATAGTGAACACGATACTTTACTAGCGCGGCCACTACTACATTAATTAACATAGGCCTGGGGGAGGGGTGGGCCTACTCCTCTCCCCGTCCTGCACTTTCCGTGTCCTTCCCCCTCCGCCTTCTCTTTACTTTACCTCCTTTGAGGCCCATGCTACCAGCCTCTACCACCCCCTCCCAGCCATCATCATATCAGCAGTCCTGTACCGCCCCCCCCCTCCCTCTCCAGTACAACATCGCACTTCCTCTACAACCTCGCCTCCTGCCTCCCACACATCCTGTCCTCCGACCACCCAACCATCGTCCTGTGAGACTTTAACATTCCACTTTATGAGCCCACCACCTCTGCCGCTCAGCTTCTCTCCCTCACCAACTCCTTTGGCCTCAGTTAGCACACTAACACCCCCACCCACAGCGCTGGTAATACCCTAGTCCTAATTTTCTCCAAAGCCAACACCCATACAAACCCAGACATTGCACTATTTCCCATCTCTGACCACCACCTCATCACCTTCACCCTCACTCCACCTCATCACCTTCACCCTCACTCTGTCCTGCACCCCCTGCCCCCCTCCCTGACCTGGATGATGGCAGAGAGATCTGCGCAACCTTAACCCCAATGTACTAGACACACCCGTCCACACCCTCTTCTCCTCCCTCCCCAGCCTAATCTGCCCCAACCAAGCGGCAGCTCAATACAATCATAACCTCTCAGCAGCCTTAGATCATGCTGCTACCCTTACCTTTCGGACTGTCAGCCCAACTCCTAACCTTGGCACACTGCCCTCACAAACTACAAAGAGACACGAGCTGGAGAACACAAATGGAGGAAGTTCCGCCACAACCATGATTTCCTGGGATACAAGACCAAGTTGCAGACGCATCATACTGCCCTCGCTGATAGCAAACAAATACTCCACTCGCTACCCAAGCCTCCAACCCACGTCATCTTTTTGCCACCTTCAATGCCCTACTCAACCCAACATCTCCCCCCCCCCCCCCAACCTCTACGCTCTCAGCCACTGACCTATCAAACTACTTTATCAACAAAAATTACAAACATCCAGAGGGATATTTCCTCCACTCCATCGCCCCCTCCTGCTCGCCCCAACCTACTCCTGCCTCTTTCCCTCCCCTTACCTCCTTCACTCCTGTCACAGTGGAGGAAGCAAACCAGGTGCTGGCAACTTCACCTGACACTTCCTGCACCCTAGATCCGGTCCCATCTGATTCCCTCCACCCACATATTTCCTGATCTCGCCCATCCTCATCCACCTGTTCAACCTCTCCTTCTCCACCAGCATCTTCCCCTCCGTATTCAAACAGGCCATTGTGCTTCCCCTGCTGAAGAAACCTTCACTTGACCCTGCACTGCCATCCAACTACCGCCCAATCTCCCTCCTCCATTTTGCCTCGAAAATTCTTGATTGCCTGGCCCACCAACGCCTGACCAACTTCTTCAATTCCAACTCCCTTCTTCATCCCCTGCAATCTGGTTTTCGTACAGCCAATTCTACTGAAACACCCCTCACCAAAGTGGCCAATGACCTTGCCAAAGGTAAATACACCTTCCTGCTTCTCCTGGACCTCTCCTCGGCATTTGACACTGTCGACCACGCCCTCCTCCACTCCCTGCAGTCAATGGGCATTTAGGACCTAGCCTTAGCCTGGATCTCCTCCTACCGCTCCTTCACAACATTTTTCAATGGCTCCTCATCCACTCCTACACCCCTCTCAGTTAGTGTTCCTCAAGGTTCCGTCCTAGGACCACTACTGTTCCCACTCTATACTGCCTCAATTGAGAAAATCATCTCCTCTACGGGCTTCAATTGCCACCTGTATGTCGATGACACCCAGATATACATCCACACCCCAGATCTCTCCTCTACCTTGGACAAAGTCTCCACCTGCCTCACATCTATTTCCTCCTGGATGGCCACCAGGTTCTTGAAGCTTAATCTGGACAAGACTGAGCTTCTGAAATTCCCGCCCTGCACAGCTGCACCCCTCCCAGATCTACTCATCACTATGGAAAATACTGCCATCCGCCCTACCTCCCAAGCCCGCTGTCTAGGTGTTACCCTGGACTCTGCACTTTCCTTTACACCCCACATCCAAAGTATTGCCCGATCCTGCAACTTCCACCTCTGCAACAACTCCAAGATCCGCTCCTACCTGTCCCCTGACACCACTAAACTCCTCATACACCCCCTTTTCAGCTCTCGCCTAGACTACTGCAATTCTCGTCTGGCCTCCCCTCTAACCGTACTGCCCCACTTCAATCGGTAATGAATGCAGCAGCAAGACTGATACATTCTTCTCATCGTGTCAGGTTGAAGAGGGGAAGGGGGAGGGGGGAAGGAGAGAGAGAAACACATTGCAGAGGGTGTGACCATACATTCTTTCCATCCACATGACTATGGACCAGCCTGAGTTCCAATGCAGAGCTAGTGTCACGTGGGCGTGAATACATTCACTTTTACTACAGTATCAGGGTTTATTTTTAAAAAACAAGCCCTATAGCAGGGATGTTTAACTGCAATCCTCAAGGGCTGAGGTTCTCACATATTTTTGACCCAGCTCAAATTACTTGATGGGATGGAACCAGGAAAGGTGTGGTTCATCAAGTAGAACCAATTTCTTAATTCCTCTGTTCACCCTAAACACTAGCATGGATATGGCCCTCGAGTCCGACACCTGTGTCCTATAGGGGTTTGATGACATATTGACTCCAGGCAACAAAGTGATTACAAAAGTGTCACAAGATCAGTAGAGAAATAGGTTGTACTGGTCAAGTCCCTGTTCTCTCAATTCTCAACGCAACTCAAGTTATAGTGAAGGGTCCATACAGCTTCAAGTGGGGCTAAGCTGAAATAAAACAGCCCATTGTGAATGTAGTTTGTTAAATCCCACAAATGCTCTCTGAATCCTGCTGTTCATAAGTTGTTTACTGTGGTATCAAATCATCACCACTTCCAGTTTCTTAATGAGCAAATTAATAGAATACATTATAGACTGATCAGCTTGTGTATGAGTGCATGTAATCCCCTAGTGAAGACAGCTGAGCTTGCTTTCACCTCCTCAATCCATCCAGCAATAACCACATAGACAGACTGACAGCAGCTGGTGGAGGGAATTATCTTCCCACAACAGAAGTCTGAAAGAGAGAGCATCCTGATAAACACTCCTATAACAGTTACCATCATTATTCATTCACACAGCACTGTCACATTTCTTGTACTGCTTTACAGAGTACGGTATGTCAAACGATTCACATCACTGTCTGTAGATCAGGTTTCAGGGGTTCCTCTCAGCCAAGAGAAGAGAGCTCAATGCCAGTGGAATGAAGGGAAACCAGGAGCCTAATGGTGCAGTATTGTTAAGTGCAGGAAGTAGTACAGGAATTGTGGGTAGTGATACTGTTCCCGCTCTGTATCCCAGATCCTTCTGGACCTGGGTGGACGCGCTCCTCCTGTATTCTTTACTACTTGTAGGCTGGTCCCAACTAGCAAAGGACTAACACCTCAGGATGATATGTCTAAATGACAACGGGCATTGGGATGTTGGGGAGGTGCCCTGTATGTATATTCTGGGAGAATCTCTTGTGCGAGTCATCCTAAGACGTAAGACACCTCTTTTCTTCTAAATACCCACCTAACCTAGAAAATACATCCATGGTGCCCTCCCCAACATCCCACTACTTCCCAATCCCCAACACTGACTGTCCTTCAGAGGGGCTAGAAATCGAATGTCCCTACCACAATCTAGGCACAACTGCGTGTAGAAGCCATATTCCACAGCTGGGACTCAAACCTTGGACTGTATAGTGAGAGTGGTATCCACTTAAAGCCAGAGCTGTAACAAGAACTGATTTGTAAGGGTAAGACAAAAGAAAAAGACAACACTATGTAGTAAACATGTTTTAATGTGTCATGTTCTTTACAGAGCTTCAAGATCAGGATACAAGTTCACAAGTTGTACCACTGCCCATCTTCCATGCAGTGTCTGGAGAAGTAACACGCTAAAGTACATATATTACATCTTCAGTGCCAAAGTCTTCCCAGGAACTCATCAGTTGGTACAGAAACATGCATGCTAGGATAAAATACGGATCAGCTTGCGTTTATAGGAGTTAGACTAATTTTTAGAAAATAAGTGCTACTTACCCGGGGCTTCCTCCAGCCCCAATCTCCCAGCATATCCCTCGCCAAAGCTCTGCCGGTCCCCGGCGATGACATCAGGCCGACCACCAGGTAGGCCTGTACTGCGCCAGCAGTGTTGTCAATCACCGCCACGTGTACCGGAGCGGACACCGCAGTCCACTCCGGTCCACATGGCGGTGATTGACAGCGCCGCTCGCGCAGGCGCAGTACAGGCCTGGAGGTCGGACTGACATCGCCGGGGTCCGGGAGGCGGCCACAGCGAACGGCTGACAGCAGAGCTGCGGCGAGGGACATGCTGGGAGATTGGGGCTGGAGGAAGCCCCAGGTAAGTAGCACTTATTTTCTTAAAATTAGCCTTGATAACTCCTTTAAGCAATTTCCAATTTTGGGCATTATTTACTTTGCACATTTCTTCAGAACAGTGGTAGCGAGAAACCCGAGTCTATAGGTTCTCCCACCTGCCATGATCAGGGCGCTCCACTCTCCATGCTGTTATTTACATTCATTTTACATTTTTAGAGTACAGCAGGAGACGAGAGACAGCCACTAATACAACAGGAGCTGTTATATTCTATTGCTGTGGTTGGAGAAACACATAGCCAAGCAGGGAATCTCACAACTGGACTCCCTAAAAATCTATAGGAACCACAGACTGGTTAAGCCTACCAGAATATATCCATATTAAAACGAAAAAAGGATGGATGGGAACAGCTCTGCATTGAGTGCTGTTTCTAAATGGGGACTGATTGTTTAGACAGGACACCCAGCTTGGGGAATAAGCTGGTTCCAGAGCTTCTCTCCAGATTTGCTATCATTGTTTTCCATTATTTACAGTGGAAGAGGATTTGCAATCCATTCCATGGATCGATATGGTGACACCTGATTGTCCAAGAACCTTGCGACACATGGTGTGTCACTATGAGAAACAGCCAGCTGCATGCTCTACGTTTCTAATTACTAGGAGGAAATGAGATGCTAACATATTCCACTACTAGTAAGAAGACTGGAAAAACTCACCTCTGCAAAGCAGCTAGAAGATTCCACTTCACAGGCAACCTCAACCTAAGAAGTCCTATCAGACAAAATACATAACTATTGCTAAAGTTTGGTAAAATAACTAAATCCCCCTTCCCACCACAACGACTTCTGGCAACTTTCTGCATGTGTTACTGAAAGTCCGTGTGGTAGGAAAGCGGTTAAAAACGCACACAAGGCAAGTTTTGCTGTGCCCACTGCTGCCTTCTCCCACCCTTGTTAACCCTTTCAGTCCTAGAACAGCTGAGGGGTTTGCCCCGCCTGTAACGAGCACATACAGTGTGAAGATTTGGAGCAAGGGCAACAACCCATGGGAAAACCATCAGTCTGCCTCTCCCTCGGCTTGGTGCATTCTTCATGTCAGGCGGGAAGGGAGTGCTAGTTCTCTAGAAAAGCCACGTAGTCAGTGAGTCTCGCCAGCTGCTGTTCATTGGGGATCAGAGACAGGGGTGCAGAATCTGTGTGGAAAGCAGAACAAACCGTCACTCTGACCTCCTGCCCAAAGTGTACATGGTTACTCTGCAAATCCCCCCCCCCCCTTCCTCTAGACCTGCAGCGCTTTAGGAAATTATGAACAGAACTGCCAGCAGAGCAGATGCTAGTCCTCCGCTAGCCTAGAAACCATGTGTGAAAGGCTGCGAGACAGAAAACCGAGTTATTTTTAGAAATGACTTAAAGAAAAAAGAAAAAAAAAGCGGATGTTGGATATGAACTCATTCCTTGTGATGCTAAGGAGTGGCTTTTCTTTAAAATAAAGTGCAAAATCTGCCAAGCTTCTTACTAACTACACAAAGAAATCAGTCACAGAAAAGCCTCTACAAGATGTGCTGTTAAGGAACTGAAGTAATGAGACATGACTGTACAGCTCATAAAGCAGACTACAGTACTATTAGGAAAGATTTCCAGGAGCAAAAAGAAGAGTAAAAAACCAACAAAAGGCCCGCCCTGAATTTAGTGTACACAAATTGACCCTGCAGCACCACCTACCTGGTTTCTTCGGCATTACCATGCGTGTGGCAGAATCAGCTTGCCAACCTTGTTCTAAAACTCCTAGGAGAAAAAAAATAATGGTAGCATGACATGGATTGGTAAGAATGAACCTTATACCAAATTATATTCTTAGAACCATTAACTTGATGTATTCATGTCTAACTACTATATGCGCAAAAAAAAGGATAGTAAACTTTTGTAGAGAATGAACATGAAGTTTACAGCGTAACTCTATACATGTATCACTTACACTGCCTGTTATGCAAGCAACATAAGTGATGGATGTACACAGCAAGTTACGCAATTTGCAACCTAAATTGTGCAAAATTGATGTAAACTCCACCTGGGCTGTCTACAAATCTTACATTTACCGCCCTTTAGTGGATATATCCCTATGTGACCTCATCAGGATTATACAGTACCTCTATATTCTACATATACTATGTGTTCCTTGCAGAGCTTTGTTAATATTTCTAAGTAATTTCTTTCATTTCCCAGTTGAGTTTTTAACTCATGGAAATGGTCTTGGAAATGAAAAGAACGGATAATAGGTACGCATGATTATATTTTACATATTAAAGCTCAAATAAAACGAAAGCGCCTTTTGTAATTACTATAAGCCAGATTTAAGTTTATGTATTAATATTGGGTTGTATAATAGCTTAGCTGGATTTCACCCAGTGAAACAACTACACACTGGGATACAGTCCAAGAGAGACCACTCGACCCACTTGTGAAGTGCATAAAATTGTCTTTATTTGCAGAAACAGGACATCACATAAGCTGTGATGCAACAGGTTACATCAGTGGGTGTGTGCTTTAAAAGCTGTGTGATGTACATCCCCCTAATTTCTTATGACTAATATTCGAGAAGTATGACTTTCAACATATTGAATTTTTTCATTACAATTCAAAATTCATTAGAGGTCAGAATATTTTTTGTGACCCCCCATTGTGCTGAATAGTTGCTTGTGACTCTAAATACACCCCAGCCTTGGCTCCAGTAGAGGGGTATTGGGAGTATATACTATGGCATCTATAGTCTAGCCATAATGCATGTGGTGGCTTCGCAACTGCACCACTATGCAGCATCACTGATCATTTTAGCTAAAGCACTTAGTGGATAGAGGTGTTGCTGAGCAGCAGGAATGCTTGGAGTGGGCCCTTGTAACCGTCCACGAAGGGTAACAACTCTGTAATTCTTTCTTTCTAGCTGATCCATTCACACAGAATATATTTCACTGCTGCATGAATACAACCAATACGGACAACTGGTCAAAATGAATGACGGTAACGGGCCTCCAGATTATAGCTGCCCAAATACGCAAACCTTTCTCTGTGATTCAAGCTAAGTCCACCTATAACTGGAGTACTGACCCTTTCCCTTCAAACTGCAGTGAGATTCCTTACACAGCTACAGCGCATATTCTGCCTCCAATACTGCATCACAAATAAAGGTCTTCTACACGGAGTAAAAATATGGGCTTTTTTACCAAGGTTTTGAGTTAAGTGATAGCTAAAACTGAAGATAAACATTAGCATACTTGGAAAAAGTGAGCAGGACGCAGCTGATCTGCAGTCAACCTACAATGAAGCTAACATAAAAGACTGGTCAACTGCAGAAAGAGGTCTGTCTACAGAACCAAAAGCTCTAAATTATTTGTAGTGTAGCTCAAGTGCAAGTTTCTGCAATTTGCTTCAGTTGTCTTCAGTTTAGATCTGTTCTGACTTCAGCCTGAGATCAAACTCAAAACTTTGTGAAACACCTTCCATAGCCTTAGTTTCAGCCCCACATCACTGCACATTATATTCTGTAGAGAAGATGGCAGTGAATATTTGCTGGATTTTTTTCTTCCCACGGATTTGACTTGCTTCAGGTTTCCAGTTCCCGTGATCATGCTAAGGTCAAGGGTCAGGGTTGAGTACAATGGTACGTGACCCACTGATAGTATAATGGAGATTAGTGCATGCCCACCCCCCAAAGCCTTGGAAGAAGCACCAAGCATGAAAGAGCTGTCAGGCTACTTTCCTCCCCTGCACCCGCCACACCCATTCATGGCACACAAGGGTATGTGATTTTATGCATGGTTTTGCACAATTGTGTATTGCACTATAGCACTTTATTAATAAACAGTGGAGCCAGCAGTGCCGACCTCTGCTTCTGTCTCGTTTACTGAAGCAGATTAAAAACTCTGGCCTGGGAGGTTAGAATCTATATTGTGGTAAGAGCACCACTGCAAAGTGCCCTATCCCTGCTCGCCCATGATTGGGTGAAAAATATCATATGAAATGGCTGACAAAGGAGAGAGGTGGATTATTCCTGCCTTCTAATTAACAAAGAAGAAAAAAAAAAAAAGAGAAAGAAAACAACAGCCTTCTGCACCACGTGCCGTCAACCATGGCTCCATACTCAGGCCCCCATTACTCAACAAAAAAAGTATGGGATGGATAATAGCTGTAACCGTGACAAAGGCAATGGCACATGTTCCATGCACTATCCTAGTACTGACTGTAGGAGGCTGGGCTGCTGTGATAGCTGGAAAGCCCTAATCCAGAAGACTTTTGAACACAAAAAAAAAAAAAAAAAAACCCTCCAATGTCATCAATGGAGCTTCTAGGGAATTGAGTATTCCGGGAAAGTTATTCAGGCTGGGGAGTCTTGTCACTGCTTGCATGGGGGAACATTTAAAAGCTGTTAGATTGTTAAAAGGACTTCCAGGGATGTATGTTCAGAGAATTTACAAAAGCAGAAGACATTTTATCTCTTGATCTTTTTTAAGTTCAGCACATATGGATGTCCTAAGAATGATTGGTACATATTCATAACAGTCAGTGCATCGCCAGGAGGTATTTCACAACCTGTCATAGCTCACAGGACAGCTTTCCAGATGCACAGCTGTAGAGAGGCACAGCTGAAACTGAGAAGCCACCGGTTGCACATGATGAGCTGAAAGGAAACCAGAGAAACTGGAAAATAATTAAATAGCATTTATACTTACCTTAGGCTTCCTTTTGCCACCTTTAGGTCATGGGCTACCTCGCCGTCCTCCCATGACACTCCAATCCTCCGCTGGTTGGCCTGGTCTCTTCCTCTAGTCGTCACCAGCCTCGCTAAACTGCACATGCACAGTCCAGCCACGCACACACAGTCCAACCACCCACGCATCCCCATTACCGGGAGTGTTCTGCGCAAAACTACTGCACAGGCACAGAACACTTCTGGTGGTCAGTGCTTGCGCACGGCCAGGCATGTGCAGTACGCGCCGTCAAGTGTGACTGGAGAAGGAGACTTGGCCGGCCAGCGGAGGATTGGAGGGGGCTGAAGGAAGCCCCAGGTAAGTATAAATGCTTCTATGTTTTAAGTTTCAGGTAAACTTTAAATGGAAACACCTACATATTCTAACTGCTGTTCTTCAGTACTTACCTTTAACCGCTTCCTCAACAGGAAGCCCAACAAATGCTGCTAAATCGTCTGCAGAAATTGAAGTGTAAGCTTGAGACACTAATACAAAGGCTCGCCGCCGAGTGGCATCTGAAAAGCAAACAGGTGTACACATTTTCAGCATAAAAGAATTACTTCATGTATGAATCCACTTTTCTTAAAGATTATGCCCCCATCTCAACTTGCAGCTGGTCATGATGTTCATTTGAGCAACAGTCAGTACGACACAAACTTTAGAGAATACATGTCCAGATCTCAGTCTTTCTGCATAAGTAATTTGGTGCCAAATGCAGAAAGTGAAATTTTGCATCTTCAGAAAAGCTATGCATTTTGCCCATTAGGCCAGGCGCCCACTTGCGTTTTCAAATTGCTCTCAAAATGCCAAGAGCGATTTTGTACCTTGAAAGTGGAGGGATTTATAGGAAAGCGATTTTGGGCTCTGCTTTCCCATGTTAAATTGCTCTGAAAATGCTCTATGCAGGGAGATTGCGGTTTCGGCAAAACGCAATCGCCACTTTGGGCTCACCTCCATTAACTTTAATTAGCCTAACGCTTCATAATTGCATGAAATTTTGAAACACGGCTAAAAGCGCTCTAGTAGGCCATTGTTCTCCCCAGGATCAATTAAGTGGGCGGGCCGCCCAGGTGAGATAAGGCTCCCGCTCGGCTGCTTTGCAGCAGGCTTACTTGCATATTAGAAAAGCCAGCGCTGTTCTGACTCTGGAATGACTCTATGACTAAAGGGACCCATACACTCAGCCGATTTTCTGGCCGACCGATCGATCCCGATCGATCAATCGATTGCAAATCGGTTGGCCAATCGACCGATCGATGGCCGATTTCGATCGATTTCTGGCAGGGTGGAAAATTTAGGTCGATCTGATGAGATTGCTTATCAGTTTGCATTGGCCTTAATGGAAATCTGATGGCAAAAAAATGCCATCAGATCGAATTTCAATAGATTTCAAACTGAAATCTATTGGAATTCTATCCTGGTAAAAAAATGTTCTAAAAACGCATCAGATAGATCATCAGATGCATTTCTTCTCTATCTGCTGCCAATCTGATGAGTGTATGGGCACCTTAAGGGCAGATTGTAAGCCCGACACGCGTCAGTCGATCCTGTGATTTTATTGCACAACTCTCTGTCATGTGGATTTTTCTAATAAAGAATGGACAACTTTTCACTAAGCCAAGTCTGGTTTGCGGATCCTTTTTCCATGGTATGTGCTAAAGGACTGGCTCTCTAGATCCTGCACCGACTGGTATGTGTCATCATGGGGGTGGAGCGTTCATGAACTTGTTCTTTGCTGTTCTGACTCTGTAGCAGATTGCCCAGCAAGCTCCTCTGTGTACGAGATCGCGCCTTTCCGGCTGGCTCGTACACTCATTGGCTCGGCATGGCAATAGGTGGGACTGTTTCTACTGACTGCAGAGTGCTCCTCCAGGAAGGAGGCAACGAGGATTACAAGCAGTCTGCTTGCACGATCACAGGGAAGGGACGCTGGAGCCTGTGTGGCTAAGGCAGGGCTGGCCAAACTACAGCCCGTTTGGAATGGCTTTGTAATCCGGACATTCAGTGCCTTCTAGTGTTGTCCGGATCATGAACGATTCGGATCTTTGATCCGAATCTCTTTTGTGAGTCGAATCATCCGAATCATCAAAATGAACGATTCGGATCACAAACGGGGTGGAGCCAGGAGCGGCACGCCCCCTCTCAACGGGCAGGGGGGTCCTGGAAGCAAGACAAATTACACATTTATATCGGGCTTTTCTCCTGGCGGACTCCACGCCTTCTTGCTATCATTGTCAGTGATCAGCCCTGGATACATGCATTACATGAAGGTAAAGTTGGCACAAAATCACCCAGTGCTTGTGCTATATATGTCACAAGAGCAGTAAGTTATATATAATTATATGCATAGTAGACGTTTCATTACAACATTTATATTGCCAATTACATTAGTTAGACCAGTGCACCATGCTTATGTATGTTTAATAACCTACAACTGTGCTACTGTCACTTCATTGTGTAGTTATTTAAGTCATTTCAAGTAACCCTTTAGTCACAACAGTTAAATGCATAAAATATCTGAATCCAGTGGCATGATTGGGATGTTTAGCTAAAGGGGTTAAAAGTGATGGATGACCACGCAGGCAAACAATGAGTTAGGTGATTGAGGGACTGTGAAAGTAGATAAGGGGTTAGAGTCTTGGGCGACTGCACAATTGCTTTCTTTCACTGTGCGACGTGATGAGCATGTAGGTGAAATATATATAGAGCATATGATTGCAGCATGTGGGTATTGTGTGCAAACATTTCTGCTCTCTGCTCGTCCCTCCTCCCTTCTCTGTCCACTCCCTGCCCTCTGTCCATCTTCTCCCCTTCTCTGCGTGTCCACCCCCCTCCCCTTCTCTGTCCACAGACCTGTGCTGCTGTTCATTTCACCCCCGAATGCTTCCGTAGCAAAATGATCCGAGATTCGGATCAAAGATCCGGATCTCTTCAATGATCCGATTCGAATCATCCGGATCATTGAAAAGATCCAAACTTCCCATCTCTAGTGCCTTCTTTCCTCCTCACAGTTAGGTCACGTGTCTCTCTCCCTCCCCACCGAAGTTGTACACTTAATTTCTTGCCGTACTAACTTGGCCATCTCTGTGAATTACGGCACTTCTATATGACCGAAGAGGGGAGTGCAGGCAATCACTCACTTCCTCCCCGGGTGTTAGACGCACGGAGCCGATATCTACTCACTACAGAGAGCGGGATGTCGTGGCTGCTCGGAGAGCAGAGCACACAGACAGCAGCACTGAAGGGTAAAAAGCCTTCTGATCTGACAGTAGTGTTGTCCGGATCATGAACGATTCGGATCTTTGATCCGAATCTATTTTGTGAGTCGAATCATCCGAATCATCAAAATGAGTGATTCGGATCACAAAAGGGGCGGGGCCAGGAGCGACACGCCCCCTCTCAGCGGTCAGCGGGGTCCTGGAAGCAGAGCATAGATGGATCGCTCTGTTGGATGGGAGCCAGCCTTGCAGGGAGACAGGTAGCTGAGAGAAGGGACATGGGTGCCACTGCCAGATATGTGTAGAGCACACATACTGGCTATAATGTGCTGCTCATTATAGGCTGTCTGTTCCGTAGTTGTGCACAGTGAACACATTGGAAACTTTTGGCTCAGCTCAGCACAGCTCAGTAACTTTGCAGGCACTGTGATTGCAGGGCAATATGATCCTCCTAAACAGCTGCACTTTACTTTGGGGAATGCTTTCTTTCACTGTGCGACGTTTGCATGCACACAGATGAGCATATAGGTGAAATGTGTGTAAAGCATATGATTGCAGCATGTGGGTATTACGTGCAAACATTTCTGCTCTCTGCTCGTCCCTCCTCCCATCTCTGTCCACTCCGTGCCCTCTGTCCATCTTCTCCCCTTCTCTGCGTGTCCACCCCCCTCCCCTTCGCCTGTCCTGCTAGTCATTTCACCCCCGAAATGCTTCCGTAGTCAAATGATCCGAGATTCGGATCAAAGATCCGGATCTTTTCAATGACCCGATTCAAATCATCCGGATCATTGAAAAGATCCGAACTTCCCATCTCTATCTGACAGGCAAAAAAGCTGTGACCTTAGGTCAGCTTGCACACAAAGCTCTGTCCGGAGGTTTATTCCCACCCCCTCTTTTTTAACCCTTAGGATACACTAATAAACCTCTGGAATCTCAAGGGGCCGCCACTATGTCCTTTCAGACCATGCTAAACTTTTTTTTTTTTTTTGAGAAAATGCAAACAACCCAGCTCATATCTGTGTGAGTTTGCAGCTTCTCGGTCTAATCTGATCTGTAGGACATGCTGAGCCTTGTGGTTCCACAACAATGGGGTCCACAAATAACAAGGAACACGTTATCAATCAGATGATTGGTAGAGGAATCAACCCCAAAAACAGTGAGGGAACAATAGTGGTTGATTGGTACCATTAATGATGCCGAATACGTATAACTGTCTAGCTCTGGACATGTGTGAAAAGTATGTCCATTTCACCTGCACTGTGAACCAGATTTGTGTACTGCAAATAAAGCCTATTTTTTTTTTTAAAGCAAACAAAAAGCACTGTAATAGCACATTGAAAACAACCAAAAAACAGTTTTTCCTGGTTTTGACTTTGCAGGTTCACTTTAAGACAGATGGTGCATATCTTAAAGCAAGAGTCTTATGGAGGCTCAGTGTTTTCCCCAGGGCTCCATCTGGCTAATTTTGGTAAGCACCCGGCTGACATCGGCTCATTTCCTCCTTCTCCTATGCTGTAAGCAGAGCGTACACGGCTCTGCATTCCCCCTGTTGCGACCTACCCGGCTACTTTTTCATGCCACCCGGCTGGAAAAAAATTCTGGGGAGAACACTGTAGGCCATGGCCCTTAGTGAAACTGTCTTATTAACACCAATGCAATGAAAAGTGTAGGAGTTGCCCAGAGTAACCAATCAGTTTTGTTTCACTGAAAATCTCATTCCGGGCACAAATGGTTACATAGATCTGTGTAGGTAGAAGACAAAAGGAAAGAATTCACAATAGTGTAGTATGTTAGGGTTATATAAATTTAGAGTTTCTTTGCATAAAATTATTCTCACAAATGCGGGTTACCACAAAGGCAACCACTGTATAGGCAGGTGGGGAGGTGTATAGGCAGGTGGGGAGTTTAAACCTGACCCAAACTCAGGTTAAAGGAAACCAGAGCTCACTAAAAGAAAAATAATATTTATACATTCCTCCAGCCCCATCTGCTCGGACCGCTACCACGCCGTCATCCTCCGATATCTGCAGCTCCAATACCAGTTCCCCGCACCTCCGTCAGTTGGAGCCAGTCTACGCAGGAGAAGTGCGCTCTTTGCGTATCTCTCCAGCAGCTGCTGGAGATATACGTAGAGGACGCACTGCTCTTACGCCAGACTGGCTCCGACAGAAGGAAGTACAGGGACCCGGTACTGGAGCTGCAGACATCGGAGGACGGCGGCATTGGAGCGATCCGAGCGGAGTTTTACTCACCTGGGGCTTTTACCAGCCCCCTGCAGCCATCCTGTGCCCTAGCAGTCTCGATGGCATCCTCCTGTCACCGCCGCCAGCTACTTCTGTTTTCGGCGACAGGCCTGGCCATGCATCTGCTTCTACACGTCCCTGTCTGCAATAGCGCCCTCTATACTGCTATTGCGGACAGGAATGCGAAGAAGCAGACGCGTGGCCAAGCCTGTCGCTGAAAGTAGCTGCCGGCGAGGGACAGGAGGATCAGATCGAGACTGCGAGGGCACAGGATGGCTGCAGGGGGCTGGTAGAAGCATATAGCAGCATAGAGGGAGCTATTGTGGCTGGGAACGTGAAGAATCACTCGTGTTCCCAGCCTGTCGGGTCCTGACGGCGAAACCGGAAGTGGTCGCCGGCGGCGACAGGATCAGAGCGAGGCTGCGAGGGCACCGGACAGCTGCAGGGGGCTATTGGAAGCCCCAGGTGAGAAAAAAAAACTTTTTTTTTTTTTTTTTTGGCTTAAGGTTACCTTTAAGCATCCCTTTAAGCACCTCTGATAAAAACAGTTGTAGAGCTTGTTTTAATTACTCTATAGGCTCCTTGCTTAGCTGATGTCACTACAAGTAAGATACCTGGTCAGGAACAGAGACACCGTCCACTTCCTGCACCACAGACTGATCAATACTGATACCCCCATTTACTCCTTTCTCATTGTCACAGGCACAGTATATATTTGATGGTAAGAATGAGGAGCAAGAGTGAAGAATCTGAACTCCACAGTGGTGGACTAGATGGAAAACGTTCTGTTAGGTCGATGGGTCTGTGGCTAGGTGATTCTTGCATAGCCAGATAGTTCAAGCTTTGATTCTAGGAGGACACAACCTAGTTGGAGTCTGTTATTCCCAGGTTTATGCACATCTCCTCTGAATACTCCAGTTTTCCCCCACATCCCCAAAAACATGCTGAGATGAAACTGGCTCCTCCAATACTTGCCTTAAACTAGTGGGGACATTACATTGTGAGTTCCTCTGAGGGATTGTTACAGGCATGAATTGTTTAATACATTCTGTAAAGTACTGCAGAAAAACCAGTACTATACCGTACATATAAACAATAATAATAACTCAATCGTCACACGTAGCGTTCTTCCCTGCTAAATCGCAATTATTGTATTTTCACAAACTTTAAAAAAAGAAAATAATGTGTGCACTATTTAGGTTTCATGGAATTCAAATTTGAACCAACAGCAGGAATTCTGAACATGTGCATTTCTAAGCCTAAAGGGCCCTCTACTGGCCAAAATAAATCATAACACTTAAAGACGAACCAGTAAGGGACCATTCACACTTGCAAAAGCAAATTGCACAGTAAAATCATCAAACACTATCGTGATTCAGAGGGTTCGCGATCAGTGCCTTTTTAAAGGGGTTCTGTGGAGGGGGTGTGAAAATTAAAACCGACACTTACCTGGGGCTTCTACTGGCTCCTGCAGCTATCATGTCCCGTGCAGTCGTCCTACGATCCTCGGGTTTACCGCCGCCGGTCCCGGTCGGATATTCGTCTAACAAGACAAATAGTGCTTGCTCCCGCGTGCGTCATCGAGAGCTTATTGAGCAGGTGCAGCACAAAGTTTTTTTGTACTGCGTCTGTGCAGTAAGCTCCCGATGACACGCACGGCCACACAGCCGCAGTTTTATTAGAATTGTAATTAGACAGGGACCAGCAGCAGGGAACGGAGGATCGATGGAGGAACACGCGGGACATTAAAGCTGCAGGGGGCTTGTAGAAGCCCCAGGTAAGTGTCTATTTGTATTTTCACCCCCCCCCCCCCCCCACACACACACACACTCCCTTTAAGCACTATCGCAATCACGCCAGAATCGCAGCAAAATGCTGCAGGGAACACATTTTGCGATTGCACCTAAATACCTTACAGAAACCCTGAACTGAAAGCAAATTGGAAGCTCTCTTCTTTATGTGGGCTGGTGCACACCTAAAGCGCTCCTGAGCGCTTTTCAAAACACTAGCGCATTGAAAAGCGCTTGGCTAAAGTATTTGAATAGGATGGATCGCACCAGTGATGGCGATTTTCCAAGCATTTATTTTACAAAAGCTGTACATTTCCAGCTCTACTGTATAAAAAACTGCTACACCAAAACGCTTCAAAAATCGCTAGTCATAACTAGAAAAATCGCTAGGCACCTGACTAGAATCAGCAAAAGATTGTCAGCAATCTTAGGCTGCAAATGAAATGAAACCAACAGAGGACTGCAGCGCCCTAGGGGCTTAAACACACACCTTAAATACAAATCAGATCCGTATCTACGTGGGTTTCCTCCGGGCACTCTGCTTTCCTCCCACATCCCAAAAACAATACAGTGTTCTCTCCAGAATTTTTTCCAGCTGGGCGGTATGAAAAAGTAGCCGGGTGGGGCGATATGAGAGAATGCAGGGCCAGCGCTTCTCTGCACAACTCTGCTTAAAGCAGAGAAGGAGGCGAGCTGATGACAGCCAGGTGCACACCAAAACTAGCCGGGTGGAGCATTCAGCTAAAAGAGCCTGAGGAGAACACTGATACAGATAAGTTAATAGGCTTCCCCCTAAATTGGCCCTAGACTATGATACATACACTACACATAGACATAGGACTATGGTAGGGACTAGATTGTGAGCCCCTCTGAGGGACAGTTAGTGACAAGTCAATAAACTCTGTACAGCGCTGCGTAATATGTTGGTGCTATATACATAAATAAAATAATAAAAAAATTATGCACTAATCCCCAATCTAAAAAACTGTTAGACTAGTGGTTAGGTCTCTTCCAGGAGGGCACGTCATCGCCGTAGAAGAGTCTAGTAAGAAATTATGTGTGCACATGTTTTGTTGAAGCCAACATCCTCCTTTGCTGAACTGGTTTTGAATACAAGTTGTGTAATTTGCTGTATTACATGCCTAGAATCACTTAGAACAATCACTTCTAAAAACGCTGAGCATTTGTGATTATGCTAGAGCTTTTAGGCGTGCACCAACCCTGAATGTAAACTGCAGATCATGCCAATGTGTAGACATTGGCAGTGCCTGAGGAGTCTTCAGCACAAGCCTTACACATATGCAGGATTTGTAGCCAGTTTAGTTAGAGCACCTCGGTATCAGCACAGCATACACAAGTAGCATTTTCAAGGGAGTTAGCGAAGATACCTGCCACATTCTTTTGATTCAGGTTTCTTTTATAGTGTAATACTAGTTACACAAATAGTTCACTTTCTTTATTCTGCTCCTCATTACCTTTGCCTGTGATAAACATGTCACTGAAAGCAGTGCAAGGAATAGTTTCTGGTTTAATTAGGTATGGCTGCTGTTGCCTTGATTGCATCATCCTGCTGTTCAGATGATAAGGGAGCAGGCACAGACTATGAAGATTGCATTCTATAGCAGTGACGGTCTGTGGGCTCCTAACCAAACACTTTAAAGAGACACTGAAGCGAAAAAAATATATATGATATAGTGAATTGGTTGTGTACTATGAATAATTACAAGAAGAAGATTAGCAGCAAAGAAAATATTCTCTTATTTTTATTTTCAGGTATATAATGTTTTTTCTAACATTGCATCATTCTATAATATGTGCAGGTTACACAACACTCAGCATTCAAAATGATTCTTTCAGAGCAGTCTGAACTAATGACCTCTCCTCTGGCAGAGAAAAAGTAAATAGTTCAGGAACAGTTGAGATAATAAAAGTCAGAGAACAGCCCTCTCCACGACTTTGAAAGTCGTAGAGCTTAATAGCTTTTTTGCATAGAGATAACAACTGGAGTTTCTTAACTCTTCCTGTACTGGAAACAATTAGACTGATGTATCCGATCTTAATGTTTTATTTCTTAGCTGTACTACACATACAAATCATATCATTTTTTTTTTGCTTCAGTGTCTCTTTAAACGTACAGCTATATCAAGCTCTGCAGTCAAGTACCTAAACATTTGAGCTAGAAGAAGGACTTTAATATAAAAAGTCATTTTGAAACCCATTTCAGACAATATACTACTTAACGCATTTACATCCAGCAAATAGGAAGACAATGTAAAAAAAACAAAACCTATTACAATGGACCCATGCATTTTCTTTTTGCTGTACAGTTATCAGGACAATTATAGTGCTACAAATTGAAATGAAGTTTAGAGCGGAACTGAAATATTGTGTGAAATGTTAATAAAAAACATACGACTGGCTTCTTCTTGTCTCCCTATACACGTTAATTTACTTTTCGCCGTTCCCCGCCGCTATCGCAGGATTTTTTATTGCTTTTCGGTTTCCATGATCCAGGCAACATGGCCGCGATGCCTAAATACTTCTGGGGCATTGCGCGTCAATAGTACGCGTTCACTTGCTCCTGATAACATGCACAAGAGGACTCCAGCTCTGAGCATGCTCACTTTGTCCTCTCGTGCACTTAGAAATGTCATCCTGCTGAAGAAACGAGCACAGAGGGGCGGAGAAAGGAAGGAGAATGCGGGCACACGCTATCTGCATAGGTCACAGAGACAGAAGAGCACAGGCTCGTCCTGTCAGCGCAACATCGACTTGTAAGTCGATGATTTTAACAAGCGGATTGCGGGACCGGGAGAGCCTGCAATTATAAAGCTAAACAGTGCTGAGGTATGTGAGAATTAAAGGGACATAAATTATTGTATAATACAAGTTTTCAGTTCCGCTTTAAAATTCAACTGACACATATTTCCAATCACTGTTGCAAAGGTCCAATAAGACTTACAGCCAATTGACAGTTTGTGTCAGCGCTATAATATGCAAATTCTCAGTGTACTCAACTCTATACCAACTCTGCAGGTGAAAAAAACAAAAAAAGTATTTTTATGAATACAGGATGCAATCCAATGAAATTTTATAGCCCCTCTTTCAACCACCATTCTGCATTATAATGGGGGGAGGGGGGGGGGGATGTGTACCTGGTACCTTCTGGTACCAGGGTTTGATGACAGCTGCAGATATTTACCTTTTAAATAAACCCTTTCCACAACACACATAATGACAATAAAGTCAGTTTTGTTTAAAGAAACGTGCAGTGTTCTTGCTCTTCATGTCAAACCGAAGTGACCTTCCCCAGATGCCAACCAGTACTTGCAGTGAAGCAGTGCCACTACTGCACCATTATCTAAATAAACATAACTTTGATTTACTAAAGTTGGACAAGTGACAATACAAGCGAGTCAGCAAACTTGAACGGGATAATTTTAAAAAGTGTTCTGAACTCTAGCAAAGCACAGCACAAAAAGGTCCTTATTTCACACATAGGTGCCAAAGAAATCCACTGCTCTGTGTTCTGTGGTTGTTTAGCTAGATCAAAGTGTCTATTTAGTTCTTAGCAGCTGTAAATAGACTGCAGGAGCTCTGAGGCAGCTCTCCTTATACAGTAAACACTGAGGCTTAACCCTTTCAGTGCTCCATGCAAAGTGAACCTAAAATGTAAACGTCTGTTTTTTTTTTGTTTTTTTTAGTATTTCCATAATTTGTAATTAAGACTTTTTTTGTCCATAAAGGTTATCATGCTTTGGCTATCTTTTAGAGCAGAGAGGACACTAAATTTAGATTCACTTTTAAAAAGGTAATCCCCCACCTGGATCACTTCAGGATATAGAAAGATTGATAAATAGTTATAATAATATTTTATCCAGCTTAACCTCAATTATACTGTAATTTATGTTCTGGTCGGTGTTCATCATCTTCTGAAAATGCTACCTGCCTGCAATCCGCATCCCTTCTGAGTAACTTGCCTGGAACAGGGAAGCGGAATAGGACTGTCGGCGTAAACTCAAAACCCCTGATCTGCAGCCTTGTTTTTTTTTATTTTTTAAAAGAGTTTATTAAGGCCCGAGGGTCAGCATTTCAATCAGGAAAAACTGCCATTTTTTTTTTTCAAAGGAGATTATCAACAGCAACCTGAAACCTTCAACAAGACAAACTTGAATGTTTCAGAAACTCATTTGCAAATGAAAGTTATGGCTAAGATCCCATCACAGACATGATTCCACACATGCATTTATTTATTTTTACAGCTGCAGCTTTATTCAGTAAACTTCCTCTCCATTAGGGCCTGAGCCCACTAACGCAGTTGGCACGCAGTTGTGTCCGCTTTTCAGCATCTGTAACATTGATGTGTTTCTGAAAAGCGGACACAACTGCGCACAACTGCGTTAGTGGGCTCCAGGCCCTTAATGAGTATGTGACAATGGCAGCATTGGGGTTTGTTATCTTGCTTTTTCTAAGTGCAGATGAGATGGAGTGTTGTGGCAGTCTCCCCACTGCCTAGCCTTCAAACCCAAATTCATACTTTTAGGCACTAACTTGCTGCTGTATCCTATACAGAATTTAAATTCTGCAAAATTAAGCGTTTTCTTTTTCTCCCAGTCTTGTGCCTGCGCTTAAATCCTTTTTTTTAAACTTATGTCCGCAGCACCCATAAAAGACCATTTTGGATATCACACCTTTGATATAAGAATGAACCTTTACTTAAACGTTTCAGTTTTAACAGCCAGAATAAACTTGTCGCTTCTTTATCCCAATCATGTGACTGTTCTAAGTATGTAAGAAATGCATAATGCATGCAAATAATACACAACAGCTGGGCCAGGGATGGAGAGGGGCCTTCAGTGTGAGTGAAATATCTTTTAGGGGAGTGGATGTGTACTCTCATATTCATAATAAAAAGTACTGGTGCGTACATGAAACAGCTGTTGCACAAAACTTGTTTGCATAAGTGCTCTGTGCATATAGCACCAAGATCCTGACATAGGATGGGCAGGATTCAACTCTTCTTTTTAGCAAAGTACATATAAACTTGCTTAAAGGCTATATATGTTACTTAAAGGTTCAGTGACCAAGTGCAGGGTGTAGAACACTTCATACTGACAGAATGCTATTTAGTTGTATTTTAAGGTGATCCTAGCAATTGGCCGTAAGACTAGAACTGTGCCAATATGTTACCTCGTACTGCCTCCATGATGGGCTGGATGTTTTCAGACCACTGATGGTTGGCTATAGCGGTATAAATTGTAGGGAATTCTCTCTGCCAGATCCTTTGACCTACTTCCCAAATCCAACCGATCTCTGCATTGGCCTGTTGGGATGAAGAATGAACCGGTTGTCAATATTTTTAATGATCAGAGGGGAGTTAATAATCAAGACACAAAGTAAGCGGATGTTAAAGAAGAGCCTCACTCAGTAGTGCCATATGAGAGTGCTGCCTGAGTGAGATGAGAGTGAGTGAGCGAGTGTGTGTGTGTTTTCTGGCGTATAAAACTAAGTTTTAACCCCTGAAAACCTTCTGAAATGTCGAGTGTCGTCTTATACGCCGGATGTCATTGATGCCGCGTCATACGCGGTGTACATATGCGACATGCTGATGTTTAATTACCGGGTGGCCGGGAGATTCGGTGGTCGCTGCATATTTTGGGGGGTGGTCACCGCTCACGCTGCAAGGTCTGGGATGCTCAGGGTATGGAAAGAGATTGCGCTGTGCCCATACAACACGCCTCTTCCACCTGTCTACCCTGTTACAATCTCTCAGATTTTGCTGCTGAGGGCTGGAGGCGCACACGTGCAAGCTCTGAGAGGCAGAGATGGAGGTAAATAGAATAAAAGGGTGGGCCAGACGGGTGAAAGAGGCGTGTTTTATGGGCACGGCACAATCTATTCTTCCATACCACTCTGATAAACAGGGAGACAGGGAAAGCTGCCCAATCCACTTAGGGAGAGTTGACCAATCCAACCAGTCAATCGCCTGTATACTGTTATATACTGGGTACCACGTGCACCAGTATCTGTTCATACATAGCACCAGTATATGGATTTTTTTTATAATTTTTATTTGGTGTGCGTTGGAAGAGGGGTAGCGAGTGTATCACAAACTCTATATATTAAATGGAAAAGTTGGAGGAGGGGGGGGGGGGGGGGTCGTCTTATGCGCTGGAAAATACAGTGTATATATAAAACTGCTTAAAAGTCTAAACAGATGAGTGACTATAGACACCAAACGAAAATTACAGTAGATTCTGTAGACTTCCCAGTACCGTAGTGGAGGTGATTAATTTGAAGCTTAGAAGCCAATTTTCTCAACTTGAAGAACATTTTGATGAAAATTGCATGCAGCTTGGAAATGGGGTAATCAAATGCTTCCACTTTCAACTGGCCCAATTCCATGCTACATACAAATTGCAACTAAATAAGCATCAAAGGATAGCCGACCTGAGACAAAACCACCCAAGGTAAGCACAGAGGTTCATGCTGGAGCCACATGCCTCTGTGGAATGTTCATTACTCTCTTCTTTCCCTCCCGACTCCCATAATCACTCCATGAAAACAAACAACATTGAAGAAGAAAAGGTTGTTTGACCTCTGTACTCCACAGAGGGAGCCATCTTGGCAATAACGATGTAAAGTATAGGCAAAGTGTGTTAGCTGGTGCTGCTCCTTTAAAAGCCGCTCTGGGTGGTGAATATACAGGGAGTGCAGAATTATTAGGCAAGTTGTATTTTTGAGGAATAATTTTATTATTGAACAACCGCCATGTTCTCAATGAACCCCAAAAAATCATTAATATCAAAGCTGAATATTTTTGAAAGTAGTTTTTAGTTTGTTTTAGTTTTAGCTATTTTAGGGGGATATCTGTGTGTGCAGGTGACTATTACTGTACATAAGTATTAGGCAACTTAACAAAAAACAAATATATACCCATTTCACTTATTTATTTTTACCAGTGAAACCAATATAACATCTCAACATTCACAAATATACATTTCTGACATTCAAAAACAAAAACAAATCAGTGACCAATATAGCCACCTTTCTTTGCAAGGACACTCAAAAGCCTGCCATCCATGGATTCTGTCAGTGTTTTGATCTGTTCACCATCAACATTGCGTGCAGCAGCAACCACAGCCTCCCAGACACTGTTCAGAGAGGTGTACTGTTTTCCCTCCTTGTAAATCTCACATTTTATGATGG